>NC_132908.1:85700300-86039466 GCF_047675955.1 Chlorocebus sabaeus | reverse complement strand
CTTGCCGCCCCGGTTTCCTCATGTGTTCAGTACAGGCTGAGCCACTGCCTAAATTTAAATTGATGTACCTGCTAATTTAAATAAGTGCTCAATCCCAGATACCTTATTGTGGCTTGCTAAGGTTAGGAGTTCCTGTTAACTGTACATTAATATCACTGAGACAAGTCTCATTCTTTCTAGAAAGAACTGGTGTAAGTAAAGTGTAGGCACCCAGATATAATTGGCTCCACATTTCGCCTGCCTTTGTTGGAAGGGCTGTCCTTTGATGCAGTGAACTTTAGGTCCTCATCTTTACTCTGAAAGTTACACAGATTCATTGCCTTATGGAAAAATCAGGTTGCCATTAAAGAGGTCCGTGGACAGAGGGCAAAACTTGGTGGAGTTTCTCAGGGCTGCCGTGAGAAATCACCACAGACCAGGAGCTTCAACAGCAAGGATTTGTTCTCCCACGGCTCTGAGACCAAGCTGTCTGCAGGGCCAGTTCTTTCTGGGGTGCTGTTGGTGGGAGTGGGGGGCGTCTGCTCCAGACCCCTCTCCAGGTTCTGGGGAATGGGGGCAGTCTCTGGTGTGCCCGGGCTTGTGGGCGCATCACCACGATCTCTGCCTCCATCTTCACACAGCGTTCTCCCTGCGTGCACATCTCAGTGTCCACACCCGCCCTTTCTAGAAGGAAACTAGTCCTGTGGGGTGAGGGCCCACCTGGTGATCTCACCTTGATCATCGGCAAAGACCCTGTTTCCCAGGAAGGCCATCGTCTGTGTTGTTGGGGGGCTAGAACTTCAACATATCATTTTTGAGGGACACATTTCAACTCATAACACCAATAAATAAAATATAGAGAAGAAAGTAAAAATCGCGTGTAATCCTACCACCCAAGATAAAACATCTAAATCTACAATGTTGAATATATTACATACTTTTTACAAAAAAGGATTACTCTGTATATAAAATTTCATATTCTGCATTTTAAAGCTTGGCATTAATTTCCCATTATCCCAACATCATATTTAGTGGCTGCATAATCAAGAGAGAAGTTTAATGTCAGACGCAGTGGCTCGTGCTGTAATCCCAGCACTTTGGGAGGCCAAGGAGGGCGGATCACGAGGTCAGGAGTTCGAGACCAGCCTGGCTAACATGGTGAAACCCCGTCTCTACTAAAAATACAAATGTTAGCCAGGTGTGGTGGCGGCCGTCTTGGGAGACTGAGGCAGGAGAATTGATTGAACTCGGGAGGCGGAGGTTGCAGTGTGTCAAGATGGAGCCATTGCACTTCAGCCTGAGCGACAGAGCAAGACTCGGTCTGGGGAGGGGGAGGGCGTGGGGGAAAGAGAGAAATGTATAATGTTACTGAGAGGCCGGGCGCGGTGGCTCACGCCTGTAATCCCAGCACTTTGGGAGGCCGAGGCGGGCGGATCATGAGGTCAGGAGATCGAGACCATCCTGGCTAACACGGTGAAACCCCGTCTCTACTAAAAAATACAAAAAATTAGATGGGCGTCGTGACGGGCGCCTGTAGTCCCAGCTACTGGGGAGGCTGAGGCAGGAGAATGACCTGAATCCGGGAGGCAGAGGTTGCAGTGAGCTGAGATCGCGCCACTGCAGTCCAGCCTGGGCGACAGAGCCAGACTCTGTCTCAAAAAATAATACTAATAATGTTACTGAGAAACCTTGAGGGCCAGCGTGTTGTGGATTTGTCCACCCGCATACGGTGCCTCCCTTTCCATCTTGGTCTTAGGTGCCATGCCAGGCAGCACTGGGGTGGACGGGGGATGTGTTTGTGAACCTGAGGAGGGCGGAGCCTGTGAGAGGGCGTCTGTAGAGGTTGGAGGGCGTCAGGCGTCAAAGGTATGTGCAGCTGGTCCAGGTGGCTTGGCAGAGGTTCCTGTCAGATGACCAGCCTCCAGCACAGGGAAGCCTAGGAAGCAGAGGCTGCCCCCTCTTGTGTCACTCGGCTTACTTTGCTTCTTGGTCCTGGTGTACTGGACTTCCCTGTGCTCTGGGACATTTTGTCTTTCTGACAGGATGGTCACTTTTAAAAAGTAGACTTTATTTTTTGTATTAGCTTTAGGTTCACAGCAACATAGAGCATAAATTACAGAGGGTTCCCCTGCACCCCTGGCTCAGCATCCCCACAAGAGTGGCCGTTTGTTACAGCCACGACCCCCCGGGACACAGCGTCATCACCCACAGGCCACACGACCTCGGGGTCCACCCGATGCCGTGCAGTCTATGGTTGGACGGATGTATTCTGATGTGGGCCCACCGTTGTGGTATCATACAGAGCAGTTTCACTGCCCCAGGTCCCCCATGTTCCTGCTACACGTCCCTCCCCCGAGCCCCTGGCATCGCTGATCTTTGTGCTGTCGGCACAGTTCTGCCCCTTGCTGGAGGTCACAGGGTCAGAACCCTACAACCTGTACTTCTTGGAGACGGGCTGCTTTCTCTCAGCAGTGTGCATTTATGGTCCTTTCGTGTCTTTTCAGGGCCTGGTAATATTCTGTTGTCTGGTTGGACACTGGGTGGTTGATCCATTCACCTATGAGGGTGTCTTGGGTCACTTGTGGTTGTCTCTCTGGGCTTCTCTTACAGAGAAATGAACAGTAAACAAAGCCAGCCACTGGCCCCTGAGCTCAGTTCTGCCTCTGACCTGACTTGATGAGGAGGTGTCCCTGCCTGGACTCTTGCAGTGTCATCGTGCTCCTGCTCCGTGTTCAGAGCCACCGGGGCTGTGACAGGAGGACAGTGTTAAGGATGATGCAGCTTCTGTTGAGGCAACACTGAAAATGCCTTGGAAACTGCATCTCACAAAGCATGGAGTTTGCTAACAATTTTTAAGCACTGATGATGCTGAGGGGAGAGAGGGATGTTGGGAGTCTCTTTGGGGTCTTTGGGGCCTTGTCCAGAGACTGCCCTAGGATCCTGGGTGGCGGTGCACAGCCAGCTGAGCCATGTGTTTGCCACTGCATTGGCACTCTTGGGCTAGAAAGTACCTTTGCTTAGCCCACCTGATTTTCTGTCAGAGACTAGACTAGTAATTTCTAACCTGGGCTTGAGACACTAACAGTGTATTGGGATTTTTTTTTTTTTTGGACACACAGTCTCTGTCACTCAGGCCAGAGTGCAGTGGCACAGTCATATAGCTCACTGTAGCCTCAACCTCCCGGACTCAAGCCATCCTCCTGCCTCAGCCCCTTGAGTATCTGAAACTACAGGCACATGCCAACATACCTGGCTAATTTTGTTTTTTTATTGTTTGTTTTGTTAAAATTTTTGTTTGTTTGTTTTTGTTTTAGAGGTGGGGTCTCCCTATATTGCCCAGGCTGCTGTCACACTCCTGGGCTCAAGCAGTCCTCATGTCAGCTCCCAGAGTGCTGAGATTACAGGTGATCTTCAGCTGTTTCACGGTGTTGCCAGATTCTCCGAACACAATTTACCAAACAATTTAATTTTATTAACATAGTGCTTGGTGACGCTTTGTGGTTGTTTTTGGTGGGTGAAAGTCGCACCGATTCAGCAACAGGCAATCAGTGCCTCAGGGTCCTATGTTGCTACCGAGGCAGCTGCTTTGACCAGGGACGCGGAGTCCTATGCCCAGGACGAAGGCTCGTGTGCTGGTGCTGAGCTAGCTGGGAGATGTGGCATGGGCCGCTTGTCCCTGGCCACTGCCTGCTGCTGAGGGCTCCACTCCAGTCCCTTGCCTGTTGATCAGAAGATGCTTATAGGAGAGGCTTCTGGATCATCATTTTGACATTGCAAGGGCAGTACTGGGTCAGCATCCACAAAAGCACTCTGTAAAACTGGGAATTGTGTCTTATTCTTCCTGAGTGAAAAGGGAAAGTTTATGCCTCAGCCTGAGACAGGTGGGCTGCTTGCCGTCCACACCTTTGTCCTGCAGCCAGGGATCCACTCTGCTGGGCTCCATCCTTCCCCATGGGGGGGCGACCGCACAGAAAGGAGCAGCAAGGCCTGCCACGGGGAAGGCCCGCTTCTTGTGGATCCCCTGTGTGGCTGGCAGGGAGCAGTACCAGAATCGCTGGGGATCTGCGCTGGGAGTCCAGAATCACTGAGGACACAGAAAGCTTCAGCTTCTTTGAGAAAACTCAGATTTTGTAAGCGGACATGCAGTTGACGGCACTTACGGTGGAATCTGCGGAGTTGACGCGTGAGAGGCGTTGCCGTGAGGGGGTTCTTGGCTTGGTGTCTGTCCTGGAGGTGGCTGCCTTGCTGGCTGTCTCTCCGGTGCTCCCCTCGCTCAGGTCCTCATCCTCAGGACTGTGAAATGCCCTTGGATGTGGAGGGGCCTGAAGAGCTCTGGCTCTGTGGGTGTAGCTGTCTGACATCTGCCAAGTTAAACCTGAAGGGTTGTAAAATGTCTGTATACCAATTCCAGTGAAAAATAGGAATAATAAACCCGTTGCATATAAGTAGTACATTCTTTAAAAAAAAAAAAAGTCCTGTATTTTCCAGGATAAAAAATTAGTGATCTGGTTAAGTCCACTGGCTCATGCCTATAATCCCACCAGTACTCTGGGAGACCGAGGCAGCTGGATCACCTGAGGTCAGGAGTTCGAGACCAGCCTGACCAACGTGGTGAAACCCCGTCTTTACTAAAAATACAAAAATTAGCCAGGCGTGGTGGCGGGCGCCTGTAGTCCCAGCTACTCGGGAGGCTGAGGCAGGAGAATGGCGTGGAGCTTGCAGTGAGCTGAGATTGCGCCACCGCACTCCAGCCTGGGCGACAGAGCGAGACTCCATCTCAAAAACAGCAACAACAAATAGCGATTAGAGGAGCATTTTCTTAAAATTTTACAAACCCCATTAGTGAGTGGCTTAATAGAAGACAGCAGGGTTCTCCTAGCTGATTCTGCATCAGTCTGTTGTAAATAGGTTATTCTGGTTGAAGTATACAAAAACAAGAAAAAGAATCTAGTGGGAAAATGGAAGCGTATTTTTAATAAATAGCTTTTTGATGTAATTTTGGAGATTTTCATTGATATGACACCAAAACCCAGCAGGTGTTTGTGTTGTGAGCGTTCGCAACAGCGGGGTAGTCTCAGGGCTTCCCTTCGGCCCCTCTTGCGGCAGGTGCGGCTCCTTCGCCTCTGTGTGGGAGTGTGCCTCTGTGTGTCCACACCTGGAGGTGACCCAAGTCAGCACACAGTGTGCACCCGAGGGCCGATTGGGGGCCCTGGACTTGTGTGCATCTCCCAGTGTGGATCCACTTGATTTTACTACATCAGAAGTACCACCTGTCTCATCAAGGGAGACTTTTAGTTCTTCAGAAGCTGTCTGCTCTTGGAGTTTTCCAAAATTATCTTTGGAAGCTTGAATTTTCACAATGACAACAAGTTGTTGAGGTGTTCTAGCTGAACTTGCAGCCGTCTTTCGTGCATTTTTCAGAAATGATCTGCCAGTACTCATGTCCGAACAACCAGAGTTTGCATGTTGGTTGGTCATTGTTTGACTGAAGATGCTGCTTCCTGTCCAGAGGCCACTGTGTCTGGTGTGCAGCAGCAGTGTTTTGTCATGAAGGATATGCACAAGACGAACGCTGCGGGCTCGGGACGTAGTGCGTTGAGACAGACTTGCCTTGCCACCCCAGCAGTTCTCCAGTGAACTGGCTCGTCGGTGCAGTGTCACCCAGCCGAGAAGGCGTTGTTATTAAGCAGGTGGTTTTATACCTGGGAGGCAGCTGTACCAAGCTGTTCAGTCTGTGTGCTGGGTAGGAAAATGTCGTTGAATCAATGAGGTCAGCCTGTGTGCTTATTGACAACTTTTCAAACATTTCACACCCTTAGGAGAGTCTGTATCGGTTACCTCCCCTGATACCTGTGCTTGCAAATGTGTGTGCAGTTTTAGAGGGTTCCAGTATGGTGACCCTGGGGAATGGGGCCCCTCCTGGGATTCTCATGGACGTGGAAGATTTGGTTCCCCATTCTGGTGGGTCTGTGTGTCTGTTCCTGGGTGCATGCTCACAGATGCAGCACGTGTCCCAGCTGTGGGCTGGCATCACAGCGCTGTCTCCTTCCTTTGATCTTTGCATGCCGGTAGCAGGCGGACCGCATCCCCGCAGTGCAGGACCGGGTTCTTATGTAACAGCTTGCCGTCAGGGTTCTTTCCACACCAACGCTGCTCCCAGGATTACGGAGCTGGAAAGAGTCCAGCCCATTCCTCTGGCAGTATGCAGCCCTTCCCTGGGACTCAGCCAGTTTATTTTGCTTGCATAATTCTTCCTGTTAAGACGCTGCCTTAAAATTGACCAAGCATCTCACTTTTTAGACCAGGAGTCTCTTGGATCATTTGAGTGGTGATGTTGCCTGTTCTTGGCCCTCTTTAATCTTGTCCTGTGGTTCAGCCTGGTCACTTGGTTTAATAATTTGTCTTTGTTTTTCCAAGTCGTGCAGAACTTTTAAGATGATCTGGATTGCAGTGACTGAAAAACATAACGTTATGTATTTGCTGGTTTGGAGATCTTCTTAACAGCTGCGGAGTTCTCTCTTCAGCTGTAAGTAGCCTTGGATAAATTGTCACCTCTGAATTGGCTGCAAACAAACCTTGAGGCTTTCCAACGGTGCTACAGCCAGCCTGCCGTAATTGGAAATGAGGACTCTGGACGTTTGAAAAATAACTCAGTAACCTCTTGTGTTTAACTCTTCAGGCCATTTATTATGGAAATGACTATGTATAATTTTACAGCATCCTTAATGAAGCTCTTTATCGCAAAACATGACTCTTGTATATGAAAGTAGTCTTTTCAGGTTTTATTGAGATGAGGAGTAGAAAATACACTCATTTTTCCACAAGAGTTTTTTTTTTTTTTTTTTTTTTTTTTTTTTTTTTTTTTTTTGAGACAGAGTTTTGCTCTTGTCACCCAGGCTGGAGTGCAGTGGTGGGATACTGGCTCACTGCAACCTCCGCCTCCCGGGTTCAAGTGATTCTCCTGCCTCAGCCCCCCTAGTAGCTGGGATTACAGGTATCCGCCACCATGCACAGCTAATTTTTGTATTTTAATAGAGACGAGGTTTCACCGTGTTGGCCAGGCTGGTCTTGAACTCCCGACCTCAGGTGATCTGCCCATATTGGCCTCCTAAAGTGCTGGGATTACGGGTGGGAGCCACTGTGCCTGGCCACAAGCTGTTTTTCTAATGGAAAGTTTCCTGATGACTGAGAACAGTGTGGCAGGCGTGGAGGAGAGGAGGACGTCTGCTTTCCAGGGACGTGGAGACCACTGTGGAACTGCAGTCCCAGAACGTGACGGTGTCGTGGAGAGAAACAGGTCAGAGGCTCCTGCTACCTGTCCGTTGACCTCAGGAGGACATTGTGCTCGCAGCAGCCGAGTGGCCTGGGAAGCCTGCCTGGAACCTGGGACTGTGATGGGTGGAGTCTCCAGGAGGGTTAGGGAAGTGGGGAGGAGCACCTGTGAGCTGCAGACACTGCTGTGTTCCAGTCAGCAAACACTGAGGTCTAGGAACCCACTTCATTTTTGACACATAGTTGTTTGAGCTTCACTTATTCGTAGCCCTCACAATTAAGTTAGTTTCTATTACAAGCACTTTCTTTGTGACTGTTTGGCTTTCGTTTTTGATACGTTTTCCTCACGCAGATCAGCGTGATTATCCCCATTGTCTGACGTGTCTCCTTCTGTCCATTAAATACTGAGAGCCTGTCTCATGCGAGATGCCGTGCAGAGCTCTGCCAGGTTCCAGAGTGAAGGGCAGTAGGCCCAGCTGGAATAGTTCCTGCGTGTTTGCATCAGGCCGGCTGTTTCCCCTTTTAATCCTTAAAGGTCTTCTGAGGTGGACGTTATTACTCCACCTAAGAGAAAACTAGGCCGGGCACGGTGGCTCCCTCCTGTAATCCCAGCACTTTGAGAGACTGAGGTGGGCAGATCACTCTGAGGTCGGGAGTTCGAGACCAGCCTGGGCAACATGGCGAAACCCCGTCTCTATTTAAAAAAAAAAAAAAAATCAGCTGGGTATGGTGGCGCGTGCCGGTAATCCCAGCTACTCAGGAGACTGAGGTGGGAGAATTGCTTGAACCCAGGAGGCGGAGGTTGCAGTGAGCCAGGATCGCGCCACTCTACTCCACTAGCCTTAGTGACAGAGTGAGACTCGGTCTTAAAAAAAAAAAAAAAAGAAGTAAACTAATGTGTATGGTGGACTCTTTTGGTCCCAGGGTGTGAGCCATGTCACCTGTGAGAACAGGTGAATGAGGCTGGCATCGTGCCCTCAAGGTATTTATGATGTAGCAAGAAGGTGCCAGGTCCTGAGGGAGAGACTTCCAGAGGTTCCTGTGAGAGAAGGTGTGCGGGTGAAGAAGAGGGAGGGAGAGAGACCGTGTTTCCCTGGGAGCTGGGCTTGCCAGAGGCTCCACTAAGGGTTATCATTTGCGTAGACTTTGAATAATAAGTAGAATGGGAAGAAATGGCCTGGAGTTTAGAAAAGGAGTTTTTGGGGAAACAAACAGAAAGGGCTTTGGTGACCGTGATCACTCACTTATTTCAAATGCAGGCAGGTCCCAAGGTGGTGATTAGATACAAGTTCACTCTCAAAGGTGTTTTCCTATGTAGTTGATGGAGTTGGTTAAATGTATTCCCAGTTTTCTTTTTTCCTAGCCTAGTGTTTAGAGAAAAGCAGCCTTGGGGGACTTCCTGTCCAGGAATTTGATGAAGTGCAGGTTCTGGCTGTGCCAGATGCCCTAGACATGGTTGTCTGTGAGCTCAACCACGTTGATTGGGTGTGCTCTTGTAGGCTGACATCTGAAGTGCATTACAGATGCTGAGCTGAGCATTAACTTCTGTAGCTGGGCTGAGGGACAAAGTCTGCTTCAGCACATCAGGACTGTGTTCTCGAACTGGCTGGACCCTAGTGCGTCTCAGCGTGGCCGCATCTCAGCGTGGCCGCATCTCAGCGTGGCATCACGGTGCTGCTCATGGAGAACATGGACTGGCAGACCCATGGAGACATTTTTAAAACATAAACCTTGTTTTTCTTTTTCCATTGTTTACCCATTGTAGACAATGTAAGAAAACATGAAAAGGGTGAAAATCTACCTCAAACTCCCTTATCCAGGTAATGAATTTTAGCTTCTTTTGATCCTTCAGGAACGGGCCATCAGTGTGTTTGAAATGCTTGTTCCCTGGTGCTGTTCCCGTAAAGAAATAGCACTTGAACATAAATTTAATTTTCTCAGCAAGGCCATTTTTATACTTTCTGCAGAAAGGGCACACTCGCCAGCAGTTTTGCCACAAGAGCACAACAAACAAAGGAGACAGGGTCTTTTATAACCTGAGGCGTCCACCCTACTGTTGTGTCCGGTTTCCAGCGGCTGGAACGGGCCCTCATGTTCTGTATTGGTCCCAATTGGCTGCAACTTAGACCTTAAAAGAGGCAAAGACAGAGGAGAACAAAGGAAGGGGAAGTCACTTGTGGAATGCTGAGAAAGGTAAAAACACCTTCACGTAAGGAAGAGGAACAGGCTGTGACCTGACGTTTGCACGGACCAGTATAAGCATGCCAGGGCAAATATTCAGGCTAAATTGTGGGAGCTAAGAACATAAAGTACATTGATTTCTTTATTATGGCAGTTATTTAAGAATGTTAGCACAGGTCTTTGAATACATTTTGCTTTTAAAAGAAATTACTATTTATTCCTCATTAGATGAGGAGAAAAGTCTTAGAAGAGGAACCTCTGCTTTAATTTTTACAAGTGTCCTCACTGATTTTCTGTCAACTTGTCCTCTCAGTGATTGAGAACAGGGTGTTAACATCGTTACCAAGTTTGTGGTTTTGTGTACCTGTCTGTGCAGCTTTACTTCATGTATTTCTAAGCTCAGTTAGTGGGGGTTCTGAGGGGGAAAACTGAAATTTTTCCTCTGCTCTCATGCCACAGCAACAGTCCACACAGAACACGCAGAAGACGTCCGTGACCAGTTGTGTGGGCTTCTCCCCAACAGCAGGGAAGCAGCCAGTTCTGTAGCGGACACCAGCTGGGTGTCCCCCAGTCCGGTGCAGCCCAGACACTGTCCACCTGAAGACAGCACAGGATCCCCCAGGGCGAGGACTGAGTCCCACAAGAGTGCCAGCACTTCCAGTGCCCTCCGCAAGCCCTGGGTTACGGTGGCTGTGCTTCCCGCCGACCTGCCATGGATCTGGGTTTCCATGACCCCTCCTTGGGTTCAGTAATTTTCTGAGAGTGGCTCACACAAGTCGGTGACACTTACACGTTCACTGATGTCATGGAAAGGATTTTGCAAAGGACATGCACAGTCAGATGCGGAGGGCAGAACTCCAGGAACCTCCTCCCCGGAGTTAGACAACCATTACCAGCAGTATTGTTTTTGAAAGATTTTCACAGGTGTTTTTCTGCAGGACTCACGGGTGCTGGCCCCTGGCCGTGTGCTCACTGTTTCCCCGAGAACCTGTGGTCCCCATTGTCTATTATTCTTTACCTGGTTTCTCACCTTTGACTGCCTTTAAGATCTTCTTTTCACCTCTGTGATGTACCTTGGTCTGGTTCTCCATGCTTTGTGATTGGGATTTGTTGAGCTTCTTGGATCACTAGAGTTTACAGTTTTCATCAAAATTTGGAAACGTTCAGGCTTTATTCCTTCACATATTATTTTCTGCCCTCCACCTCCTTTGGGAGCTCCCCTTACTGTAGGTTAGGCTCCTGCACCTCTCCCACGCCACACTCGGTGGTGGTTGCTCATATTTGAGTTGTTGATATGCCGTATCTCTGAGTTCACACATCTTCTGAGTGCCTGTTCTTCTGTGAATCCCACCCAGTGTGGGTTTCATCTCACACAGCATCGTCTTCATCTCTAGAGGTTCATTCCAGTGTGTTTTCCTAGCTTCCATGTTTTTAATTTTTGACTGTGGGGAGGAACTGAGTTACACGATTTCATGTCTGCATCTATTAATTTTGCCTTCTATGTCAGTTCTGGGTTGCTTTTGATTGATTTTTTTTTTCTCCTATGTAATTGTATTTTCTTATATACTTGCCCAGGAATTTTTTCAATATACTTTTTATTTTTGAAAAATTTTAGGTTTACAGCAAAGTCGTAGGTCGGGTGTGGTGGCTCACGCCTGTAATCCCAGCAGTGTGGGAAGGCAAGGTGGGAAGACTGCTTGAGCCAGGAGTTTGAGACCAGACTGGGCAACGTAATGAGACCTCATCTCTACTAAAAGTAAAAAAAAATTAGCCAGATGTAGTGACGCATGTCTGTCATCCCAGGCACTCAGAAGGCTGAGGTGGGAGGATCACCGGAGCCCTGGAGGCCGTCGTACCACTGCACTCCAGCACTGTAATCCGCTGCTGTCCTATTTATTTTTTGCTCAAATTGTCCTACCTTCCAAGCCTGAGGATATTTGATTGGATGCTGGACATTGAATTTTACCTCATTATGTGCTGGATAATTATGTATTCCTATAAATCTTCTTGGGCTTTGCTCTGGGATCCAGATAGTTCCTTGGAACCTTTTTGCCCCTTTCAGCTGTTGCTTTTAGGATTTATGAGACAGGCTGAAGCTTGGCTCAGTTTTGTCTTCATCATTCCCCTGGCTGTGGCAGGGCCTTCCAGAACCATCATTCCCAGGGCTGTGGACAGGGATCTGGCTGGGGAGTGGCACCATTCCAGTCCTGTGCGAGCCCGGGACCTGCCGGCTCTTCTTCGTGTGGATAACGTCCTGTCCGCTAAACCTCCGAGGGGGTCCCCTGCTCACTGCAGCGTTCCTGCTCTGTGCAGCCTCCTTCAGCCCGATCTTCTCAGGGGCAGATATTTTCTAGTCAGAGACACACATGCAGCATTCAGGCTTTTTCATCATCTCGGGGGCTATTCTGTGACCTGTGTGTGTCCAACAGCACCACAGGGAAACACAGATCTGCTTCCATTCTGTTCCACGTTGATTTTCAAGACATTGAAAATCAACCTTATGGAGGCGGGGCGCCATGTCTCACGCCTGTAATCCCAGCACTTTGGGAGGCCAAGGCGGGCGGATCACGAGGTCAGAAGTTCAAGACCAGCCTGACCAACAGAGCAAGACTCCATCTCAAAAAAAAAAAAAAAAAAAAAATCAACCTCATGGAGAGAACGAGAGAAGATAGCAGCCCGCACCGCCCGCGCAGGCCTGGAGCAGGTGACTGCGTTGGAGGCAGGTCTTTGTGGTGGTGAATAGTCTGGTGTTAGTGCTGATTTTGGAATTAGATAAATTTACCATGGTTATATATGATGTTAGCATTAGGGAAGCTGGGTAAGGCCATGCAGGGACTCTAAACTATTTTTGCAACTTTTTTGTAAGTCTGAAGTTTAAAAAAGGAACCTAACAGATGAGCACAGTCTTTTTTTTTTTTTTTTTTTTGAGACGGAGTCTTCCTCAGTTGCCCAGGCTGGAGTGCAGTGGTGCGATCTCAGCTCACCGCAAACTCCGCCTCCCGGGTTCACGCCATTCTCCTGCCTCAGCCTCCCGAGTACCTGGGACCACAGGCGCCCGCCACCTCGTCCGGCTAATTTTTTTGAATTTTTAGTAGAGATGGAGTTTCACCGTGTTGGCCAGGCTGATCTTGAACCCCTGACCTCAAATGATTCACCTGCCTCAGCCTCCCAAAGTGCTGGGATTACAGGCGCGAGCCACTGCGCCCGGCCAAGCACAGCCTTACTAGAAACTTCATAGACCCGTGGTGCAGACTGGGAGGCCTGACTGTCCCTCTGCTCTCCCGTCGCCGCAGACGCAGCCCCTTCTTTCTGTTCGAGGGGCACTCCCACCATCCGAGCCTCACACTTGAGAGATGCTTTTTATTTTTATTTTTATTTTTATTTATTTATTCATTTTTTAAACTTGGCACTCCGGATCTTCCTGTGTGTTTCCTTGCTAAGCAGTGTCCTTAGTGGGCCGTCTTCACCATTGTTTGGTGGTGGCTGTATGACCTACCTTTCCCATCCTCCCTGCCCTTGGCAGGGCAGACACCTCCTCCATGTTATTGGGGCCTTCTGTGGCTCCTGCACCTTCCAGGATGTCTGAAAGCAGCCCTGGCCTGTCACCATGGGCGGCCTCCAGAGCACCCAGTGGACACAGGGCGCCCAGGGTGGGGCCACCCTCCTGCCCTCACTGCCAGGCCCTTCATGCCCTTGACCCAGTGGACAAGGTGTTGGGGAGCTGGGGCAGGGTGTGTTGCTGGCACACTTCACAGGGACTGTCCATTCGCACGCAGTTCTGGCTGATAGGACTGAGTCTTCAGGCTTCTGCTTTATGGAGATGCTGTTTACCGGTCATTGTGTCGTCTCCAAGGATTCTACAGTGCTCTTTTGGATTGATGGAATCTAACAGTCAATGGGTTTCTTTAATAAAAAGCTTCAGTAGCTTATAACCTGTCTGCTTTTCCACTTAGCAGAAGGTAAGGGAGTCAGTTTCCTGGATGAGACCAGATTTGTGATTCTGTCTTGACTCGTGCCCTATAGGCTGCTTTTGGAAACACTTCTCCCCGAAGGTATCTTTCAGAATGCAAGGTCACTGCGGGCCGCTGCCATCCTTCCAAGGAAAAGCCCCTTGTCCCCCGCCACACCCTCATGCTGTGTGCTGGGCTTGCTCTCCTCCTCTGCCCCTGGTGAGAAAAGAGGGCCCCTTGCTGGGGAGCGAGTGGCTGGGTTTCCAGCGTCTCCTTGGGTAAAGGGTGGGGCAGCGGGGCAGTGTGGACGGTCCCTGGATACGAATAACGTTGGGAATTGGTCGTGCTGCCCTCAGAAGGAAGGATTAGTGCATTGTCTGTCTTTATAAGCTTTCTTTAAAAAAAAAAGTGACTGATTTTTAACATGGAGTCATTTTTTATTCAGTCATTATGTTAATGGAAAACTTGCAGTGTGGATTTCCATTTTGTTGTAAACCTACATTAAAAGATAAATTGTTTATTGGAAGCCAGTATTATATTTTCTTAATCTGTAATGACTTTACTTAAAAACAAAAATCTGAGGAATAGGAGAAGCCTTGGCATCCCCTTTGCTTCTCTCACAGACAAATTTGACCCAGTTTGCGGGCGTGGCAGCACACACCATGGTCCCAGCTACCTGGGAGGCTGAGTGGGAGGCTGGCTTGAGCCAGGGAGTTCTGGGCTGCTGTCCCCTGTGCACTAAGTTTGGCATCCATGTGACCTCCTGGGAGTGGGGACCACCGGGTTGCCTAAGGAGGGAATGGTCAGAAATGGAGCTGTTGGCGAGCTGCTTGTGTCTGGCCTGATGCCCGGCCTCCCCACCTCTGGCTGCGCGATGGCAGGAGTGAGGCAGGCCTGCTCTCGCACGGTCTCACGACTGCTCACGTTGGCGTTCTGTCGTCAAACATGAAAGCGGTGCTGAATGGGGTTTTCTTTACAGACTGTACGTGATGGATTATACCAAAAGTGAATTCGTGGTTTTGAAGTCTTTGAAAGCATTTGAGTGAAATGTGAACATGCAGCATTGTGAGTGTGTCGTGTTGGGAATATGGTGACTGTCTTCTTGCTCACTCAGTAGAGTTGGGGAATTGGCAGGGAGCAGCTTGAGGCTCTGACGCAGGGACACCCACAGGGTCTCAGTGTCTCTGGTGCCCTTCTCTCTGGCGGGTGCTGGCTTGTGGATGGGCTCAGTCTGCTCTGCAGGGTGGGGTGTGCTCCATTAGCAGGTGGCCCTGGCAGGAGGTTCTGGTGGCACTTCAGGCTCCCTTTGAGTTCTCTCTTTTCTCTTACATACTCTGCCATAGAAAACCATTTCTCTCCGCCGGGATTGGTGGCGCACGCCTGTAATCCCAGCACTTTGGGAGTCCGAGGCGGACGGATCACCTGTGAGGTCAGGAGTTCGAGACCAGCCTGGCCAACATGGTGAAACATCATCTCTACTAAAAATACAAAAATTAGCCTGGCGTGGTGGTGTGTGCCTGTAGTTGCAGCTACTCTGGAGGCTGAGGCAGGAGAATCACTTGAACCCAGGAGTCAGAGGTTGCAGTGAGCTGAGATTGTTCCGCTACACTCCAGCCTGGATGGAAAAAAGAAAAAAAAACTCTCTCTCATGGTGTGCACACACACACACGTTCTTACACATGTATGTTCTCGTCTCCAGCGGTTCTATCGTTGGGCTGTGTAGTGGACCTGCTTTTTCTGTAGGTGTTAAATATAGGTTGCCAAAAATGCAGTAAGACCAGAAGGCCACCTGATTGAGGTAAAAGGAGAGAAGAATTGAGTTATATTCTTTCTGTACTTTGTGTCTTCGCAGCTCCTTTGAAGCTGTCAGTGCCACTGCCAGTGCAGAGGCTCCTTCCTGCAGAAGCTGCCCTGCCCATCCTGCCCCGTCCCCATCCCATCCCATCCCATCCCATTCCCATCCCATCCCATTCCCATCTCGTCCCATCCCGTTCTGCCCCACCTCAGCCCCAGGTAGCTGGGATTACAGGCATGCACCACCACGCCCAGCTAATTTTTATATTTTTAATAGAGATGGGGTTTCGCCATGTTGGCCAGGCTGGTCTCGAACTCCTGACCTCGGGTGATCCACCCACCTTGCCCTCCCAAAGTGCTGGGATTACAGGCGTGAGCCACCGCGCTTGGCCTTGAGAAATGTTTGTTTGTTTGTTTTTGAGATGGGGTCTTGCTCTGTCGCCCAGGCTGGCGTGCAGGAGCACATCTCAGCTCACTGCAACCTCCACCTCCTGGGTTCAAGCAATTCTCCCTGCCTCAGCCTCCCGAGTAGCTGGGATTATTGGCGCCTGCCACCACGTCCGGCTAATTTTTGTATTTTTAATAGAGATGGGGTTTTGCCATGTTGGCCAGGCTGGTCTCAAACTCCTGAGCTCAGGTGATCTGCCTGCCTCGGCCTCCCAGTTTCAGATTCTTTATCTTGCTAGATGCTTTTGTGAAGTGCCTACGTCAGTGGGAGCTGAGTTTGACAGGGCCCTAGCTGGTGTTCGTGAGACAGAGGTCTGACCTGAGCTTGGAGGTGGTGTTCGGGAAAGTGGGGGTGAGGGAGGAGTCTGCACCTTTGCCCTCTGGGTGCCATCATGATTGGGCTCTTGGCGTTGGGCCTTCCTGGCTTTCGACCTGCTGCATTGCTGGTCTGAGGGGAGGGGCTCGACGTGATGCCATGGGAGGCTCTTGGGCTTTGGCCATTCCTGGCCATGCTTTGTTCCATGGGGACTTCATGGCTCTTCTTGCTGGCACAGGAAGCGGCAGTGTCCACTGGACATGGCCCCGAGGTTTTGAATCAAACAGAAATCAGCCCATCAGTGAGGGTAGACATAGCGCCTTTCTGAACTCACATTCTCCCAGAGTGTGGGGACAGCCATGGCAGAGATCTCCTCGTCTTGTTCTCCGCGGAGGTCAGTGTTGGTGTGGGGCTGCTGCTGTCCCTCCAGAGCAGCCAGGCAGGCACGGCTAGGAGGGGGTTCCCTGGAAATCCTAACTAGCAGTGCTTCTGGGGGAGCTCTGTTACCTTGAGCTTTCACCCAGCCGAACACTTTCCTCTTGTGGCTCCTCCCTCTTCCTCCCTGGGATGACCCTTGTCCACACCTCACCCTTTACTCAGCAGCACAGGCGTTGTTTGGCCTTAGGCTGTGGGTCCGCGTGAGCCGCCACGCCCAGCTGAAGGTCACTGTTTTAAAACATATATTACAGTGGTGTGAAAGTTGAATCCAGACAAGAAAGAGGTGTATGACATGGCATAATTGAATAGCTACCTTTATTAAAAATTATACTTTTCAGGGTGGGCACAGTGGCTCACACCTGTAATCCCAGCACTTTGGGAGGCCGAGGTGGGCAGATCACGAGGTCAGGAGTTCGAGACCAGCCTGACCAACATGGCAAAACCCTGTCTCTACTAAAAATACAAAAATTAGCCAGGCGTAGTGGCACATGCCTGTAATCGCAGCTACTGGGGAGGCTGAGGCAGAAGAATTGCTTGAACCCGGGAGGCGGAGGTTGCAGTGAGCCGAGATCATGCCACTGCACTCCAGCCTGGGCAACAAGAGCGAAACTCCGTCTCAAAAAAAAAAACAAAACAAAAAAAACTGCACTTTTGTTTCTTGGATATGATGTCAAAGTGGTGGTTAAATGTTTATTTCAGCTGAACACAGTGACTCACACCTATAATCTCAGCACTTTGGGAGGCCAAGACAGGAGGATCACTTGAGCCCAAGAGTTTGAGACCAACCTGGGCAACCTAGTCAGACCCCATCTATTGAGGGGGGAAAAAAAACATTTATTTCTTGGCCGAGTGTGGTGGCTCAGGCCTGTAATCTTAGCACTTTGGGAGGCCAAAGTGGATGGATCAGGGTGGATCACTTGAGGTCAGGAGTTCGAGACCAGCCTGGCCAACGTGGCAAAATACAAAAAATTAGCCAGGCCTGGTGACATGCACCTGTGAACCCAGCTATTCAGAAGGCTGAGGCAGGAGAATTGCTTGAACCTGGGAGGCGGAGGTTGCAGTGAGCCGAGATTGCACCATTGCCCTCCAGCCTGGGCAATAAAACGAGACTCTGTCTCAAATTTAAAAAAAAAAAAAAAAAAAAATTATTTCTAGACTTTGGGTGCCCGGCTGTCTAGTTTAAGATGCAGTTAGAGGCTCAAGGAATTTCTAGATATCTTTTAACTTTGCTCGGGCCACCCCCTGCCCTGGTCAGTATCCTTAAATACATTTTATGGGTTCACGGGCTCCAGGGGAAAGAGGAGATGGGTGGGAGCAGACCGCCCATCACCTGGGTGCGCCCTGCTGCTGGCAGGCCGCGTCCTTCTCACCTATCCTGGTGGCAGCTGCCTGGGCCCCGCTCACCGGCTCCTTCCCGTCACCTTCCCTGGGCCTGGACAGTCGTGCTGGCTGGTTACACGGTTTGTAAAGCACTTTTACTTAAACAAGCTCAGACACACTGCATTGAAGATAGAACTAGGTAGGGTCTGAGCCCCGTGAAGAGGTCGCAGCCTGAGAGTGCAGTCTGCTGACTGTGGTCACCGAGTGACTGGCCTGTGGCAGAGGCTGTAAGTCAGGCCCTCATGGGTCTCTTCTGACCACTGCCTCTACCCCCCATTCGTATGGGCTGAATGTGCTCAGTGAACACGTGCTCACAAAGTGTGTAAATTCAGTCAGGAGGGTGTGCATGCCGACAGGTGTTCTCCCGTCTGAATGTGAGTAGCAGAGGGCATCTGTTTCCTGAGGAGAGTTCTGAAGCTGGTTTTCTGTGACACGTGCTGTCTGACTGACGGGCGTGTTGGGGGATGTTGACACCTTTCATCGCTCTCCTCGTGTGGGAAAGTATATCATCCCATGTAAGTTACTTGTTTGGATAATTAGAAAATCAGACCGTGTGTTTTGTAAACTGGAATGCTTAACGCTAATTTGGCTTTTTATTGATGATTTAATGTGGGGACTGTTTCAATGTGAAGGGTTCTTGCTCCTTATACAGTCACTCTAGACTGGTACGTGCTGATGTCGGGGAGTTTCTTGGTGTCTTGCTTCTCACAGTCTGAACTCTTGCTCACCCTTTTTTTTTTTTTTTTTTTTTTTTTTTTTTTTTTTTTTTTGGTGGCAGTGTCTCGCTGTGTCGCCCAGGCTGGAGTGCAGTGGCATGATCTCGGCTCACTGCAAGCTCCGCCTCCTGGGTTCACACCATGCTCCTGCCTCAGCCTCCCAAGTAGCTGAGACTACAGGCGCCTGCCAACACGCCCGGCTAATTTTTTTGTATTGTTAGTAGAGATGGGGTTTCACCATGTTAGCCAGGATGGTCTCGATCTCCTGACCTCGTGATCCACCCGCCTCTGCCTCCCAAAGTGCTGGGATTACAGGCCTGAGCCATCGCGTCCAGCTGCCCTTCTCACCCCCATTTGGATCTATTGTTTACCATGTGCTCAGGGGCTTCACTCAGAGCCCCTTAGAAACCTTGCCCAGCAGAGCAGGCCCACACTGGGAAGCATGCTCCATCTACCTGCCTCGGCTGCCCTGTGCCCACGGCCTCTGAGATGCAGTGCCTTGTGTAGGCCTGGTCACCTTTGGGGCCAGAACTGCATGCACTCCTTCCTCCTGTAAGCCCCAGTGCTAGTGGTGGTTATGCAGGTCTGCTGCTTGTGCAGGAGACACTCCGCGAGGCCTCCACCTTCTCCTCTGCCTTTGCCCACTTCTCTTCTCTTGAAAGCAGGCAGGCACGCGTCAGGCTTTCCTTCATTTATTTCTAGAGTTTCTGCAAATCTAGAAACCTGTCTCCTATTGGTTATTGTCTTTCAACAAAGACCTGTTTGGCATTAGACAAAAAGTACTTTCACAAGTCTCAAGGCAGTGGTCAGGCTCCTGGGGCTGCTCTTCCTGCCCTGTGTCCCGTTTCTTATGCAGGTAGAGACTGCTGGTCGTTCTCTGGAGTAGCCCCAAGGAAGGTGTCTGAAGGCTCAGGGAGCTCTACTCCACTTAGGAGAAAAGTAGTTAAAATGGCATCATTGGGCTGGGTGCAGTGGCTCATGCCTGTAATCCTAGCACTTTGGGAGGCTGAGGTGGGTGGATCAGCTGAGGTCAGGAGTTTGAGACCAGCCTGGCCAACATGGAGAAACCGCGTCTCTACTAAAAGTACAAAATTAGCCAGGCGTCGTGGCACATGCCTGTAATCCCAACTATTCAGGAGGCAGAGACAGGAGAATTGCTTGAACCCAGGAGGCGGAGCTTGCAGTGAGCCAAGATCACGCCACTGCACTCCAGCCTGGGCAACAGAGCGAGACTCCGTCTCAAAAAAAGAAAAGAAAAAGGCATTATTGTTTTGCAACTGGGGTACCAGAAATAACATTTTTCCATAGTGAATTTCTGGTGGCAGAGGAGCTTTATGTATACCCATTGACACTTGGACCTGGATTGAAGCTTGAGGGATTTGGAGATGCAGAAAATAGTGTTTGGGTAAATAGAGATGAAAGTGTGTGTTTTGAGAAATGATGGTTGGGAAACGGAAAAGGTCAGTGTCTGCAGCAGTATATTTCTTTCTAAATTTTTTATTTTTCTGCATTTTCAAAAATTTTATATTATATTTTTTGGGAAATTACTATATACATTATTCTTGCTGGACAGAATGTTAAAAATACAGCTGACATCTTTGCCCATTGTACTCAATCCAGGTTCTTTGTGAATCACAAGAACCGACATGTTCTTCGCAAATCCATGCACTGCACTGAGCTCTTCCATGCTGCTTGGGGCGCTCGCATCCCGGTCACCTGGAGGCGGGAGGGAGAGAGCAGTGGTGGAGCAGAAAACTGTACGCTCCAGTTGGAGCCAGGAGGCTGAGGCAGGAGTTTAACCTGAGCCCAGGAGGTTGAGGCTGCAGGGAGCCGTGATTGAGCTCTATCTGGGTGACAGAACAAGACTCTGTCTCTTAAAAAAAAATGCTCAAGTTGGACTCCTGGAAACCAGAGTTACATGAGCTGGTTTTGGATGCCCTGACAGGGTGTGGAGCAGGAGGCCCCTGTTCCCCATGGTCAGCTTTCCATGTATAGTGAAAGCCCCGATCACTGGTAACACTTGATTTGAGCCATTTAAAATTATTTTATAAAATTTTTATTCCACTTAGGAACGGCACAAGGTCTTTGTCAGAAAGCTCTAGGTTTTCAAGACACGAAGAAAAAGCATGAGCCTGTGTTGTTTCCTGGCGCACACATACAGATGGTGTGCACCCCTTCTACAGCCCACCGGCTGCCAGCAGCTCCCAGAATGGCCGTGTGCTGGGGCAGACATGGGGGCCAGCCCCAACTTCTAGAAGCCAGTGAGAAAGGCCTTCCTGGGGCTCGTCCACACTGGTGACGTTTTGGGCATGGATGACCCTAAGTTTTCGGTTCTAAGTGACAGTGAATGCCTCAGCTGGGCTTGTCTGCGACTGCAGGAGGCATCTTGATGCTCCCCAGTGTGCCATTAGAACCTTGACCCTAAAAGGTCTTCAGGCTTGGAAAGCCCTTCCCCACCTCACCCCCACCCACCAACCCCTTAAAACATGCATGCGAGAGTTTTAAACAACAGTGCCTGAAGTTTGAGACCAGCCTGGCCAACATGATGAAAACCCGTCTCTACCAAAAATACACACACACAAAACTAGCCAGACATGGTGGCACACACCTGTAATCCCAGCCGCTCAGGAGGCTGAGACAGAGAATTGCTTGCACCCAGGAGGCGGAGATCTTTTTGTACACCAGCGTCTTCAAACAAGAGAAACTACCTGAGCACTTGCGGGTCGTGCTGGCCAGTTGTGTGTTCTCAGCCAGACTGTTTCCACCTGCTGTGTCTGCAGCCTCACAGCACATACATTTAGCTTAATATCTTTAAAGCTGTACATTTTTGCTATTTTCCAGGGAGGTTTTTGTGGTTGGGCTTCAATGCCATGATTTGAAATTAGTATCAAGAATTGCAAATCAATGTTGACCTAATCAGTATGATAGACATACATGTTGATGAAATCATTATATACGTTTGACCCTTGAACAACTTGGGGATCAGTGGCACTGACCCCTGGTACAGTCACGTCCACATACAACCTTTGATACCCCGAGTATTTGATTCTGTTGGCCAGAGCCTTCCTGGTCACATAAACAGTCAACACACATTTTAACACAACACTGACATATATAAAGCACTTCCCCCGCCCCCCTTAAAGAGAGAGAGTCTCACTTGTCATGTTGCCCAGGCTGGTCTCAAACTCCTGGGCTCAAGTGATCCTTCCGCCTCGTCCTCCCAGTGCACTGGGATTATAAGTGTGAGCCACCATGCCTGTCATATTTTATATGTCATATGTATTGTGTACTGTATTCTTACAGTAAAGTAAGCTAGAGAAAAGATGTTATTCAGAAAATCATAAGGAAGAGAAAATATGTTTACTATTCATAAGTGGAAGTGGGTCGTCATGAAGGTCTTCATCCTCCTCATTTCATTGAGTAGAAGGAGGAGGGGGTGGTCGTGCTCTCTCGGGGGGCGGGGGTAGAGGAGGGGGTAGAGGAGGTAGAAGGGGAGGCAGGAGAGGCAGGCGCATTTGGTGTCCCTTACAGAAGTGCTTCGTCGTTTCTCTAGAAATGTTCCTGTCTGGTGACAGTCCTCCCTCACTGTTGGCTTTAGTTTCAGTGCCCGTGTCACAGACAGGTCCGTGTTGTACAAGAAGCCAAAAGCAGGTGGGAGTGATGGGAACCCCTCCCCTCTGCAGGAGTGTCTGATGTCACTTTGTTTTCTGGCACTGCTGCTACCTCCTCGTCACCTGGTGTGGGTCAGAAGCACTCATCACCACCAGGTTGTCTTCTGATTTCTCTGGTGTGGTATCTCTTAGCTCTTGAGTTTTGAAATGAAACCCTTCATCCCTACCTCCCTCTCCCACCCCCCCGCCGCCAACGTCTGCAGTCTCTTCATGATCTGTCTCCTTGATTGGCTGCTGTAAACCCTGTGGAGTCAGACACAGCCTCCTGACACGGTTTTCTCCAGCAGGAGTTCATTGTTTTGGGTTTGAGAGTGTTCATGGCTTTTTCTATAACAATGATGGCGTCTTCCATGGTGTCATCTTCCAGACACTCCTGATGCTGTCTGTCCCATGTTGACCATCCTTTCATAGTGTGCTGTTGTGTAATGAGCCTTACAGGTCCTTATGACCCCAGATCTAGAGGCTAAATTAGGGACGTTGTGTTTGGGGACAGGAAGACCACGTTGACGCCTCTGCTGTTGAACTGATGGGGTTCTGGGGACCAAGGGCATTGTTCATTGTCAAAAGAGCGTTAAAGGCCATTCCTTACTGGCAAGGCAAGGCAGTTCCTGACTGCGCGGACAAAGCATCAGTGGAAGCAGTCAGGGAAAAGGGTTCTTTCCAGCCTTCTTGTTGCGTAACCAAATACCTGGCGGCTGGGGTTTATCTTTTCCCTTCAAGGCTCTGGGGTAGGCAGCTTTATAGCTTTATAGATAAGGGCAGTCCTGATCATAAACCCTACTGCATTTGCACGAAAAATAAGGCAACCCTTCTTGCCTTGTATCCCAGTGCTTGCTTCTCTTTCCTACTAACAAATGTTCTTATAGCATTTTTTTCACCAGAGTAGGGCAATTTCACCTGCATTCAAAACCTGTTCAGGGCCAGGCATGGTGGCACACGCCTGTAATCCCAGCACTTAGGGAGGCCAAGGTGGGCGGATCACTTGAGGCCAGAAGTTTGAGACCAGCCTAGCCAACATGGTGAAACCCCCGTCTGCTAAAAATACAAAAATTAGCCGGGCATGGTGGTGGGCACCTGTGGTCCCAGCTACTTGGGAGGCTGAGGCAGGAGAATTGTTTAAACCTGGGAGGTGAAAGTTGCAGTGAGCTGAGATCATGCCATTGCACTCCAGCCTGGGTGACAGAGTGAGAGTCTGACTCAAAAAAACAAAAACAAAACCCTGTTCATGTCTTTTTCCTTGATGACGTTCCTCATGGTGTCTGGGACCTCATCTGCTACCTCTTGGTTGGCAGAAGCCAATTCTCCTGTTAATCTTGACATTGTTAAAGGCAAACCTTTTCTAAAACTATCAAACCATCCTTTGCTGGCATCCACTTCTCCAGTTCCTTCCTCTTCCTTTTACTTTCAGTTGTTGTATAACGGCTTCACTTTTCTGGAATCAGACTAGAGTCTATTGGTATGTGCCTTTCTTCTAGCAATCCTGCACCCACATAAAAGTTGCATTTTCATATATCTGTGCTGTTTGTGAATTAATTTTAAAGCCGCATTTTCAGTGAAATAAAAAGGTATTTCACAAAAAACTTTCATGCCTGTTGCTGTGGCTGTGGTGATGGCTTCACAGATGTCCTGTTCTTTTTTTGTGATGGCCCTTCTGCTGGATTCATCCATTTTGAGAAGACAGCATCCACAGCTGCAGAGCACAGGCTGCCAGCGCATGTCGCCCAAGTGTAGCTTTATCCTAGTCACAGCTCTTGGGAGCTCTGCTTCTTGGGAGCACTGCCAGCATCACTAGTGGCACTTCATGTGGGTCTGTGGTGTCATTTAGGGTTTATGGTATCGAGTAAACACAATGAAACATTTTTGAGAACTGCAAGAGGTTTTTTTGTTGTTGTTTTGTTTTTTGTTGTTTTTGTTTTTTTAATAGAGACGGAGTCGGCTGGGTGCGGCGGCTCACGCCTCTAATCCCAGCACTTTGGGAAGCTGAGGCTGGGTGGATCACCTGAGGTCAGGAGTTTGAGACCAGCCTAGCCAACATGGTGAAACCTGTCTCTACTAAAAATTCAAAAATTAACTGGGCGTGGTGGCGGGTGGCGGGCATCTGTAATCCCAGCTGTTCTGGCAGGAGCCTGAGACAAGAGAATTGCTTGGGCCTGGGAGGCAGAGGTTGCAGTGAGCCAGGATCGTGCCACTGTACTCCAACCCGGGTGACAAGAGCGAAACTCCGTGTCCAAAAAAAAAGGAGATGGAGTCTTGCTGTGTTGCCTGGGACGGGAGTGCAGCGGCTCTTCACAGGCGTGACCATAGTGCACTGCAGTCTGGGACTCCCGAGCTCAGATGATCCATTTTTTTCAACCTTCTGAGTAGCTGGGACTCCAGGCCGATGCTACTGCAACTAGCTTAAGACTTGAGATAATTTGTTTCCTGCGATACACAAGTTCTGGAGAGACCAGCTGCTCACGCGGAGATGATTAGTGTCACACGGTGTTTTAAGCGGATCCCGGAACACTTGAGCTCACCGCGGCAGCACAGGCCGTGGCTATGAGATCATTACAGCGTGCAGTGTGGTATGTACCGCACTTCGTTTCATACAGTTCCGTTCGAGCTTGCGTCTTTATGTTTGTTTACATTTCCCTCTACTGAACGATGCCATGTACAGTCTCTGTGTGTAAGTTTTTATAAATTTTTAATTTTTTATAATTTGTGTATAATATATGGTAGTAAATGATAGACTGTTGTCTACATATATTTTGTACATTCATGACATACTTAACTTTTTCTGACTTTTTTCGGTATTCCTAGGCTGGATGGTTTGCCTGTAATTTTTTTGCAAATTGTCACACATCTCTAATATTTTTCAGTGTATTTGTTGAAAACAAATGGATGGGTGATTGGCTGTGTGCAGCCAAGCCCGTGGTGTTAGGGGTCAGCTCTGTGCACACAGGTGTGTCCATGTTCATCATGGAGTTCTTCAGCTGGCATGTTTTAGTTCTTGTTTTTTTCTGGTCCTTACCTGAACAGAGTTGAAGTGCTTTTCCTAATGCTCTCTGGAGGAGCTTTTCTCCTCTGATCGTAGCACAGGGGAGACGGCCCAAGCAGCTGTTCCCGCAGCCGTCTGGAGGTTGCTTTGTCGGTGGTGCAGCCCGGAAGCACAGGACAGAGTGTAGCTCACACACAGCGGCCTGCAGAGGCCATCGGCTCTGAGTTCTCCGCAGCCCGGAAGCACAGGACAGAGTGACAGAGTGTAGCTCACACGCAGCGGCCTGCAGAGGCCATCGGCTCTGCGTTCTCTCACAGGGCAGGGCTTGACAGGCTCCTTCTGTACCGGGCCGATTAGTCATATTTTAGGCTTTCCTGGATGTACGGTTCCTGTTGTATTATTCAGCTCTGTCCATGTAGAACGAGAGTAGTCATAGATGTAAACTATGTTTTATATATGTGTATATATATGTTTTATATATGTACATAGTATATACCTATAACTATATATAATTACATATATGTGAACAAGTGAGTGTACTTATGTTTCCTTTTTTTTTTTTTTTTTTTTTTTAACAAAAACACATGGTGGGCCATAACTCGCTGACCTTGGCTCTCTAGGAACTGTTTTTTAAGTGAAGAGAATTACTAGGATCAATAAACATAAAGTCTCATTGATTTATTTTAAATACTATAAATCTTTAAAGTCTGATATTAGTGTTCTTAAAAAGAATTGCCATGAATGAAGGATCTCTTTAAGGGACATCATGGGTAGAGGAGAAGGTGAAGAAAATCACCAGTAAAATTATTTGCCATTTTTGTCTCTGGTAACACCTGCTCTCTGCGGGCCCTCACACTTGGGTGTTTTCTCCACTCTGGCTTTGCAGGAGTGTGGGCTCCTGTCCTGCAGGTGCTGCGGTCGTCAGGCCCTTCTGGAGACGTCGAGTGGGCCAGGGCCCCAGCCCGCTTGGCCCTCACTCTTGATGACCCTGTCCCGTGTGGACCACCCGCCAAGACCCAGGCCCCACTTCTGTGTCAAGTGTAATTAATAGCAGCTTTAATCAAAAGTGAGGATAAGGTTCTACCAGTTTCATAACCATACACGGGCGTTTCTCAGGTGTCCCTAGGGGCTGGGTTCCTGGGGGGCCCCGGGTCGGTATGGGAGGGTTGTCGTGGGGTTGTGTTTGCACAGCGTTCCTGCAGGCCGTCCTTCTGCATCAGCGAGAGTTACATAATGTTTTGATTTTGTAAAGTAAAGCAGCTCGTGGGAACGTGAACTTCCGACGTCGGCCTCAGTCACATGCTCGTGTTTTCTCTCAAATTGTTGGTGTCTGGTACTGCTATGAGCCATATTTAGTCTCCCCTTGCAGGCGTCCACTCTGCAGAACTGGGCTTTTCCTGTGACTCAGGCAGTGCACGGCTGGAAGGAGCAGCTGGGAGTGGACTGCGGTGCTGGTGTGGCTGGAGAGGGTGGCCTGGCTCCCTGTTGGGGTCGCTCCCCGGTTGAAGGTGTGTGTTTGGAACTGAGCTTCCTGCGCATCCGTGACACTGCCCAGGGTCCAGTGTTGCTGTGATGGACGCTGCCTCTTACCACAGCCTTACCACTTATTTGGGGATAATTGTGGAAATAGCTGTTTTTGTTTAGTTCAACGATTAAATTGCTTCACAGTCTTGGATAAATGTCTTCACTTTCCAGTTGCATTGGACAGTCTGTGAAGGCCTTTTCTATTGCTTCTGTCTTTCCCACAGAGCCTCCCCTCAGAAGGGCTTTATTTGAGCCCCGGTGATCTGCAGTGGTAGGAGAGTTCTTTGTGACAGTGATAATGGGGACAGAGGAATGATGGCTTGAAGATTCTTTCCTTGCAGTGAACACATGTACTGTGTGTGCCGTGCCTTCCTCGGGCTGTGTGTACCTAGGCAGGCACACACCAGTCAGCTTGTGTTCTGGGCGTGACACTCTCACATGTACTGTGTGTGCCGTGCTTTCCTCGGGGTGTGTGTACGTAGGTGTGCGTGCCGTGCCTTCCTCGGGGTGTGTGTACCTAGGTGTGTGTGCCTGCCTACGTACACACCCCCCGAAGAAGGCACACACACCTACGTACACACCCCGAGGAAGGCACAGCGCACGCCAGTCAGCCTGCATTCTGTGCGTGACTGTCTGAGGTGGACTGGGTTACCTGGGAGCTTTCGGGGTCCGTGAACGGGGACCGCTGATGAAGGGGGTGCAGGAGCTGTAGGAGTGGCTTTCAGTGAGTCCTGCGCAGGGTGACTTTCTCACTCTAACCATGTGTTTAACTTTCCGTGGGGGAATGTTTTCAGTCACAGAGTCGGAGAGAACAGAGTCCCAGGCCCCAGGCTCAGCGTTGACTGGCATTTGGCCAGCTTGGGCTGATCCATCTCCTCCTTGCACTTGTTCATGTTTTCGAAAATATTTTTTCTTTCTTTAAACATTTTTTAATTTTAGTGTTTTAATTTTTAGTATTAATATTTTAATGTTAGTATTTTAGTAAATCTCAGACACCGTCTTGTTTTACCAGCACGTTTCAGTGGCGTCTCCGTCAGCTGGAAACCGTCGCAAGCCGTGGCCTTCGCTCTTTTCACAGTGACTCAGTGGGCAGCTGGTGCCCCACGCTGTCTCTGACTCTGCCTGCCACAGCCTTTCTGACCCCGTCTGTGCCGTGAGGGGCAGCTCTGTGGCTCGGGCTCTCCATACCGGTGGCAGGCCCTGCAGTGGTGGCCGCATCCATCACTGGATGCTGCTGCTGCCCATGCCTGCCCCAAAGCCCCTCTTAATCTCAGTGAGAGGCTCAGGCTGCAGTAGGACGCGTGGCTCTTTCCCCAGCTCTGAGTATCAGGGTCAGTCTCACCATGCGCTGCCGCTGCTTTTCCTCCTGGGGGTGGGCTCTGGTCCTTCTTCCCAGGCCAGGTTGTAAAGTTGCCCGTGTGTGCATGTGAGGGCTGGGTGTCCACCATGGTGATCCTTGTGGTTCCTTGGTCCACCTGGGGACCCCTGGTTTCAGTGTGAGTGCTCAATCCTGGCTTCACCATGTTCTTGGCCTGCGACAAACTGGTCCCATCTTCAGCACCTCTGTGGGTTCTTTCTTCCAGCTGATTTCTGTGGAGCATCCTCCTGTTCTGTAACAGGGCAGTCTCCAGACCCTAGACCACCTCTCCTATCGCCCTCCACACCCGAGACCACCTCTCCATCGCCCTCCACACCCGAGACCACCTCTCCATCGCCCTCCACACCCGAGACTACCTCTCCTCTCCGTCTAGTCATCCTGAGGGGTGCAGGGGTCCGCATCGGGTGCCATCACATGAGCAGGGAGTACACAGCATCCTCGAATGTGGGGGGCAGCGCCGGCCTGGACCTTCCTGCAGTGTGGTGGAATCTGAGCTGGCCTGGTCCTTGAGAGAACTCGTCCGTGGGTGGTATACAGACTATGGGCCACAGAGCCTGGACACCCGGGAGAAGTTGCTGGTGTCAGTGGCCCCTTCTGTGGCTCCGGCCTCCATGCGCCAAGCACCTGGACACCTGTCTCTGCAGGGAACGACTTGATTTAAACAACATAAAACTACAGCAAATGGTAGAATGGACACTGGCAGTGCTCGTCTGTCATCTGTTTCTTATTCTTTGTCTCTGTTCCATGAGAAGTGCCCAGTGGTGTCATGCTGAACCTGCCCCTCTGTGTAACAGGTGGCTTTTCTTCAGTGAGTATTTGTGAAAGAGTGTTGGGAGGTAGTGAGAGTCATTGCATATTTTTGTGGCATTTCCTTGGTGGGACCAGCCACTTATGTGCACCCTGAAAGTCAAGACTCTCGTCCTGTCTTCCCCCTCAGCGGTTTTCAGTAAGTGAGCACCTAGTCGAACTTTTCTCACCTGAATGAGTCTCATTGGTCATGAGACGGAGCAGCTGATAACATCATTGCTAAACACATTTTTCTCCACCAGGAGATCTCAAACAAGGGACGGAGCCCTGCAGTTGTCTCGTGGTGTCTGCAGGGCTCGGTCCTTGGGTGTCTCATGGCGCCTGCAGGGTTCTTTTCTTGTGTGTGTTGAGTGCTGTGGAGTGAATGGAGGGGAGGCTTGGCCTTTTGAGAGGCTTCTGTACTGAGCACTCAGGTACTGGCCTGGGGGTCGTCTGGGGCTGACGTTGGCAGGGAGGTTGCTGCCACCTTTGGCTGCCTCTGACCAACATCATGGAAACCTTTCCCAGCACAGCAGTCACCGTGATGAAAGCTCCCTTCTGCTCTCAGGTCCTGCCGTGGAGGAGCAAGGCCAGGTGGGTGCAGGTCAGGGGAGGATGCTGCGCTCACCTGGGGGTCCTCGGCTTCAGTCCGTCATTTGTCAAATGTGTGCGGAGACTCTGAGCTGCCTGGAAGGCCCTGTGGTCGCTGCTGGGCTGTTGCCATCAGCAGGAGTGTGGAGTGTGCGCCAGGCCTCTGGTCTTCTCTTTGCTGGGTTGGGGAATTTGCCTCAAGGCCCCGGGTGTCATCTTGTAGGAGCCTTTTGCTATCTTTGTCCTGGATAATGGCAGGAGGGCTCAGGATCCTGTAGGATCCTAACTGGGCCCAGGGTGTGGCTGGGGCTTCATGACGCTGGGGCAGGTGCCGGGCGTACCTCTCTCCCCTTCTGGGCTGCACTATGGCTCACACCTCCTTCCAGAAACATCTCCTCATCCTCAGAGTCGCCATATAGTTGGACACAGGCCCACACTAAAGTACACACTGGCCACCCCTGGACACGGGCTTCCCCTGCCTGAGTCCTGAGAAGAAAAAGCTCCACCCCAGCTCCAGGGGATGGAGGGGTGTGGGGAAGAATGAAAAGAGCGTTTTACTGAGTCCAGTCTTTTTCCAGTTGAACAGCAGTATCTTCTTCCTGCCATCCCTGGTATTCTTCCACAGTGAGAGCTCCGAAGCTGGACGGTTTGCATCCTCCTTACTGGCCCTTCCTGAAGAGGCCAGGCCCCAGCCTCTCTGAACTTCCATCCTGCAGCTGGGGTTTCAGGTGGGCTGGGCTCCCTGTGTTCGGTTTTTGTTTGTTTTCCTCTGAGATAATCGTAGATCACATGAGATGAAAGAAATAACAGGGAGCAGTCCCTTGTACACTTTGCCGAGCTTCCCCAATGGTGGCATTTTGCACACTGAACGGTATCACCCTTAGGTTGTATGTCGGCATTGATGAAACCCTCTGGTCTTATTCAGACACCTGTTTCATCCTTACTTGGAAGGGGTATTGAGTTCCGTGCAGTTGATCACAGATGTAGATTCCTGTGTCCGACTGTCAGGACCTTAAAACCCTGCATCACCACAAGGATCCCCTGGTTGTCCTTCTGTGACCACACCCCTTCCCCTCCCAGGATCCTCTTTCCTCCCTGGCAACCACTAGTCTTGTTTTCTGTCTGTGGATTTATCTGCCTATTCCAGACGTTCATGTGAAGGACAGTCCATGAGCCTTTGTGTCTGATATGGCTGAGCTTGGTGCTGTCGAGGCATACCCAAGCTGCGGCAGGTGTCAGAGCACAGCCCTCCCTGTGGCAGGGTCATGCGGATCGTGCACCCATCATCTGATGGACACCTGAATGGTCTCCTCTGTTTGGCACTTGGTAGTGCTGCTGTGAACATGGGCATGTGAGTGTTGTGGAGACTTGTGGGCATTTCTCGGGCGTACCTAGGTGGAGATCGCCGTGCTGCCTTTTGTTTGGAGACAAGTCCTTTGAAGATTCTTGTTTCATATTCTCCTTTGGGAAAACTTCTTGGGGTTGGGCGCTTACGGCGTGGTTTGTCCTTTCTAGGGTAGATTGTCAGGCCAGAGCTAGGTAGCGATGTGGTAATTCTGGGAGCGGCCGTGGGCTTGCTGGGGAGGAAGGGCTGCCAGTGGAGGTTCTCCCAATCTGCTGCTCACATCTTGATTGACTGCCAAGCCCCTGTGCAGCCCTTGTTCCCTCCAGGTGAGCGTGAAGACCTGCTCTTACAGTCCCACCACCTCTTTGTTCTGTGCGCCCTTTTTTTTGATTTTTGGGAACAAGGTCTTGCTGTGCCTCAGGCTCGAGTGCAGTGGCTTGGTCAGGACTCACTGCGGCCTCAACCTCCTGGGCTCAGGCGATCCCACCTGTCTCCAGAGTAGCTGAAACCACAGGCGTGTACTACCACACCTGACTAATTTTTGTATTTTTTATAGAAATGGGTCTCACTGTGTTACCTAGGCTGGTCTTGAGCTCCTGGGCCGAAGCAATTGTACCCCGTCAGCCTTCCAAAATGTTGGGATTACAGATGTGAGCCATGGCACCCAGCTTTTGTTGTTGTTGTTTTCAGCTGTGTTTTTATTGCCGTCTTTTCCCTTACAGCAAAAAATTAAATTGAGAACAAGAGAAAATGCTGCACAAAAGAAGCTCTGGGCCGGGCATGGTGGCTCACACCTATAATCCCAGCACTTTGGAGACCGAGGCAGGTGGATCACGAGGTCAGGAGTTCAAGACCAGCTTGGCCAAGATGGTGAAACCCCATCTCTACTAAAAAAAAAAAAAAAAAAAAATACAAAAATTAGCCAGGCACCGCAGCAGGCACCTGTAATCCTAGCTACTCAGGAGGCTGAGGCAGGAGAATCGCTTGTAACCTGAGAGACGGAGGTTGCAGTGAGCTGAGATCGTGCCACTGCACTCTAGCCTGGGTGACAGAGCGATAATCCGTATCCAGAAAAATAAAAAAAAGCTCGAAAACATGTTAAGTGTGGACAGAGTATGTTGGAATTGTTGGAATCTGGTCTGATGTAGGACTTATTTTTTTAAACCAATGAGTAGTGTAGTGAGCACTGTGACCAAAACTGGAAACCAGATAAACACAGCGTTTTCAGATAAGGAGAGCACAGCAATTGGTTGTAAGGACAATTTCTTTTTTTTGTTTGTTTTGAGAGAGAGAGAGTCTTGTTCTGTGGCCCACACTAGAGTGCAGTGGTGCGATCATGGCTCACTGCGGACCTGACCTCCTGGGCTCAAGTGATCCTCCCACCTCAGCCTCTGGAGTAGCCGGTACCACAGGCACACCACTGTGCCAGACTGATTTTTGTTTTTTGTAGAGAGAGGGTTTCGCCGTGTCGCCCAAGCTCCCCACTTGCCTTTGAACAAGTTGTAGTTTGCAAGAGGCAGCAGCAGGTGGACGTGCATCCACTGGTGTAGTCAGGATGGGATGCGTGGAGCTGTACTCACCAGTTTGCAAAGAACCTGCAGCTGTTGCTCCTTGGAGCTTTTGGAAGCTTTCCAGGTTGGTCGGCTGAGGGAGGTTTTGTGCCATGGAGGATTTGTAGAGGCCCCCAGGCAATATGGACTTGTCAGGTGAGGAGGGATGAGTCAGGAACAGGATAGAGGGGAGCAGGCAGCAGGGACTGCTGTGTGCTGTGGCCTGAGAGGGATTGTGGGTGACCATGGCAGCTGCACACTCCAGTGTGAAAGCGTCGCTCCCCTGAGTTGCTGGCTAAGGTTGTGTTGCGCACCAGTGGAAGCAGTGGTGTGAGGTTCTGCTGCTCTGGGCACCACCCCTGTGTCCAGGAGGAGGGGCTCCCGGTACTGCTGGGCCAGCGCTGGCTCCTGTGGCAGGAATCTGGAGCAGCGCTCAACCCACCCCTGAGAGAATGCTGAACTCCCACGTGGAACGGACACTTGGGTTTCGATGTGAGACACCAAGGGGGATGTAGACTGTCCCCCTTCACTGAGGTGCCTGCTCTTCCTCACCAATGGGTGTGGGGTGCAGAGTTGAGGCAATGAGTATCTGGTGGGTCTTGGGGCAGCATCTTGGAGTCTGTCATAGAGGAGAGGGCGTCCTAGCAGAAGAAGCCATGGCTGGGCATCCAGCCTGCACACTGACAAAGCTGCAGGCCAGGGGCTGGCAAACCACAGTCAGTGGACCTAATCCAGCCTGTGGTCTATATTTGTACAACCAGATTGCGAAGGAGGGTCTTCACTTTCTTAAAGGGTTGTTCACAGCAGCAACAGGATGATGTGACAGAGGCTGTAAGTGGCTTACAAAGCCCAAAGTCTGTCATCTGGACCCTTCCAGAAAGCCTTCGCTGACCTCCGCCCTGGGTGCCCCTGCAAATGGGACTTGGTGTACCCATAGCCCACATTCAAGAGAGCTGCTTTGTTAGGGCCGAGTCATGGATGTTAGGACCGGTCCAGCTGACTGCGCCGCAGCGCTGTCTAGACGTGTCTCAGCACCCTCATGACAGGTCCAGGAAACGGCCCGGGTTAGCCAAGGCAAGATGGCAGCCTTTTCAACAAGAGTATGCTGATGGCAGCAAGTGGAAACCAGCCGATCATGAAAACTGGGTTTCTCGCAGCGAGATACCACCTTACACCAGTCAGCATGGCTGTTATTAGAAAGTCAAAAATAACAGATGCTGGCGAGCCTGTGGATTAAAGGGAGCACTTATACACTGTGGGCTGGAGTGTAAATTAGTTCAACCCTGTGGAAAGCAGTATGGTGATTCCTCAAAAAGCTAAAACCAGAACTACCATTTGACCCCAGCAATCCCGTTGCTGGTTATATACCCAGAGGAATAGAAATCATTCTACCACAAAGACACATGCGGGCGAATGTCCACTGCAGCGCCATTCACAGAGAAAGACATGGAATCCACCTGAGTCTCCATCAGTGACAGATTGGATAAAGAAAATGTGGCACATATACACCATGGAATACTATGCAGCCATAAAAAGGGGTGAGATCATGTATTTTGTGAAACATGGATAGATCCTGGAGGCCATCATCCTTAACAAACTAACACAGGGACAGAAAACCAAATGCTGCAGGTTGTCGCTCTTATGAGTGGGAGCTAAATGATGAGACACGCAGACACAGAAAGGGAACAGCAGACACTGGGGTCTGCTTGAGGGCGGGGGGTAGGAGGAGGGAGAGGAGCAGAAAAATTAACTGTCGGGTACTGGGCTTAACCCTGGATGATGAAATAATCTGTTAAACGAATGCCCATGACATAGTTTACCATATAATAAACCTGCACTCCGAACCTGAAACAAAGTTAAAAAAACAAAGGTGGGTTTCTGTGGAGAGACCGCCTACACCTGTTTCTTATTTCCATGGACACTGCCCAGGAAGAATTGTGGTGAAAGCCCCCTACTTGGCTTACTGCTCTTCCCTCTCTTGAGTGAACATACCTGCTTTTCAATTATTAGGGCGTACTCAAGACATACGAGCTTGGAAATATTTTGAAAGCGAGTTTCAGAAAATCTGGAGCCATTTCTCGTGCAGAGTGTCTTAGTAGTGTGATAAGGCTGTGCCCTGTGGGACCACGTGCAGGCCTCTCATCTGGGCAGCTCCCCTGCACCCTGGTTGGGCTCAGTAGCTCTCACTCTTGTGTGCAAGGATGTCTCTGTGTTCTGTGCTCTGCAGCCAGTGATTCGGCCTCGTGCTGTTTAACGTGAGAGCTCTGCCTCTGCTGATGGAAACGTTAGGAGGTGATTACACAAGGGTTTAGACTGCATGATAAGATGGCCTGGGATTGAAAGCATGTGCCTTGTCAAACAGAGTCTGAGGTTTCTGAAATTCCATATGTATCTTTTCTACAAAAACCAGCTCTGGAACTTCCCCTTTCTCCAGGCTTTTCAGCCACTTTAAGAATTCAGTTCTCTGACCAGCCAACAAAATAGTCATCGCTGGACAGGGTTGTTGAAAGAACTGAGTTAACCATGTAGTAAAAAGGAGAGCAAACAGGGTCTGCCATAAGGGAAGGAGAGTCTTGTCACTTTTGAGGCCATTTTATTAAATCTTGATTATTTTGGCTTCCAGACTTGTTACCTATAAAACAGATTTCATAGCATCCTCCAGAAAGCTTGGGAAGCATCTTAGAATGTGATATCCATGCCAAAATTTGAAAATTAACATAGTGTTGTTCATTTGGCTTCATAAGAAATGATCTCACAGGTATTCAGCATTCGATGAGGCTTTTCCCTGGGCCTTCTACTTGCCAGGCTGTCAGAACGGCTGCATTGGGATCAGGTTGGCCGTGGTGCTGACCGAGCTTCCACTTGGAGCCGAGATGAGGTTGTGTGATTCTGAGTAGTGTTTACGGTCTGACAGGGAACAGTGTGCGATAGGGCAAGCTTGTCCAGCCCGCGGCCCATGGTGGCTTTGAATGTGGCCCAACACGAATTTGTAAACGTTACGAGATTTTTTCTAAGCTTATCAGCTGTTGTTAGCATTGGTGTATTTTGTGTGTGGCCCAAGCCAGTTCTTCTTCCAGTGTGGTCCAGGGAGGTGAAAAGGTTGGACACCCTGCGTTCGGGTCTGACTGCGCAGTGCTGTTTTGAGGGTGATTAGGTTAAGAAAAATACATCGAAAGGCTCCACTCTGTTTGGAGTTAAATGTGTGTTTAAGTAGCATCTCATACCACTTACCGTATTTCAGGTTGTTCTTTCTGTGAGTAGGATGTGTTTCAGTTACCTACTGCGGCGCGACACAACCGTCCCGATACGTGGTGTCTTAAGAAAATCATGATTGGCGCGTCCTCATAATTCTTGTGTTGCTTGGTGGTTTTCTGCTGGTCATGCCTGGATCACTCATGAGGCTGCAGGAGGCTCACGGGGCTGAATCCAGGTCATACTTCAGTCCGTGTGGGTCCTCACGTGTTGCCTGAGGGCACAGGTGGAAGTGGCAGGGTCCTTTTTTTTCTTCCTTTTCTTTTGCATGGCCTTCCAGTGAATGAGTGAGTGAGTGTGTGTGTGTGTTTTAAATCATTGTGTCACTTGGTCAGCTGGGCGGGAATGCAGTGGCACAATGATAGCTCACCACACCCTCCAACTCTTGGGCTCAAGCTGTCCTCCTGCCTCAGGCTCCTGAGTTGCTGGGACTACAGGCATGTATGCCATCATACCTGGGTCATGTTTTGATTTTTTTTGGAGAGAGGATTTTGCCATGATGGCCAGGCTGGTCTTGAACTTTTTGCCTCAGTCAATCCTCCTTGCCGCAGCCTCCTAGTGCTGGGCTCACAGGCACGAGCCCCCGCGTAGGGCTGGCACTCCACTTCCTGGCTGGGACCCGCAAGCCGGTGTTCCAGTCCGCACAGAGGGTGTGTGTTTCACAGGGGCCTGGGCCACGTCCACAGAAAGCAGCGTGTGGTGCTTGGTGGACATAGAGTGAGTGAGGCTTGGCACACAGAGTGCCTTTGAATTTGACAGAATGCGAAGAAAGTTTTGGTGGTTTTTCCTAGATTCTGGACTCAGAATTGTGAACTAATTTTTTTTTTTCCTGCAGAGATTTCAAAACTTTGCAAGACTGAATCTTAATCTTTGGCTGGCATTTAAGCATAAATAACACATTCGCATGCATTGTCAAATACAAGGTGAGTTCAGAGACTACTTCGGAAGGTAGAGTGAAAGAAAAAACTTTAAATGAAAACCTGTTTCTGATCAGAATTCTTTTTTTTTTTTTTTTTTTTTTTTTTTTTTGAGACGGAGTCTCACTCTGTCACCCAGGCTGGAGTGCAGTGGTCGGATCTCGGCTCACTGCAAGCTCCGCCTCCCGGGTTTAGGCCGTTCTCCTGCCTCAGTCTCCCGAGTAGCTGGGACTACAGGCGCCCGCCACCTCGCCCGGCTAGTTTTTTTGTATTTTTTAGTAGAGACGGGGTTTCACCGTGTTAGCCAGGATGGTCTTGATCTCCTGACCTTGTGATCCGCCCGTCTCGGCCTCCCAAAGTGCTGGGATTACAGGCTTGAGCCACCGCGCCCGGCCCAGAATTCTTTTATCTGGAAACATCATGTATTTTTTATAAACAGGGAGAGGCATGTTCCCAGCTGTGTGAAATGCTTGTTCCCCAGTGCCATAAAGAAACAGCACTTGAACATAAATTTAATTTCCTCAGCAAAGCCAGTTTTATACTTTCTGCAGAAAGGGTACGCTCGTCAGCAGCTTTGCCATGAGAGTACACCAAACAAAGGAGGGTCATTTACAACCTGAGGCGTCCACCCCACTGTTGTGTCCGGTTTCCATTGGCTGGAACGGGCCCTCACGTTCTGTATTTGTCCGGATTGGCTGCAACTTAGAACCTTTTAAAAGAGGCAAAGGCAGAGAACAAAGGAAGGAGGAAGTAACTTGTGGAATGCTGAGAAGGGTAAAAACACCTTCAAATAAGGAAGAGTAACAGGCTATGACCTAATGTTTCCTTGGACCAGTATAAGCATGCCAGGGCAAATATTTAGGCTAAATTGTGGGAGTTAAGAATATAAAGTACAGTGATTTCTTTATTATTTTTAGCAGATATTTAAGAATGTTAGTATAGGTCTTTGAATAAATTTTGCTTTTAAGAGAAGTTACTATTTATTTTTAGTTAGATGCGGAGGAAAGTCTTTGAAGAGGAACCTCTAGTTTTTACACAGCTGAGATGTGTGCTCCGTCCAGTGTCTCTGGTGCTGGACACATGGGTCCAGTCACGTGGGATTGAGTACCGTCCCTTCCGGCTTCAGTGCTGTTCTCTTCATTCTGTAGCTGTGCAGTGTAGGTTTGAGTTGAAATGGAGCTTTCAGACACTCTCTCCAGCTCAGATTTTGGTTCTACTTCGAGTCAGCAAGGACTGTTGGCTGTGCAGGGTGTCGTGAGGTTTCACTCAGGCAGACAGAAGAGACTCTTCATCCCTAGCAGTGGGAGCTGCTTACACTGGGCTCCTGAAAAGCGTATGTGCCGTTCCGTTTGTCCAGTGGTTGTTTCAGAAGGGGAAGAATAAGGGAGTTGGTATTTCCAAAGAGTAAAACAGAAATTCCCTAATCCGCTCACATTTGTTAACCCACATGTCAGATTGGACAAATAATCGTATCTCGTGTTGAAACTCGCATCTTTTACAAAACTTTTAGTGCGTTTAATGGAACATACCTGAGGAGCACTTGAGGGTTAGTCTGGCTTGCCCCTTCCCATAAATTCAGGGTCCTCCTGCCTGGAGCCACTCTCACAAGCCCCTGGCCGCCCATCCAGGGTGTTGCGAAGCTGTGCCAGCTCACACCCCACTGCTGCCCCGTCTGACCTTTACTGTCCCTCTGAGAGGCATGCAGTTTTGAAGGTCTTATCTAGAGTGAGGTTTTTTGTTGTTGTTTTTTGTTTTTAATGTTCAGGGTTAATTTTCCCAAGCTTAAATCTTTTGACTTTGTACGTCTCCCTGAGTCCTTAGAGACACTTATCTTCGTAACTTCAGCGGCTCAAGCCTGTAATCCCAGCCCTTTGGGAGGCCGAGACGGGCGGATCACGAGGTCAGGAGATCGAGACCATCCTGGCTAACACGGTGAAACCCCGTCTCTACTAAAAAATACAAAAAACTAGCCGGGCGCGGTGGCGGGCGCCTGTAGTCCCAGCTACTCGGGAGGCTGAGGCAGGAGAATGGCGTGAACCCGGGAGGCGGAGCTTGCAGTGAGCTGAGATCCGGCCACTGCACTCCAGCCCGGGCAACAGAGCGAGACTCCGTCTCAAAAAAAAAAAGAAAGTGATATTTCTGGGTGGGGATCTTCTACTGATTGGTACTTCAGTAGGAGCGGAAGGTCTGCCTGGGCCTGTGTCCTTTGCTGGCAGTCCCGCTGCCCTCAGAGCAGCATTCTCCCAGCAGGGTGGGCCTCAGTGCTGCCTGGGCAGAGCCTTCTGGTGATGCGGATGTTCCTCAGCTGATTCTGTAGCATCACAACAGAAGGAGAAAGCACTTGTTAATGGCTTGGGATATGTAAGTATGGAACATAAACAGGTGAGCTGGTGCAAACCCTAAGTCTCCAAGTGGAATGATGATGAAGACAGTCACCTGGCCTCAATGAGGCAGCTCACCCTCAGTGGTCTGTGCTGGCCCCCAGAGAAGTGCAGCTGGGGTGTCTTGCTGCAGCACTCCCGCCTGGCACTGGGGTGGTTCTGTGTGTGCCGAGGCCAAGGCCTGCGTCACCCTGTTTCCTGCGCTTGGGGCAGGCCCTCTGCAGGAGGAAGAAGGGGAGGTGTTGCTGGGGTTTCCTAGGGGGAGCGCAGAGGTGGTGGTTTAGGGTAACTGAGCAGGGTTTCAGACTTACAGGAAGAAGTGGGGGCCTAGCCAGGGTGCCGGAGCCTCATCTGTGATTGGGTTAACAGGTTTCCACAATGAGAGCAGGAGGTGCCATCGCAGCAGGGGCTGGGGTGGGCTGATCCTGGAGCCCAGGCTGCCCAGGTTTGGAGTCATCCACTGTGGGAGTTAATTGGATCCATCTGGATGTGAGACACGAGGAGCCTCTCACCCGATGTGAGCAGCAGCCAAGTCCCGACACAGGCCCGGTGCAGGGCTGGAAACCATGGATTCTGTTGAGGTTTGCAGGTCTTAACCCCAGGCAGAGAGGCTGTGACTGACCAGGTATTTTACTGCCCGGATCTTTCTTGGAGGCTTAACAGGAGTTTTTAGTGAATTGAAATCTTTTCTTCTCCTCCTCCTCCTCCTCTCCGTAGCCCCTTGACAGACACACACACACCTGGAGTTCTGATAGGGAGTCCCCTTATGACAGGTGAAGCTGCTTACTGTTGGCCATAGATGTTCTAGGTTCCATACCATTAATTTCATCTTAGGTGCGCCTGCTTCTAGAATGCTGTTATTCCTGACTTCATGCTTTGGTGCCCTTTTAGTGGGCAAATTGAATATTGAAACCACTGACATTGGCTAATGCACAGAACAATAATAGATCTATGGTTTTTCAGTCTTTTAAATTTTGTAGGATTTATGGTATATAGTTTCTCAGAATTTTGCTGTGTGTAATTTAATGTCATTCGTCATAAATGTTTATCGAGTGATTAAGATGGGTAACTTGGGCATGGTGATGTTCACCTGTAGTCCCAGCTGCTTGGGAGACCAATTCGAGAGGATGGCCTGGACTTGGGAGTTTGAGGCCAGCCTGGGCAACATAGTGAAACCCCATGTCTTAAAAAAAAAAAAAAGGTAAGAGAACGTAGCCGTAAAAATGAATGAGATCATGTCTTCTGCGGGAACACGGATGGACCTGGAGGCCATTAGCCTCAGCAAACTCACTCAGGAACAGAAAACCAGATACTGTGTGTTCGGCTTACAAGAGGGATCTAAATGATAAGAACTTGAAAACACAGGGAAGGAAACAGCAGACATGGGGGTCTACTTGAGGGGAGAGGGCGGGAGGAGGGAGAGGAGCAGAAAAGATGACTATTGGGTACTGGGCTTAGTACCTGGGTGATAAAATAACACGTACAACCCCCCTCCGCTCCCGTGACATGTATTTGCATATGTAGCAAACCCTTACGTGTGCCCCCAAACCTAAAAGTTAACAAATATGTGAAATACGTGATGCTCATTTGCTATCCATGGCACTCTTTGTTCTTAGGGTTTTGTAGCTTTTACACAAGAATTGAATAAAAATTATCTTTCTGCATCGCATAGAATGTAGTGTAGACTAAAATGCAAACATATTCTACTGCTGGCTGTTGAGACTGGGATATGAAGTCCTTTAAAAGTGCCTTTGGTACAATTACCCAGTTCCTGCTTTGGTGTGGAGAGGCAGAGAGCTGGACAGCCGGCTAGCTTCATAGTAAAAGAGGCTGAAATGAGAATCTCTGTGCCATTAATAACAGTTTTGGCCAGCAGCCAAGGCTCAGAGTGGGATTAGCCTGAACAATCAAGACTGCAGGGCCAGAACCAGGAGGTGGGCACGGTGAGGTCACAGTGCTGCCACCTGTGTCCCGGAGCAGTGGGGGCCGAGGGAGCGCAGCAGACACCTGTGCTGCTCCTTGGCGTGGGCTGGAAGGTCTTCCTGCTCCTCCGCTCAGGCTGGCTCCGGGGAGCTGGCCCGCAATTCCCCGCGAGTCTACTTTTAAAGGGCTGTACGTGCAGTTGAGTTGTATGGGAAATGGCTGCTCTGGGATTTTCTGGAGTCTTTACTAAAAATAAAGAAGCATACTCAAGCAGTTTGCATCTAGCATTTGTTCTGTAGAGGCACCATTCATGGTGAAGATAGTGTGTGTGGGACAGATAGCACTTCCGTGATCTTGTTTCAGATTGTTTTTTGTTTTTTGTTTTTTTCAGAATCAGTCTTTTAGATGAGGACAGTGAAAATGATGTTTTACGTATTTTGGAATATTAAAATTTGAAGTAGAGAAATACTTTGCTCTGTCAATGTTTAATACTGACGATTTAGACACACGTAAGACATTTATAGCCTTGTCTTTACAAAAAATAGAAAATTAGCCAGGTGTGGTGGTACATGCCTGTGGTCCCAGCTACTCTGGAGGCTGCAGTGGGAGGATCACTTGAGCCCAGGAGGTCGAGGCTGCAGTGAGCCATGATCGCACCACTGGACTCCAGCCTGAACAGCAGGGGCAGACCCTGTTCTCAAAAAAAAAAAAAAAAAAAAAATTTTTTTAATGAGGCAAAAACCAAACTATAACTAAAATGTAAGTGAGACGTGGGTTTCAGCAGCACAGGGGAAGCGGTTTGCATGCAAGGTTGTCTAGGGCTGGGTGCAGCGGTGCCGTCCTCCGCACGCAGGGCCAGCCAGGGCAGCTTTTGGGTTGACACTGACATTAGCTGCAGGCAGCACCCTGGGTCAACAGGTGAAATCCGAGTCATGTTATGTGTTTTGTTATTTTAGAGTGTGAGTACGTGGGTGAATGTGTTCATGGGTCCGTGAGACGTTTTGATACAGGCGTGCAATGCACAGTGATGACACCATGGAAAATGGGTGTCCGTCTTCTCAACTAGTTACCCTTTGTGTCAGAAACAATCCAGTTACTAACCCAACTGAAAATTGGGTACCAGTGATAGAGGCACTTATCCACGTGGCTCTTTGAAACGTGGTCGCTAAGCTGTGCATGTTTACAGACGTGGAACCTGTTGTGTAGATGTTCACTCCTGTGAACATGTGGTTATGATGTGGCTGACAGTAGGGAAGGAGCATGCCTGTGTGCTCTGAGTCTCCTGCAAGCTGGCACAGCTCCCTGCGGGACCAGTGCTGATGCCAGAGTGAGGTGTGGGGGCTGTGGCCTGTGTCTGCCCGCACGTGGTGGCGTTCTAGCAAAGCCACGTGGGTGGGTGCAGCATCTCCAGCAGCCCTGGTCATTATTAACTACCACAGCTTGACCTGTGTCCTTGGGTCAAAAGTTGCATCTGGTGCCTTGTTCAAAGCAGTGAGAGGGTTCAGTCTTTGGAAAGGAAACATTTACCGGCCATTTGAAAAGACTGATTTCAGAAATTGAGCATCATAATGAAATCTGATTGTTTTGAAAGGATTTATACTTTTAATTACTTTCATCCCAGTGTTCGATAAAAATAGGAAAAGAAAGGAAAGATGTCCCCAGAAAGGGGCAGCCAGCACCCTGGCTTCCGGTACCTTCAGCAGCATTGTCCTGTGGCCCTGGGTTGGGCTTGCCGAGGAGCGGTGGTTCCTCCCTCAGGGCCCTTCCTCTTGGGCAGCTGCTGTTTGTCCCTGGACCACGTGAGTGGAGTCCACAGCGCTGGCTGCGCCAGGTTGCAGCACGTGGCCTTGCTCCTTACGGCTGAGTCGCATCATGCTGCGTGTCGACGCATTCTGCTTGCTCTGTCATCCGCCAGTGGACACGGGTTCGCTGTTGGGAACCTTGCTGTGTGAACTGTGAATGTCCAAGTACAGCTGTCTTTCGGGGGCCCTGCTTTTAGTTCTTTTGCGTATCTACCCAGAAGTGGAACTGCTGGATCCTGTGCTTAGTCTATTTGTAATTCGTTGAGGAATCGTCACACTGTTTCTTTGGCAGTTACACCATTAGATGTTCCCACGAGCAGTGCACAAGGATTCCTGTTTCCCCACAACCTCACCTGCCCCCTGGTTCCCTGTGAGGTGCTGGAGACTGGCGGCAAGTGTCCTGTCCCCGGGACACGTGGTGAGCACAGTCCCTGACTGCCCTTCCTTCATGGTGTGACCTGCAGATTTGAGAGATGAGAGGTGAAACCCTGGGTGTGTTGAAAGGAAGCGGACTCACCCCGCCCCGGCCCCACTGGTCTTTGGAGGTGTTGCTGTAACTCTGGCCGCGCCCACCTCGGAGCAGTGCCCCTAGATGGCTCCACCTTCCTTCCACCATCCCTCCTGGAGACTCATCCTCATCCCAAGCACTGCCCTTTCGTTCTTCTGTGGTAGATTTTTAGAATAAAAGATATCAAGCCTGGCTGTTGAACGCTTAGCAAAGGGACCTGCCCTGCTGACAAGGCAGCCATCAACCCCTCCAAGATGGTCACAGGTCACCTGGGAGCTGGCCCTTGCCAGCAGCAGGACGCCTGGGGCTCCAGGAGACGACAGCCACAGGGACTGGGAGAAGCCTCAGGCTTTTGGTGTTTATTATGTGCATTATCTTTTTGGGGTCCCCAAAATTGTACATTACATTCTTTTTTTTTTTTTTTGAGATGGAATCTGGCTCTGTCGCCCAAGCTGGAGTGCAATGGCGCGATCTCAGCTCACTGCAAGCTCGGTCTCCCAGGTTCACGCCATTCTCCTGCCTCAGCCTCACAAGTAGCTGGGACTACAGGCGCCTGCACCACACCCGGCTAATTTCTTTTTTCTTTTTTTTTTTTTTTTTGTATTTTTAGTAGAGACGGGGTTTCACTGTGTTAGCCAGGATGATCTCGATCTCCTGACCTCGTGATCCACCTTCCTCGGCCTCCCGAAGAGCTGGGATTACAGGTGTGAGCCACCACGCCCGGCCCCATTACATTCTTTCTAGAGCTCACGCTGGAACCAGCTGTGTCTGGTTGAAAGCACTGTTGTGAATGTGTCGGGTTGCTCCGTCTGGCTCCCAGGGCCTGTGTCGTCTAAGCAGGGCTGGCTGAGGATCACGTCCTTCTCACCTCAGTGGATGGCTTGCCCCAGAGAACCGCGCTTGTCTCTGGAACTCTCCACTTTACTCCCTTGACAAGGATGTCTCCTTCGGACTTGTTGAGACTCTGTAATCAATTTTTAAAAACCCACAAGAGTTCATTGTTTGTAATCTATAAATGTTATACTTAAAGATAGGGATCAGAAATGTGAGAATTAAAAATACTTGTGTTTTGTTAGTGAAAAGCACTGGTTCATAGTAACTAAGGTTTTCCGGATTCATTCTTGTTTTTGTTTGGAGACAGGTCTCACTCCAGTGCCCAGGCTGGAGTGCAGTGGCGCTATCTCGACTCACTGCAGCCTTAGCCTCCAGGGCGGGGCTCATGTGAGCCTCCTGCCTCAGCCTCCCAAGAAGCTGGAACTCCAGGTGTGCACAACCACACCTGGCTAGTTTTTTTATTTTTTGGAGACAGGGTCTCACTTTGTTGTCCAGGCTGGTCTTGAACTCCTAGGCTCAAGTGATCCTCCCGCCTTGGCCTCCCAATACATTTCTTGTGGTCTTGGGTGAGTCGCTTAGTGTTGCTGAGCCGTGGTCTCCCCACCTGTGCAGGGAGGAGCACCGTGCTCCTGTGGTGTTTATCTTGTCAGTCACTCTGCGCCCAAGAGAGCGCACAGACAGACGCTTGCTGTGAACTGCCACGGCCGGGCCTTTGTGCAGATGCGATTGTCAGGCTGCGCTCAGTAACAAGAGACCTGCCCTCGCCAGACGGATGCTCATGACAAGATGAAGTTCAAGTGACGTCTTTGGGTCTTTCTTGTTTTACTTATTAATGGAAGCAACCCTTTATTTGTAAGAGACCTTCTTTTGATACTGGCGATACTGTGACATTTCAGTCTGCTTTTGAGTTGGTTGTGACACTCGGTGTCGGGGGCAGTCCCTGCTGGAAGAGAGAGCGTTCAGAGCGGAGCATGTGGCCCACACAACGCCACGTTCACCCCTGAGGAGGACATTGCAGTGACTTTTGAGTTCTTGTCAGCCTTGATTAGGTCTTTCAGGCAAACAGTCTGGCCTGTGAAAAGTTTATGGCACAAGCAGCAAAAACTTCGTCAGCTCTTGTATTTTGCTATCGTCTTCCGCTTGTGTTGTAGTCGCGCACGTTCCTCTTTGGTCCTTGTGGGTCTGTGTGAGCCCTCCGCCCACCTCCCGAGCCTCACCTCACGGCGTGAGCCCTCCGCCCCTCTTCTGAGCCTCACCAGCATAGGTTCGCCTGGACTGGGAATATGTTGGGAGCAACTGAAGACCGCAGAGCAGCTGCCCAGGAAATGTCAGCAACATTTAGACTTTTTCTCATGTTTTTAGGTAAAAGCAAACGTGTTGCTTTGGTGTTTCCTTCTTACATCTGGTAAGTCTTCAGCGTGTCGATCTGCATTTCCTGGGAGTTTGGAAATCTGTTGCCCCCGCTCCTTTGGGGGCATTTTCTTTGCCGAAGGAACTAGAAGAACGAGCTTACAGACTCACTCACAGCCTTTGTTTGTTTGTTTGTTTGTTTGAGACGGTGTCTCACTCTGTCTCCCAGGCTGGAGTGCAGAGGCCTCAGCCTCCCTCCTGAGGAGCTGGGATTACAGGTGCCTGCCACCATGCCCAGCTAATTTCTGTATTTTTAGTAGATACGGGGTTTCACCATGTTGGCCAGGCTGGTCTCGAACTCCTGACCTCAGGTGATCCACCTGCCTCAGCCTCCCAAAGTGCTGGGATTACAAGACTGAGCCACAGTGCCTGGCCAGCTTTTGTATTTAAAGCATACTTTGATGACACACAAACAGATCTCTTGAGTATTCCAGCCTAGAAGTGCCCTCCCTATCAAGAGCAGGTGCTGGGCACACTGCCCTCTGCCCTGTGTGGCATTTCCGCTGGTGCAGGGAGGTGGGCTGGCTCTGCTCTGCACTGCGCTGCCGTAGTGTGTACCTCACTGCTGCGGTGTTGACTGTGTCAAGCACTTTTTATATTTGGAGATTTGTGTAATATTGGTAAAATCATTTTTGAGACTTCAAAAAAGATTTACAGTGAGAAGGAAAAGGAGGCTTTTCTGATTCTAGGGTGAGATACTGTGTTTCAACATGATTTTTTTTTGTTTTGCTGAATCCAAAATTTAGTTTGTTCTATGTGAGATTTGTGAAAATGCCTTGGAAGATTTGAATGGGTAAAGGCATACTTTCCGCCATCTGTGCAATGCATTATTCAGAAGCAGTGGAGTGACCTTGCGGGCGGCACCTGAGGGAGTGCCAGGCATGGGGCTGTTGGGCAGGCAGCTCCCGAGAACCCTGCAGGGCTGGGTGCAACTCTGGCTTCCATCAATTATTTACAGACTTGGGGCACTCGGCTGGGCTGGTTCACAGGCCTGGAAGGCAGCTCCACCTTTATGTCTCCAGCTGTGCCCGCCGCCTGTCCGCCTGTCACCCTGTGGCAGACAGAGCCCACTCTCCCTGCATGAGAGGCTGGCTGCAGAGACTGCTGTGTCTTGTTTCAGGTGTCTCAGGGCTGATGTGTGTTGTGTTCCCGTGGTGGCCGTTGATCATGAAAAACATTATGTCACATAAAATATGTGACCAGGTTGGGCGTAGTGGTTCACGCCTGTAATCCCAGCACTTTGGGAGGCCTAGGTAGGCAGATCACCTGAGGTCAGGAGTTTGAAAAACCTGCCCGGCCAACATGGTGAAACCCCGTCTCTACTAAAAATACAAAAAATGTAGGCAGGCGTGGTGGCACATGCCTGTAATCCCAACAACTAGGGAGGCCGAGGCAGGAGAATTGCTTGAACCCGGGAGGCGGAGGTTGCAGTGAGCCGAGATCACACCGTTGCACCCCAGCCTGGGTGACACAGCAACACTCTGTCTCACAAAAATAAAAAAGTGACCAGTTCCTTCTAGTTGCCTTGGACTGGTGTTCATCTTACTGCTGGCATTTCCAGCTCTACCTTTGAGATCTTCTGGAGAAATAAATAGAAACTTTGTTTACTTTCTCTCTCTCTCTCTCTCTCTCTCTCTCTCTCTCTCTCTCTCTCTCTCTCTCTCTGTTTGGAGTCGGAGTCTTGCTCTGTCACCCAGGCTGGAGTCCTGTGGCGCCATCTTGGCTCACTGCAACCTCCGCCTCCTGGGTTCAAGCAATTCTCCTGCTTCAGCCTCCTGAGTAGCTGGGATTACAGGTGTCTGCCACCACGCACGGCTAATTTTTGTATTTTTAGTAGAGACGGAGTTTCACCATATTGACCAGGATGGTCTCGATCTCCTGACCTCATGATCCGCCCACCTCAGCCTCCCAAAGTGTTGAGATTACAGGCGTGAGTCACCATGCCCAGCCTACTTTCTCTTCTTATAATTTTAACTCAGTGTTAGGGTGAAGTAAATGGATCCTATAAAGTTAATATATAAATATTCAATGTTTAATGTTTTCCATAAAGTTTTCTGAAATATGTTTGTTTTAAAATAATTTTGTTGTAGTGACTGCCTTTGCTTAAACATGCCGTGAAGTAGTAGAAGCAGCAGTGAGAGAAAAGAGGGAAAGGACAGGTTGCTGACAAAGCAGGTGTGGGCCCGGCTTGGGGGCCCATGTGGTCACCTTGAAGGAGGACAGCAGCATATAGGAGACCCACTCAGGAATCTGCCTGGCCGAGCACACACGTTTTCAGAAGCAAGTGGGACCCACCCCGCCGAGGCTTCAATAAACTGGTGAATTGGTTGGACAAAGGCCAGGCACAGAACACTCTGGTGCTGATGAGTGGCGCGGACAGAGCTTTTACCTTTCAAAGATCAGCCACAGTGTGTGTGAGGTCTGGATGGGCCGGGGCGAGAGGAGGTGGCCCTGACCAGGGCCTTACTCTTGGGGGCAGGGCTCTCTTACTGTGCTGAATTTGCCAGAAGTTCTGGTGCGAAGTCATGGGTGTGAGCCCTGAAGATCTGCCCGGACATTCCTCTGTGCCCAGCATCGAGTGCCCTCCTGCCGCTGACCTGAGAGCAGGAGGGCGTCACTGTGGCTTTCTGCTTGGCTTTCTTGGGGGCGCTGCCCTGCGACATTGCGGGGCCTAGACCCGTGGCTTCTTGACTTACCTTCCCCAGGGCTCCGCACCTCCCGCGTGGCATGATGCATACCTGGCCACCGTGAGATCCAGTCCTTAGGACAAGTCTTGTCTCGTGTCCAGCATTCCATCCCTAGGGAAATGTGTGTCGTGCTTTTCAAAGAAGACAATTGGCCAGGTGCAGTGGCTCACACCTGTGATCCCAGCATTTGGGTGTCTGAGGCAGGCGGATCACTTGAGGTCAGGAGTTCGAGACCAGTCTGACCAACATGTTGAAACCCCTGCCTCTGCAACAATTAGCTGGACGTGGTGGCTTGTGCCTGTCATTTCGGCTACTCAGGAGGCTGAGGCATGAGAATCGCTTGAATCCAGGAGGCAGAGATTGCAGTGAGCCGCGATGGCACCACTGCACTCCATCCTGGTGACAGAGTGAGACTCTGTCTCCAAAAAAGAGATAATACTAGCTTGAGTGAGAGGATTGATAGACCATAGGCCTACCCAGTTAAAGCATACAGTTCAAAGGTTGTTAGTGTATTCACAGGTCTGTTCAACCACCAGGACTGTCAGTTCTAGAACATTCCTGTCACCTCAGAAGAACTTGGACCTTTAATTGTCACTCTCTGTCCCCCCCTTTCCAGCCTCCGCTTTCTCTCCGGGTCTGCCGTTCTGGTCATTTTGTGTCCATGGAATTGCATGCTGTGTGGCATGACAGAAACCTGTGCCCAGGTCACAGGACCTACGTCTGCAGTGCACACAGCAGCATTGCCTCAATGCCAAACACAGAGAGAAGCTTCATCTCCATGCCTTAACTTACAGACATGCCGGAGAGTCTGTATCCAGTGTTTTCTTGAAAAAGTTTGCTAGGATCCTCTTTGAATACATATATTTATGAAATGAGAATCAGTTATTTTGTGTAGTGGGTAATGAATGCCTGGAGTGATTTGAAGAGGTAGCGGAGGGTGTGTGGTAAAGTCAGCCACCTGCGCACCTCCATCCCCCAGGCCCTGGAGACCGTCCTGGAAGTGCTGCCTGCTCAGGATCAAGGACAGCCTCTTCCTGCTCCTGTCGGGATCTGGTCTTCCTTCCCTAGGGCCATGGATGCCATCCCCTCCAGGAATGTGTTCTGCTTTTCCAGATGTGTTTGGTGGCCTGTGGGTGTGGGGTGATCAGTATCTGATTTCATTCTTTGCCGGGGAACCCCTCACCCACGCCCACCACCAGCTGCCGCCACCTCTCTGCTCTCCTTCGCAGCACTGCTCTTGACGAGCTCCGGTGCCTGCCATCGTCTACTCCCCTGCATTCTCTCTTAGAGCTTCTTTGAGGTACAGTTTAAATACTATGGAATGCACTGATTTTAATAGGGGTTGGGGGATGCATCCAGAGAAATGCATCGTTAGGTGATCTTGTCCTGTGAGCGTCGCGGAGTGTGTGTACCCAGATCTAGAAGGCAGAGCCTCCCACACCCCTGAGCTGCATGGTGGAGCCTGTTGCTGAGTCACCGTGCTGAATCGTGTAAAGAAATCGTAACACAGTGGTAGGTGTTTATGCCATGGGACCCGTTAACACAGTGGTAGGTGTTTATGCCATGGGACCCGTTCTGCTCCGATAGCATCTTATGGTACCTCATACCACCATTGTGAGTGTGGCCTGTTGACGGAAGCATCATGTCCTTCATGACTACAGATGTGAGAGTTTTAACAAATCCGTTGGAACCGTCTTGTTCCCACCATGGCAGTCATGATACAGAGTATTTCCATGACCCCAGAAAAGGTCCCCTTTTCCCCTTTGCGGCAGCACATCCTCCTGTTTCCTGGACCCAGGGTGCTGATGTGCTTTCTGTCACTGTAGGTTTTGCTTTTCTAGAATTTAATATGAATGGAAACCTTGAGTGTGGAGTCTTGTGTCTGGTATGTTTCATCCTCCTTTTGAGATTGATCTGGGTTCTGTGGTGTATGTCAGTAGATTGCTAAGTCGCTTTTTTGGGGGTTAAGTATGTCACATGTTCATCCAATAAGCAGTTACCGACATGTCCATTGTTTCCTAGTTTTAGCTCTTGGGAGTCCAGCTAATATGAGTAGTTGCATGCAAAGCATCAGATGGCTGGATGTGGTACTTCTTCACATCCAGGTCATAAGTTTCCAGGTCATAAGTTCTGTGATTGTTTTAACTTTTTAAGAACCTGACAGACTTTTTTCCAAAGGGACCATGCAGTTTTGTGTTCCCACCAGCAGTGAATGGGAATTCTGTTTGCTGTCCTTGCCTTTATGTGGTATAGTCCGTCTTTTCCATTTTAGCCGTTTTAGTGGATTGTGGTTTTATTTTCCAGTGCCCCAATGGCAAATGATGTTGCTTGTCTTGTCATATGGCTGTTTGGTGGGGGGAGGGACTATCCACGTATTTGCTTTGGTGAAGCATCTGTCTTCATCTTCATATCTGCCAGTTGCTCATTTCTAAAACTCGGGTTGTCTGCTAACTTTTGAGAGTTCTTTATTCTAGACACAGGTCCTTTACCAGCTATTTGTTGTTTGAAATTTTTTTTTTTTTTTTTAACCAGTATTTGGCATGTATTTTTATTTTCTTAATAGTGTCTTTTGAGCAGCTGAAGTTTTTCGTTAGATGAAGTCCAACTTCATAGTTTTGTCTTGGGTACTTTGTGCTTGTGTCTTTAAGAAATCTCTCTAACCCAGCATCGTAGAGCATGTGTTCTTCTAGAAGATACATAGTTTTCACTCATTTACTTCATTTTTGTGTATGGCATAAGGTAAGATTAGAGGGTTTTGTTTGTTTTTTGCATGAGGATCTTCAATTATTTCCAGCATCATTTGTTGAAAAGATTATTTTCCCATTCAGTTGCTTTACATTTGTTAAGAAATTAGTTGGCTCTATTTGTGTGGGTCTATTTTTGGTCTTTTCTGTTCCATCATTCTGTTTATCGATTCTTTGGCTAATAATACCACAGTGTCTTGATTACTATAATTATTATTCTTTTTTTTTGTTTGTTTTTTTACTTTTTGAGATGGTGTTTTACTCTGTCCCCCAGGCTGGAGTGCATCTAGACTCACTGAAAACTCCGCTTCCCAGGTTCAAGTGATTCTTCTGCCTCAGCCCCCTGAGTAGCTGGGATTACAGGTGCTTGCCACCACGCCTGGCTAGTTTTGTATTTTTAGTAGAGACGGGGTTTCACCATGTTGACCAGGCTAGTCTTGAACTCCTGATTTCAGGTGATACACCTGGCTGGGTTTTTTGTTTTGTTTTGTTTTAAGACAGTAAAACTGGTAGCCCCTAGCCAAATGGATCAGGAGAAAAAGAAGCAACAAATTTTTAGTGTGGACATGAAAAAAGGGACATTGCTGTGATTCTATAGCCATTCAAAGGACAATAAGGGAATTTTGTTAACTTTATGCCAATAAATTATACAACTTAGATGAAATAGAGAAATTCTTTAAAATACTCAAACTACTTCAGCTTACTAAAGAAGAAATAGATAGCTTAAATAGCCCTATGTCTATTAAAGAAATTGAAATTTTAGTTAACACCCTTCCCACAAAGAAACCTTTAGTCCCGGATGACTGACTTGGTCGTTTGTACCATACGCTAAAAGACTAACTAAAGTCAGTTACATAGAAGGCCTTCCACAACAGAGGAGGGTGCACCTCCCAGTCTTTCTATGAGTCAGGGACACCTTGATGCCAAAATTAGAGAAACACCCACATTAATACAGACGTAAATTAAGTTATAGGAGAAGAAAGAATGATGATACCTCAAGAGCAAGTGGGATTTCTCTCAGAAGTTCATATTTCGTTTAGCATTTAAAAATCAGTGTCGTGTACCATATTGACATAAGAAAAACGAAATGCCATAAGATCATCTGAGAAGATTTTTTTTTTAAATGGTATTTGAGGCCAGATATGGTAGCTCATGCCTGTAACCCCAACATTTTAGGAGGCTGAGATGGGAGGACAGCTCGAGTCCAGGGGTTGCAGGGCAGCTTGGGCAACATGGTGAAACCCTGTCTCTACAAAAAAACACAAAAATGAGCTGGGCGTGGTGGTGTGCTGGTGGTCCCAGCTACTCAGGAGGCTGAGGTGGGAGGATCCATCGAGCCCAGGAGGTAGAGGCTGCAGTGAGTCGAGATCACGCCATTTCACTGCAGCCTGGGTGGCCGAGTGAGATGCTGTCTCAAAAAAAAAAAAAAAAAAAAAAAAAAGAAAAGGAAAGAAAAGAAAGAAAGAAAACTGACAAAATTCCATACCCATTCATAAGGAAAGTGCTCTGCAAAGTAAGAACAGAAGGGAGTTTCGTCAGCCTGATGAGGACATTCTGAGAAACACCTACAGCGGACTGACACTGTTCTCACTGATGAAAAACTGAATTCGTTTTTCCTAATGTTGGAGATGTTTGCGGTCACCTCTTTGAGTTCTCTTTTTAAAAAAGTAACCTTTATTACTGAAGCAATATTCAACATTTTAGAAAATTAGGAAAAACTGATGAAGAAATAGAATGTAAAATAATCACATTTTCATGACCTGGAGAACAGAACTTTTTTTATGTGTACATGTTCACATACACACACATGTACACACATGTGCGACAGTCAGGCTTATGTGTCAGCTTGTCGAGGCTACACTGCCAGAGATTTAAAGAAGCCTTCGCCCAGGTGCTGCTGTGGCAGTGTTTTTCATTCACATTTCCATTTCAGCAAGCCTCTTGCTGTTTCCTCCAAAGCCCAGACTAAGGAGAGGCACCCCCACGGGCCTGGTGCCTCACTCCAGCCTGAGCCCAGCCCATGTGCTCAGTCACCCCTTGTAGCTGGCCTTTTGCCCAGCAGAGCCTTCCCTTCCTGCTACTGACCAACTGTGGAGATTGGGCCATTTGCTTTGCAGAAAGTTCTTGCCTTCCTATTTTGTCTTGTTGCCTTCCTGTTGTGTCATTTAGCTTGTTCTCTATTTTATTGTTCATTTAAAATAAAACTCACCTTTGACTTTAAGCTCTGTTACATGTTTGCTTTTGTTTCATTTATGTTCCTACATTTCTCATGGTTTTCTTCTATTCTTTTAGTTGTATTCTAACTTTTAGAACCTCTTTATTGGGATGCCTTCTAGCCATAAATATAAATACAGTTCCTTCTAACGTCCACTTTTCCTGGATCTCCCAATTTGCTATATAGCATCTCTGTCATTTCCAATTTTGAGTATTTTAAATTCCTACTCTGGTACTCCTCCTCCCTGGTACTTAGAAATGCATTTCTTAACTCCCGGATTCAAGGTCTTGTTTTCTAGTCTCCGTCCTCCCATCTGAATTGCATTGTTGCAGTTTTTAGGCTTACAGTGTAGTTGTATATGTGATTAAGCTTGGATGACTGTTGTTCTCTGGGAGCTTGAAACATGGGGATTGCGTGATTATTGGATTGTTTTATATGTAATTATTGGATTATTTTATATGTGCTTGTTAGCTCAAGCTTGGTCTTGCTTTCAATCTTCTGTCTTGTAGTTTGGGTTGGGGTTACCTCCTCGTCTGTTCTCTACTGAAAGGCACTTTAATGTCTGCTCCATGGTCGAGGCTCATTTTCTGTGTTCTGAAACGGGGTCTCCCTCTGTCGCCCAGGCTGGAGGCCGCGGTGTGATCTTGGCTCACTACAACCTCGCCTCCTGGGTTCAAGGGACTTTCCCTGCCTCAGTCTCCTGAGTAGCTGGGATTACAAGCACCCGCCACCACGCCTGGCTGATTTTTTTTTTTTTTTTTTGTATTGTTGGTAGAGATGGGGTCACACCATGTTGGCCAGGCTGGTCTCGAACTCCTGACCTCAAGTGATCTGCGTGCCTTGGCCTCCCAAAGTGCTGGGATTATAGGAGTGAGCCTGTGTCTGGCCTGTTGTATTGATTCTTGTTCTTTACTTGGAGACTTTTATTTGTATAAATGTTGGACCATCTTAGCTCTCTTGTGAAAGAAACATTTTGCCATATTATAGTGGCTCACCTTATCTCCTGGCATGCATTCTGGCCTCAAGTCTGTACCCAGCATTGATAGAGGAAGCCCAGCCTGGTGTGCGCAGTATGTACCTGGTGTGCGCAGTTATGTACCTGGCGTGCGCAGTTATGTACCTGGCGTGCGCAGTATGTACCTGGCGTGCGCGGTTATGTACCTGGCGTGCGCAGTATGTACCTGGCGTGCGCAGTATGTACCTGGCGTGCGCAGTATGTACCTGGCGCGTGGTTATGTACCTGGTGTGCGCAGTATGTACCTGGTGTGCGCAGTATGTACCTGGCGTGTGCAGTATGTACCTGGCGTGCACAGTATGTACCTGGTGTGTGCAGTATGTACCTGGTGTGCGTGGTTATGTACCTGGCGTGCGCAGTAGGTACCTGGCGTGCGCAGTATGTACCTGGCGTGCGCAGTATGTACCTGGCGTGCGCAGTAGGTACCTGGCGTGCGCGGTTATGTACCAGGCGTGCGCGGTTATGTACCTGGCGTGCGCAGTATGTACCTGGCGTGCGCGGTTATGTACCAGGCGTGCGCGGTTATGTACCAGGCGTGCGCGGTTATGTACCTGGCGAGCGCAGTATGTACCTGGCGCGCGCAGTATGTACCTGGTGCGCGTGCAGTATGTACCTGGTGCGCGTGCAGTATGTACCTGGTGTGCGCAGTATGTACCTAGTGTGCGCAGTATGTACCTGGTGTGCGCAGTATGTACCTGGTGTGCGTGGTTATGTACCTGGCGTGCGCAGTAGGTACCTGGTGTGTCTTTTCTGAAATGTTTGTTCATGGATTAGATGTCACTCAGGTCGTGCTGAGCCAGCTGGTTTACTTTTTCCATTCCATTCTGACAAACTTGGTCTTTTAACTGGATTTCTTAGTCCATTTACTTTTTTCCCTTAGCCTGTTTATGCTGCTGTAACAGAATGCCTGAGACTGGTTCATTTATAAAGAACAGAAATTTATTTCTCACAGTTCTGGAAGCTGGAAGTCGGAGAGCCTGGGGCCACTGGAGGGCCTGGTCTCTGCCTCCGTGCTTGGTGCTGTCCTTCTGTGGCTTCAGGGACAGAGGAGTGGACAGGACTGCCTGCCAGTCCCAGCCCTTCATAGCAGCCAGCGTTCGTCCGCCCACGAGGGCAGAGCCTTCCCGAACGGGGCACCCGGTGCCGGGGCGGGTAGGTGGGGTGGGTGGAGGGACGGCACTGAGTTTTTTGGTGTCGAGTGCTTTCCATTTGTCCTGTCTTCTCTCTCTCTCTCCTTTTGCTGAGGGGTGGGGTGGAGGGAGCTGATATATATGTTTTTTTCTGCTCCATTTTTTTTTTCATCTTTACAGTTTGGAGATTGTACAGTGTCTTTTGTGGTTATGTTGGGAGTTTGCCTTTTCCATTTCCCGGTGGATGCTCCCAGATTTTCGTCCCCTTTTAGGCCGTGAAGCAGTTTTTAAGCATGAAGTGGTTGAGAAATCATCTGGGCTGGGCTTCCCTGGAGCACGTCTTGGCCTTGCCTTTCCTCCTGCCTCATGTGCTTCTGTTGTGTGGTGTGTTTGTGCTTTTTCCTGTGATTTTCAGTTCTGGCAAACATTCTTTTTCACTGGTGTTTTCTACAAGGAGCCTGGTAATAAAACTAAGGAAAATTTAGTTTGAGATTTTCTTGAAGATGAAGAGAAAACTTTGAAGGTGGTTGAGAGCCTCACACCTCGTCTGCCGTTGGTGGGAGCTACTGCTCTAGCCGCCTCTGGCCTCACGTCTGGCCCTCCACTGTGCTCTCGGGCCCTTGTGCTTGGGAGCTCTTTGTTCTTCCCAGTCTGAAGGTGTGGGCAGCTCCCAGCATGCGTGAGGGCGCCCTCATTTCTGTCCCTCTTTATTCCTGGGCCCCTCGGCCTGGAGTGTCCTCCCGGACGCTTGCATTGTGGGCTTATCCCCCAGACGCTGAGGCAGCGTTCAGACAAGGAGGAGCCTTTATTTGTGGGTCATCTTGGCAGATGGGATTATTGTATCCTCAAGAGGGTAAAATCTGTGTCACTCAGTTCAGACAGACAGATATTTTCCAGGAGTGTGCGGACAGCAGTGGCCTGGATTGGCCCTGACGGGGTCTGGAGTTGGTGGTCCTGCCTGGAGGCCTGGCCAGGCATTCACAGCAAGGAGGCCTGGCCAGGCATTCACAGCAAGAGGGTGTCTTTGGATGGTTGCAGCTCCCGCCTCTTTGTTTGCAATGTGGAAATAATACCATCTGTTAGCTTAGACTCGTTAGAGGCTCCAAATAAAATAACATATGAAAGTAAAGCACCGTGCAGATGTAATTTGAAATGGATCGTTAAGCCCTAGTCATGACTTGCGGGCTGGGAAGCTGTCCTGAGCCAGGGTTGCCCGCATGTGCTCCTCCCAGAGCACAGACTCCAGGGATTGTGCCCAGCCTGTAGCTGAGGAGACTGAGGCCCAGGAAGTCCTGCACCGAAAGCCTCCGTTGGGAGCAGGAGGTGCGGCGCCGGGCTCGAGGAGTGGCGTTTGTGTCTGTCGTGTGCACCTGGGGTCAGATGGTCAGAGCTGGCCGTGAGTGTGTGGGGATGGATGTCCTGCACCCAAAGCAGCCCGTGATCCGTAGTATCCAAGGTGCCTTCGTTTTCCCTACTCTGTTGGCCTATGGGAGTGAGGGGTGGAACCTCACAGCCTGCGAAGCGTAAACTGTCAGACATGGACGACGGGGGCACAGGTGGAGGGAGGCGCGCCCTGACGCAGGCTGCACTGGCGACTGCTCAGTTGGAGGCCCTTCCTTGAAAACATGAGCTGTGACTCATCTGTAATAAACCTGTTAGTCGTGATCTGTGAAGGTAATTGGTGGTTTGTGGATGTGACTGACCAAGTTCCGGCCCGTTGCTGCCTTGTGTTTTCCGACTGGGGTGAGGTTCTGAACGAGGTTAATTCTCCGGCAAATCCAAGAGGAGGGCTGTGTTTTGCGCGCACCCTCACCACCCCTCCCGCCCGCCTCAGGCTCTGTCTGATTTGCTCACTCGCTCACACGTACGTTATGTGTTAGGAACACCTGTGTACCCTGGCTTTTAAGAGATTACACAAAAAACACAAATCTGAGCTGATTTTTACTTTGGAATAATTAGCCACAAATTCAGTTTAAGCATTTAAAGTGTTGGAGCTTATAACTAAATGTTAATTTTTCTCTTTTTGGAAACAGGTATTGCTTTTTAAAAAATGCGCTCAGACCCAGCTCGGTGGCTTACACGTGTAATCCCAGCACTTTGGGAGACCGAGGTGGGCGGATCACTCTTGAGGTCAGGAGTTCAAGACCAGCCTGGCCAACATGGTGAAACCCCATCTCTACTAAAAATACAAAAAAAAAAAAATGAGCCAGGCGTGGTGGCACACACCTGTAATCCCAGCTACTCAGGAGACTGAGACTGCAGTGAGCTGAGATCGCAGCACTGCACTCTAGCCTGGGTGACAAGACCAAGACTGTCTCAAATAAAAATTTAAAAAGCGCTTATATTTGCAAACAGACATGAGTGCCTAGTTTTTATTGGTTTGTACATCCCGAATTCGGAATTAGGAAGCGTGTAAATGACGCCTGTTTTGAGCTCTGGGATCTGAGCCTTCTTTTCATTCACCTCCGTCCCTTACCCACTCTTTTACCAGTTGGGCATAAATTATCACAGAAAGGCATTCTGAGGGAACAAAAGTTTGGTTATTCTGTAATAACATTTTTCATGTTTTAACATGCAATTGTGTGTTTCCTTAGAGTATTTAGTATTTAATTTTAATGAGGACTATAATGAGAAGTAATTCTGTAGGGCCCATAAATAGATTTTTACACCATGAAATATCAAGTTTGTTTTTTCTGTTAAGAATGTCAGCTCATACTTGGGGATTTATTCGCCCAGTTTTCCATATAATGCTTCAGAAAGATGATAGAGGGGAATTAAGGAAAAGGCATATCCTGCGCAGGCACGTGGCATGCTGGGAGAGCCACGCAGGCTGCAGGGAGTTCACACTGGCCTCTCCCTGCCTGTTCCTCTTCACCCTTTGCGTTGTTCCTGTCGGGCCAGCTCTATGCAAACCTGGTCCAGAGTATTGCTGGTTTATCCTGGACTAAATGCCGTTTTCCCAAGGCCTCAACATCTCTGGGGAATTCCATGTTTTCCGACTCTCAGGTGAAATGGACTGCGTTCTTCAAAGATAGAAACTGATTCTGAGGTCTGAACTTGGGTCATCGCTCTCCTTCACCAGCAACTCTCGATGTTCCACCTGGAACCCTTGCCCAGGCAGTTGACCTCATCTTTTTCTCTCTCCTGTTGGAGACCTACCTGTCATTACCTGTATTGCGCTTTGAGGCCCAGATGCCAAGATCTGGAAGGGCCCTGAGAGAAGGGACCAAGTGCTCGTGGTGGTGTGAGGCGGAGGGTGGGAAGCAGAGCTGTGGGCGGTGGAGATGCAGCGCTCCCGCAGTGGGCCGTGGCTGCTGTGGGCTGGTCCGTCTGTGCCAGACTCTGCCATCTCTTGGCCACTTTTTGTTTGTGCACATTTTTGTGCAGAGAGTTATTAACCCAGGGACCTTACTTGGCTTTTGTAGGTATGTGATTATGCAGATGAATAGGTGTGTGAGGGGACTAAAGCCACGTTTGCATACGTGGCCTTGCTCCCAGTGTTAACAGTGGGATATAAGGGCTGGATGCGGTGGGAGAGGAGGCAGTGGGTGGCCCTTACTTTAATCTGGAATTTTTTTTATGCCATTATCCTCTATTTACAGCTTTCAGAAATCAGCTGGTGTCACTGCACATATGTTTAGAGCTGTTGCTAAGGTGACGAGCCCAGCAGCCCACACAGGCCTTCTGGAAGGCAGGGAAGCTGCCTGGTGGAGTCTGTTCACGTTGGGGCCTCATCCCTCCAACCTGTGGGAATCTGCAGATTGCGGTGTTCCAACTTAAATTGTCTGCTTCCTTTTGGTTTGATTGCCTGATTAACTAATAATTTAAAACGAAAAACCCTGTGGTGTATTTAATACAGAGAGAAATGGACCCACAGCATTGTTTCCAAACCGGCTCTCCTTACCATGATGGCAGCAGAACTCCAGTCTTCTCCACCGGTCTCACTTCTCATTCACCTCAGAAACAGAGCTGTGGGCTTCAGGCTTTTCGCAGTGGACTTTAGGACATTTCTTTTCTAATATTGCATATAAATAGTCCACTTGACTTGGGTTATGACTTACTAATTTTTTTCTGGGCATATGTTAAAGGATTCTGAAGGCATTTATATTTTAAAAATGTTCTTTCTGGGTGTATTGGTGAGTCTTTGGTCTGCTTTGGAAGGTAGAGTCCAGGATTCTGTTGACTGATGTTCACTCCCACATCACTGCCCACGTTTGGACGTTGAAAAGGTGCCTTCCTAAGGGTTTTTTTGGGTCTGGACTCTCTGAGAGTTGGACAAAAGCTGTGGCTCCTCTCCCCAGGACTGTCCACATACCTGTGCATTTTCTGTGTGATTTCTGGGGTTTCAGAGCTCTCTGGGTCCTTGCACCTCTTCCGAGCTCTTTTTTTGCCAATGAACAGCCTCCTGTTAGCACTTGAGTTTATATTTTTATTCAAATGAAATTTGTTAATTATGTTGTCTCTTTTTGTAGAATGTAATCTTGTTAGAAAAAAAGATGACATGCAAAGTACTTTCCCCTTTTCCTACCAAGATCGCTTGATAAAAAATTTACAACAGAGCCGGGCGCTGTGGCTCACGCCTGTAATCCCGTCACCTCCCAAAGTGAGGCGGAGGCGGGTGGATGGCCTGAGGTCAGGAATTCAGGACCAGCCTGGACAACATTGTGAAACCCCATCTCTACTAAAAATACAAAAACTAGCCGGGCGAGGTGCCGCACGCCTGTAATCTCAGCAACTCGGGAGGCTGAGTCAGGAGAATGGTGTGAACCTGGGAGGCGGAGCTTGCAGTGAGCTGAGATGGCGCCACCGCACTCCAGCCTGGGTGACAGAGCGAGGCTCCGTCTCAAAAACAACAACAAAAAAAGTTACAACAGAAGACATCTGCCCTAATCAGAAGTGAAAGACGACATGTTTGTGAATGACTATACAATGTGACACTTCATCAGACATTTTACAAAGCATCTTACAGTTTCTTGCTAGAAATTCCATTTCTAGTTATAAACCTTAGATATGTAAAGAAACAGACAAATACTCATTTTAGTGTTGTTTGTATTAGCAAAAAGTTGGAAAAAACAAATGTCAACAGGAGGATGGATTTTTCAGACAAGGAGGAGCACACTGCAGTTATCATAAGAACAGTAGAACTGCCTGTATCCACACAGATAAACCCCAGAGCACAACTTGGAGGGAAAAGGTGCGGCAGGAACCATCCAGTGCGTTCCCTGCAAAAGCAGCAGCCGGCCTCGGTGTAGGCTTATGTGTAATGTGAGCGTCAAAGCACCAAGAGGAATGAAGAGCCCCAAAATCAGATCGAAGCTGAGGAGGAACCAGAGCAGGGTGGGGCTTATATAAGGGGCTTCAACCATTATGTAATTTTTAAATGTTAAAATTCTAAAGCAAATATGGCAAAATGAACAGATGGTGGATGTGTGTGTGTATTCTCCTTCGTGCTTTTCTGTGTGCTTGAAAAATTTTAAAGGAAACATTAGCTATTGCTAATTTGTTATAAAATGATATGGTTAGAAAATATTTTTTGTGTACAATTCATAAAATATAATAACCATTCTAAATAAATTCAGGGGTCATTTAAATTTCTGAAATGGTTTGAAAAAGAGCCACTCTGACTCTTCACAGACGCTGCGTGCACTCAGGGCAGGATGGGCTCCTCGGACCATGGGGCTTTCAGATCTGACCGCTGTGGCGCTGCAGACCGGGTCTCCCAGTTCTCGGTTTTGTTTTGTTTTTGTTTTTGTTTTGTTTTTTTTGCTAGTGTAGGCCTTCAAGCAAACCTGGGCCCCTCTTACTCCTCTCTTACTCCTTCGGTTGTACTCGAGGAATTCACAAATCTCTAGGTCCTTTTATTGCCTAATGCGTGATTTTGACCTAAATAGCAAAAATTCACCTTCATTGTGATAATGGCCTGAAAAGTGGACCTTTTGACAGGCATCACAGGAAGAAGTTTCTAGATGGGATATGGTCCTGGTCTTGGTATTCTTGAGAACCTGCAATTACAGGGATCCTGGGGGTGCAGCGCTCACCCATGAGCGGTTACCCAGGATGTCTGTGCGCCTGGTTCAGAGACTCAGGTCAGGAGCGATGGACACATTGTTCCTTCCGGGGTTCTCAGTCCACTGAGGCCCTGGGTGGTGACTTTGAGGGAAAGGAGGTCCCCATGTGCTTTCATTATGTGCTTTCATTATGGGTTTATATCTGGGTGATTTAGTTGTTACTAATTAGGCTTATTTTGCTCCAAGTATTCACTTGGCAAACCTTTCAGTTAAGAAAGGGAAATTATTGTTTTGCCTGGCTGATTTTCTAAATGCTGAAAAGAGCAGAGATGATTTTTTCTTTTAAACCTGTTTCTGCAAAAGCTCGCTTTTTTTTTTTTTTTTTTTTTTTTTTTTTTTTTTTTTTGAGACGGAGTTTCACTCTTTGCTGCCCAGGCTGGAGTGCAGTGGCACAATCTCGGTTCACTGCAACCTCCGCCTCCCAGGTTCAAGCGATTCTCCTGTCTCAGCCTCCCAAGTAGCTGGGATTACAGGCGCACGCCACCACGCCTGGCTAATTTTTGTATTTTTAGTAGAGACAGAGTTTCACCATGTTGGCCAGGCTGGTCTTGAACTCCTGACCTCAGGTGATCTCCCGCCTCGGCCTCCCAATGTGCTGGGATTACAGACGTGAGCCGCCGTGCCCAGCCTTTTTTTTTTTTTTTTTTTTTTTTTTTTTTTAAACAGAATATGTGTTAAGTATAGGATTTCCACTCAGGCCCTTTTCAAACCCATGTTTTAATTTTGCAGGTAGTCAGTATTTGTCAACACCCCTGTAAATAGGTGGCTGTCCTGGCTTGGTAGGGGAGGGACTAGCAGAGACCCACATCCTGGAGGACACAGTGTGGCTCACAGAAGCACATGGACACTCAGCAGACGGGCTGCAGAGGTCCCACCCCTGGCACAGTGAAGGTGGGTCTGGGGGCGGCACACCCACCGAAGCTGGGTACTTGGGGCAGCGTCCTGGGAGCCTGACGGGCAGCGTCCTTGGATGGCCACAGTGGGGGCTCCTGGGGCTCCTGAGTGGCAGAGCGACACAGTGGTCCTGGGGTGCAGGGAGCCACCGTGATACTGGCACCCGCCGACGTGGGAGGCGGGTCACAGTGTTGCTTGTCACCCATGGGATAGTGAGCTTGGAAGCTGGACCCTCATGCTCAGCAGGTGCTTGCAGCCCAGGAGCTGTGGTCCCAATAGAGGGGGATTCCACACATAGTAGAGTGAAGGCCACACCATTAGAGAACAGAGGGAGAGGAACAGGCATTGCTGACACTAGCCCCGCTCCTGTGACTTGGGCAAGCTTGCTTTCCACCAAGGAAAGATGTGCACATGGTCTGCATGGTTAGAATTGCCTAGACCAGGCCGGGCACGGTGGCTCACACCTGTAATCCCAGCACTTTGGGAGGCAAGGCAGGCGGATCATGAGGTCAGGAGATGGAGACCATCCTGGCTAACACGATGAAGCTCCGTCTCTACTAAAAAGATAAAAAATTAGCCGGGCGTGGTGGTGGGCGCCTGTAGTCCCAGCTACTCGGGAGGCTGAGACAGGAGAATGGCGTGAACCCGGGAGGCGGAGCTTGCAGTGAGCCGAGATCGCACCAGTGCACTCCAGCCTGGGGCGACAGGGCAAGACTCCGTCTCAAAAAATAAAATAAAGTAAAATAAAATTGCTTAGACCATGTTTGTATATTGTGCAGTAGGGTTAACAGTGATGAAAACTGTGAGTGTCTGATGACAAATCCAATAAGACCCAGTGCTCAGCTGTGCTTGGTCACGTGGCACTGAGGACTCCGAGCCTCCTGAAGTCCTCTCCTTTCTGACATTTCCTTGGGAGCATTTGGGCATGGGGCTTCATCCATTAATCTGTGTGTTTAGCATTTAATTTGCACTTGGTTTTTATTATTTTGTTTTTATGTTTGTTTGTTTTTGAGACAGGGTCTCACTCTGTGCCCAGGCTGGAGTAGAATGGTGCGATCTCAACTTTCTGCAGCCTCTGCCTGCCAGATTGAAGCGATCCTCCCACCTCAGCCTCCCAAATAGCTGGGACTACAGGTGTGCACCACCACACCTGGATAATTTTGTTGTTGTTGTTGTTTGTTTGTTTGTGGAGACAGGATTTCACCATCTTGCCCAGGCTAGCCTCCAACTCCTGAGCTCAAGCTGTCTGAGCCTCAACTGTCTGAGCCTCCCAGAGTGCTGGGATTACAGGCGTGGGCCACCGCGGCAGGCCTGTAGTTGTTTTCTAATGGAAAGACATTCCTTTATATTGAAAATGTTACACTTGTGTTGAAATCCTTTTATCATCTTTCATGTAGTCAGAACATTAGAAGCAGATAGGTAGAGAGTGGGGACTCCTTGTAGGCCATGCTTTTAGGACGGGCCGGATCTCCTAGTGCCTGTGCTCCCTGTTGTAACCCAGCCGGGAGGAGTGGCACCCGCAGGTGGCTTTCCTTCCTAACCAAGTGTCGCTGTAACCTCGTGTCTCATTAAAGTGCTGGGTTCCCACCAGTGCAGAAGAAACGGTGGTTGTGATCTTAGCTTGAGAGGAAATTGTGGGAAATCTGGGCCATGTCCTGCTACAGGACTCCTCCTGGACCCCCTCTGGCCCCTCCTTCAGAGTTTACCTGGCCCCTAGCACCACAGAAGCACACAGCAAACACACTCCTTCCTTCTGGGTCTTGGAATCCAGTGTGCTGTCTGTGGACGCACACCCCCCTCTAGGTCTGATGATGATCTTGGAGGTGTGGGCAGTCGCGTTTGTGTGTGCATTTTGTGCCTGCTCCCCAGTACCTGCTCCTAGCCAGGCACTCGGTCCGGCTCTGTTGATGTGACTCTTGCATCAACCCCTCAAGTCTTGAGTAGCCCACAAGGACAGTGGCTCTGAGCCCCAGAGGTATCCCAGACAAGTGGCCGGAGGCCTGGGTTCTGTGGATTACATGGCAGAAAACTGTGGCTGAAAACTGGATCAGCAAATTAACAGTTAAAGCTTTTCCAAACCAACTGGCAGGAGTAGTATCTAAGGTTTCCTGTGATGTTGGCCATCACTTCTTAATTTAGAAACTCTAATAAAAGACCTATCTCAGAGAGTCACAGGGCATCTTGAAGCATGTTGCATGGTCATGTTTGCGGCGGATGCCTTAGCACAGGCAGGGGTCTGGCCAGCCGGCTGCCGGCCTACGGAGATCCTGCCCTGCGTTTCTCCTAGCCCTTTAGAAGCACCGGCTGTAGGGGAAACTCACAGGTACTCTCTGGGTCAAACCATAAAACAAGCTTGTGAGAACCCACACTGGGGCCTCTCATGGTCACACACTGGGGCCTCTCGCGGTCAGTGATGCCTTGGTCCTTGTTGGTCCTTGCAGTTTGCAGGCCCTGGGCGCCCGTGTGCTATGTCCTGGGGGCTCAGCTGAGGTGCAGAGACAGACTTGTCATCTTACGTCAGCTTGTGTGTGTGACGGGGCTTTGCAAACCAAAGGTTCCCTGCCAACACAACATCACTCGCTGTTCTGCTACAGGGTCCTGAGGCAGCACACACAGGCTTTTATCGGAGTGGTGTAGCGTTCATAGTGAGAGCACCTGTCCTCACCCACTGCGCACTGCGCACTGCGTGCTGGGGGGAGCCCACTCACCTGGAGCCCAGGACGGCAGAGACCCCTGAATGCAGAGGCCTCGAGCTGCTCCCATGCTTCTGGGACTGTGGGACGCACGGATGCCCTGGTGTGGATTTGTTCCTGTGCTGGAAGGAACTGGAGCCCTCTGTGTGGCCCTGTTGCATTCCCTGCTTCGGGGTGCACTGGCCTCTTCTGGGAACGAGGGTGGTGTAAGGCTGTCACCCAGGTCCGGCCCCGCATCTCTGAGCCAGGACGACGGGGAAGGCACGCACTGAGCTCACTTCCTGTGCTTTCCACAGTGCCCCCACAGGCCGGACACGGGGCATCAGGTTGTGTCCTGGTTAGTTATTTGAGGAAGTGGTCAGCAATCAATTTTAGTCATTTTTTATTGTTCTTTGAGGTACAGCGTCTGTGCAGGAAATGGCACACATCTTAGGGTGCACGTATGATAGAGCTCATGTCACATGTGCCTGTGGGATCTCCCAGTGAAAGTACAGGACTCCTGGACTTCCCTCCACCCCACTTCTTGAGTGTCTGCCTGGCCCCTAGCACCATGGGGCCCTCATGCATGCAGAAGCCCACAGCAAACACGCTCGTGTCTGCTCTTTGAATCCAGTGTGCCGTCTGGATACCGGGGCCTATATGTCGGGTCCGCCTGGACTCATTTGCTCTTCTGCTCTGGACATTTGGGCTTTGTGCAGTTCCAGGGTGTTTTGCACAAGTGAGTGTGGGATGACGTGGTTGGCGGCCTGTGCTGCTCGTCCCTGGGGTGTGCCTGGGATGTTGCTCCTGGGCTGTGGCCCCTCATGGAGCGTGGCTGAGCCTGTGTTGGGCTCTGCTTTTTCTGGGTCAGGGTCTGGCCTACCCGCCTGGCTGCTTCGCCCGGCCCCACAGCATGCCGCATGCCGACTGCCCACATGGGTGGGGTGTTTTCTCGTCACTTTGCCAGCCTGGGGTTGGAAGTGGTGGGACATTCCCCCTTTGTGAGAGGAAGCAAAGCAGTGGAGGAAGAGAGGACTCCTCAGAGAATGGCAGGCTCAGAGGGGCAAGAAGAGGTGGACCTGGGCCGGGCGCGGTGGCTCACGCCTGTCATCCCAGCACTTTGGGAGGCTGAGGCGGGCAGATCACAAGGTCAGGAGATCGAGACCATCCTGGCTAACACGGTGAAACCCTGTCTCTACTAAAAATACAAAAAAAATTAGCCGGGTGTGGTGGCGGTGCCTGTACTCCCAGCTACTTGGGAGGCTGAGGCAGGAGAATGGCATGAACCCGGGAGGCGGAGCTTGCAGTGAGCGGAGATGGCGCCGCTCACTCCAGCCTGGGCGACAGAGCCAGACTCCGTCTCAAAAAAAAAAAAAAAAAAAAAAAAAAAAGAGGCGGCCCCTCTCAGAATCTGAGAGGAGGTTGTTTCCATTCAGTCTCGGGTTCCCTCACGTGTCACCAGCTTCAGAAACTTGGCTGTGTTGGCAGCGTGCTGAGTACACTCCCCGCCAGCAGGGATCGTGCAGGCCGTTGATGAGGCTGATGAGGCTGGGCCGGGCGTCAGACATTGTCCAGCGCCCACAGCTTGGAAACAGTGTTTCTTCTTTTCTCTTTTCTCTTTTCTTTTTCTTCTTTTCTTTTCTTTCTTTTTTTGTTTTTGTTTTTTTTGTTTGTTTGTTTGTTTTTTAAAGACAATGTCTCACTCTGTTGCCCAGGCTGCAAGCCTGGCCCTTTTTTTTTTTTTTTTTTTTAAAGAGACAGGGTTTCATCCAGGCTGGTCTTGAACTCCTGGGCTCAAGTGATCCGCCCACCTCACCCTCCCAAAGTGCTTGTTTTACAGGCGTGAGCCACTGCACCTGGCCTTATTTCTGTATTTTATAGATCGAGAAACTTATCTGACCACCAGTTGAGGGCTCTTAATGAGTTAGGCCAGCACTTGAATGTCCTGACTGCTTCTAGTGGTGAGAAAAGTGGTTTACCTCTCTGTTCACAACACACGCTCACACACTGGGAACATGCTCACAGAATAATACTGTCTCTTTCCATGATGGTGTGTGCAGTGCCCCTAATATCTTCTGTTCTGTGTTGTTTCCCTTCCACAAAATGGCTTTATTCGTAATTGCCAAAACTTGGAAGCAGCCAAGATGTCCTGTAGCGGGTGAATGGATCCGTCAGCCAAGGTCCATCCAGACAACGGAATATTACAAGGCCGTAGAAACAAATGAGTTGCCAGGCCTGACAAGACAGGCCTGAGTGAAAGCAGCCTGTCTCTAAGGACTACACGCTGTAGGGGTCCGACTCTGACATCCAGGAAAAGGCAGAACTGTGCAGACAGCACAAAGATCAGCAATGCCAGGGACTGGGGAGAGGGAGGGACGGAGGGATGTGGAGCAGCAGCACGAGGGACCTGGGGCAGTGAAACTGCTCTGTATGATACCACAACGGTGGGTCCACGTCAGGATACGTTCGTCCAACCATAGACTGCACAGCACCAGGTGGACCCTGAGGTCGTGTGGCCTGTGGGTGATGACGCTGTGTCCCGGGGGTCACGGTTGTAACAAACGGCCACTCTCGTGGGGATGCTGAGCCCCGGGGTGCAGGGGAACCCTCTGTACTTTATGCTCAATTTTGCTGTGAACCTAAAGCTGCTTTAAAAAATAAAATATTTTTTATTTTCAATGGCTGTATAACATGCTAAAATGATTCTGGAATTGACCTTAGGCATGACCCAAAAGTTGGGATGCAGTACTGCATCTTTGTGCTAGGGTTCCCAGAGCATTGTTGAGCTTGGGCACTGAATCCAGTGACCTCAGACCAGGGGCAGGTGCTTCTGCATGCCCCACAGGGGACCCTTGTTCCCTGGGGGTTCCCTGTCGCTCTGGGGGACCACATATCAAATCCCCTGGGTGCGCGGGATGGGAAAGTGGCTGAGAAGCCTGGGGCAGCCCCTCTGTTCTGTTGCAGCTCTTGTTTCTTGAGTTTGTGATTAGGCTGTCAACTGTGGACCCTTGCATTAAAAAGCAAAGCAGCCCTGAGGAGTAATAAACAAACATGAGCATAAAGGAAAGAAGTGGGTGTTTCTAAGTGAACTACTTTCTCTCTCAGTTGTACTGGGATAACCTCCTTAGAGGTGTGGAGGGTGAAACTAGGGAGATCAGGGCAGCAAGGCACTTTGCTCAAAGAGGGCAGTGCGGACCAGGCTCCAGGGAGACCCCCGCCTGGTCTCTCAGCGCCTCTCTCCTTGTGTTTGTCCTTTGCTTTTTTTCTGAAGCCATTACAGTGATGATAACCTGGATTTAGATAGTGCTTTACTGTTTACCAAGTACTTTTTCATTTAATCCCCACAAAATCCTTTAAGAGAATGTGTTCTTCTCATTTGGTAGAGGAAGTTGGTGAGAATCAGTCAGCGAATGAGGCTCAGTTTTCTTGCATTTGTCTTGGCCTGCAGGTGTCATTTCTCCCCCAAGCTGCTCGTCCCTCCCCAACTGCAGGTGCAGGTGGTGCCAATGTGGAAGGACGTGTGGAGCTGGAAGGCATCTCTGCCCTCCAGGACGTGGGGGGCTCAGTGTTTCCTTCTGAATAGGTGCAGCCCGCCGGAGATGTTTGGGCCATCCCAGGACTTCACGGAACTGAAGAGCACTTACCAGGTGTTTCTCATGAGTTGGGTTTTGAGTTTTTTGTCTGTTGCAGTGTTTATAGTCTGCTTGTAAAATGGTCCTTTATTATGAGGATTCTTTAAGACATTAGGAAGTCATTTCTTTGACACATTCTGCAGCTTCTGGCATTTTGTCTTTTAAGATTATTATCTTTTTTTATATGTATCTAGAGATGGGATCTTGCCGTGTTACCCAGTCTGGTCTCAAACTCCTGGGCTCAAATGATCCCTTCCACCTCAGCCTCCCAAAGTTCTGGGATTACAGGCATGAGTCACCGCACCCTACTGAGTTTTTAAATTTTTATGGGATGTGTTGTATGCCCATCTTAAGAGAGAGTGTGGTGAACACAGTGGTGATGACGGTTCCCAGCATGTGGGGCCCACGTGCAGGAGCCATCCCAGCCCGTTACCGGAACCAAACCCGAGACCACACCATCGCGTCCGCCGAAAACATTCAAAACCATCGCCATATCTTACACTAAGGCTAGACGTGGTGGCTTACGCCTATAGCCCCAATATTTTGGGAGGCTGAGGCAGCAGGATCCCTTGAACCCAGAGTTTGATTGTTTTATTACGCTCCAGCCTGGGAGATGGAGGCGACCCTGTATCTGAATATATACCTATAAAAATCTCTGTCTCGCTGAATCGGTGGGTGCCTTGAACCTCCTCAGCGGCACCACACACCCAGCAGTATCAAAAGGCTGTGTCCTAAATGTGCCATTTGCAGCAGTTCTTTGTTTGAACTGGTTTCCAAACAGGGTCTACACACTAAGATTCTTTGATGTCTTTTAAGTCTTTAATCTGTAAATTCTCCCTTTGTCCTTTTTTCTGGGATTTTTCGCTGTTTGTCAGATATCGGGGTCTTTGTCCCATAGAGTTGTTCTGTCCATGAAGTATGTGATGTGAATTGTGCATCTAATTTTAAATTTTCTATTAGCCTCATTATAGAGTAAAAAGAAACAAATGAAGTCAATATTAAGAATGTATTTCATCAGGCTGGGCACAGTGGCTCACACCTGTAATCCCAGCACTTTGGGAGGCCAAGGCGGGCGGATCACAAGGTCAGGAGTTCGAGACCAGCCTGGCCAACATGGCGAAACCCCGTCTCTACTAAAAATACAAAAATTAACCAGGCGTGGTGACACGCGCCTATAATCCCAGCTGCTCTGGAGGCTGAGACAGGAGAATCGCTTGAACCCGGGAGGCAGACATTGCAGTGAGTGGCACCATTGCACTCCAGCCTGGGCGACAGAGTGAGACTCCGTCTCAAAAAAAAAAAAGGAAGGTTTTTTTGCTTATAATATTTTTCAAAATTTTAATTTTTGTCCTTAGGGCATATGGCACTAACTAGAACTGTACAGTCAAATTACCAGGTTTTAATCAGAAGCCACTGGTGGAACAGTTTAAAGAATGTCCACAGAATCTTTGGTCTTCCTCCCTTCAGAAGTGGAGCGCCATTCCCTGCTCTTGAGTGTGGGCTGGACATTGTAACTCACCCAGGAGGAACAGGATGAGGTGGAAGTGAAGCCGTGGAACTTCTGATACGAGAGGTGCCGCGGCTTCCTCTGTGCCACCCCATCAGTCACTGTACTGCGGAAGCCCGCTGCCGTGTCACGAGGACCCTCACGCAGCCCCATGGACATGTCCACACATCTGCAGCCGTGTCTGTGCACCAAGGCCTTTGGACCTTCTGCCAGAGCCAGCAGCAGCCCTCCCGGTGTGTGGTGTGCGCGCAGCGGCCTGGGAAGCAGCCCCTCTGTCTCCACTAGCACCTGACTCCCATCCGGAGCCGGGTCCCCCAGCCTTCCGCCCACCCCGAAGCTGTGGTGTCAGGAATGCGTCTGCTGTGGTGTTGGCTACATGTCATTGTTGACGAATGCTTTCTGTGTCCTGCCCCTGACCGGAAACGCGGCTCAGTGTATTGCTTCCGCTTCCTTTTTGAAGTTTTAGAGATTGCTTTTTGTATTTTTGTATTGAATGCTTTAAATCCTTAAAATGTTTAATGTCAGTGAAATATATTTAAATCATTTTAAACATTATTAAAATGTTTATATTTAATGTGAATACTTAAGCTTTTATGTTTTTACATTTTATTTTATTTTATTATTTTATTTTTGAGACAAGGTCTCACTCTTGTCTGTCACCCAGACTGGAGTGCAGTGGTGTGATCTCGGCTTACTGCAGCCTCTGCCTCCCAGTGCCTCAGCTTCCTGAGTAGCTGGGATTACAGGCACGCAGCACCAAGCCCGGCTAATTTTTTGTATTTTTAGTAGAGATGGGATTTCACCATGTTGGCCAGGCTGGTTTCGAACTCCTGACCTCAAGTGATCTGCCTGCCTCAGCCTCCCAGACTGCTGGGATTCACTGCACCCAGCCTCATTTTATATTTAGGGTTTAAAATGATGTAAAATGCATGATTCCAAAGCCAAATACACAAAACAAGGTTCATGAAGGAAATGAAAGGGAGATTTTACCTCCTGCCTCATGCTGTTTTCTACTTTATTCTTTCTGAAGGGAGCTTTCACCTCCTGCTTCATGCTGTTTTTACTTTATTCCTTCTGTCTTTCTATGGGAATTAAATTTCTTTTCTGTTACTAGTTAATTTTTTAACAGCTTTATTGAATTACAATTGACATATTATAAACTTCACCCATTTTAAATGTACAGTTCAGCGGGTTTTGGGAAATGTGTACTGGTGGGGAAACACCACCACATAAAAGTATAGAGTATTTCCATCACCCATGGGAGTTTCCTTATACCCCTTCTTTGTGTTTTTCCCCGCCTTTTTTCCTTTTTTCTGTGAAATCGTTATAGACTCACAGGAAGTTGCGAAAATAGCAGCATGGCCTTGTGCCCTTCCCCACCTTCCCCCAGTGGCTGGGAACATGACCCTGGAAGACAGGGTGGCTGCCCTGCACACTTGATTCAGATCCTCCTGTCTTGTCCTGGATGCCGGGTCCTAGAGCCTCCTTGACAGCCACGGCAGACATGAGCCCTCCTCATGGAGTCCTCACCGGTTTTCCCTGGTTCCTGGAGGAAGCCGTGGGAGTGGAGTCCACAGGCAGTGACCTGCGCGATGGGCTTTGTGTACTCAGTCAGCAGGGGCCTGTGCTCCTGGGTGTATCCATAGCCCTCGCTTTTACTGCTGAGGGGATGCCGTGATGTGAACGAAACCCAGTTTGGAGGACACCGTTGAAGGGTTTTCCCTATTGGCTGTTGTCAATAAAAGTTCTGTGAACATTGTCAGCAGGTCTTCGTGTGCACATGAGGTTCCGTTTTCTCAGATAAATGTCCTGGGGTGCAGTTGTTGAGGGGGTAGCAAGCGCACACTTAGGTTCGTAAGGCTGCCTTGCTGTTCTCCAGAGCAGCAGCACCACTTCCCCTTCCCACAGCAAGCGAGAGCGTTCCAGCGTTTCTGCATCCTCTCCGGCATCCTCGAGTAGTTTGTATTTTAGCCGTTCGGACAGGTGTGCAGTAATATCTCACTGCGGTTCTAAGGTGCATTTCCTAACAGCTTAGGATGTCAAGTGTCTTCGAGGCTTGTCTTCCTCTGAATGTCTGTGTCTTTTCTCTTATTTTCTAATTCATGTTTGTTGTTTGGTATTTATTTCTTCCGCATACAAGCCTAGTATCTGACTTGTGATTTGCAGATATTTTCCCCTGTCTGCAGTTGGTCTTTTCACTTTTTAAACTCGATCTTTCGAAGAGCAAAAGTGTTTAATTTTGTCGAGGTAGTTTATCAGTTTTTTTCTTTTATGGATTGTGCTTTTGGTGCCATGTCTAACAACCCTTGGCCCTGGGTCCTAAAGATTTTCTCCTGTTTTTCCCTAAAATCTGTATAGGTTTTTCTAGTTTTGTTCCATTTGAACCTAAGCATTTTGTTTTTATTTGGAGCACCCGTAAATGGTGCTGTGTCTTTATTTCTTGTTTTCATATGATTATTGCTAGCATGCAGAAATAGAATGGTACTGTCTTTATTTCTTGTTTTCATATGATCGTTGCTAGCATGCAGAAATAGGATGGTACTGCATGTCTTTATTTCTTGTTTTCATGATTATTGCAGAAATAGGATGGGTGTTTGTGTGTTGATCTTGATTCTATGTCCTTGCTGAACTCTATTAAATAAAGTTTCTTGGAATTTTTGATAGATTCCTTGTGATTTTCGACATGGACACTTACGCCGTCTTCAGAGAGAGGAACAGTTTTATTCCATTGATTCCTTTCCACCCTGTATGTTATTCCGTCTGCAGCCCTCAGCACGTCGCTCTTGATCATGTCCGCCTTGAGCTCTTGGTAGATGGCCTTTATCGTGTTGGATGTTTCTCCACACTCCTGTTTGCTAGGAATTTTTATCTTGAGTTTTTAATTTTATCAAGTGATTTTCTGCACCAGTTGTGATGATGTGATGTTTCTTCTTTAGCTTGCTGGCATGGTGGGTGACATTGATTGCTGGTCGAGCTAGCCTTACGTATTTTACTGTTAACAGAAGCGTAGGTATTCCTCTGCGTTTCCAAGTAGACTTCTTGCTGCACCCGCCTTTCTCTGCGTCTCCGCCTGGCCATGTGTCTGCGGAACCTCGTTCGTCCTGTGAACCCCACGGGCAGATGTGCCCGGATGCCACCAGCAGCCCCTGGCGAGTGGCATTGTGTTCAGCCCCTTTCTTAGGAGATGCTGCAGGGCACTGCTCTGGGCCAAGCACCTTTTCATGCCCTGGTTGTGTTTTTTTTGGTTTGGGGTTTGGGTTTTTTTCACACAGGGTCTCGCTCTGTCACCCAGGTTGGAGTGCAGTGGTGCGATCTCAGCTCACTGCAGCCTCGACCTCCTGGGCACAAAGGGTCTTCCCACCTCAGGCTCCCAAGGAGCTGGGATTACAGGTGTGTGCCACCTCGACTGGCTAATTTTTTAATATTTTTGTAAAGATGAGGTTTCCCTACATTGCCCGAGTCTCAAACTCGTGGGCCCAAATGACCCCCCTGCCTTGGCCTCCTGAGTAGCTGGGACCGCAGGGATGAGCCACCGTGCCTGGCCCTTTTGGTGTAATTTGGGAGCTGGTTGCTGGGTGGGGTGCACCTCGTGCTGCAGGGCTGGCAGGGGGGTGGCTGCGTCCCCTTCTGCTGGCCGTCCTCCTCTGCGTTCCCAGCAGTGGTGCGTGACACCCCTGACCTTTCTAACCTTCCTCTTCCCTGCGTGTTTCTCTCTGCTGGTCACTTCCGTGTGTTTATTTCCACACTCGCAAGCCTGGGAGGATATCTGCTGAGTCACCTTCCATCTGCCGTCCCTGCCTTATGGCCATGATTCTTTTTAGCTGTGCAATTGTACCTTTAACACACACACCTACATTTCTTTGTCTTCATCACGTTTAGTTTGTATCTTGGTGCCTTCTGTGTAAAAGGAGCATTTTCCTTGCTCCTCTTCCTTTCCGTCTTCACAGAGCTGTGTGTGTCTCCTTGGTAGGCTCCAGGCTCCCTGTTGCACTCTGCAGTGGGTGCCCTGCAGCGTGTGTCAGGCATGACTAGGCCTGCCCGACGTGGCAGGAAGCCTCAAGCTGCCCCCTCATCATGCTCGTGCCCCTGAGGGTCCCAGTAGGGCCTAGCAGGGCGACGGGGCCCTCCTTCCTCTAGGAGGCCAGGACCCCTGAGAACAGGTCCTGCAGCAAAAGGTCAGTGACACCTCTGAGGCCTTGCAAGGACATAGTGTGGCCTTTATGTCTGTCACCTTCTGAAACACTGCTTCAGCTGAAATGCAGCACAACACCCAAACGTCCGCACAGGAAAAATGTACAACTCAGCAGACGACAAAGCAAATGCCTCTGCAGCCTTCACTTAGAACCCCTGTTTCACCCTCACTTCCAGTTCCATCCACCAAGCAGCCATTTTCCATGCTTCGATGATGTCTTGTCTACTAAGTATGCATCCCTAAGTACTGTAGTTGCTGTGCAGAAATTTATGTAAATGTATCATGTATTTTGTCCCCAACATTATTTGTGTGTGTGTGTGTGTGTGTGTGTGAGAGAGAGAGAGAGAGAGAGAGAGAGAGAGAGAGGAGAGGGATGGGGAGAGGGGAGATGGATAGGGGAGAGGGGAGAGGATCTGGCTGCGATGCCCAGGCTAGAGTATAGTGGCGTGATCTTGGCTCACTGCAGCCTCGACCTCCTGGGCTCAAGTGATCCTCCTGCCTCAGCCTTCCTGGTAGCTGAGACTGCCAGCGAGCACCACAGCACCCAGCTAATTTTTAAATTTTTCATGGAGACAGGGTTCTTCAACATTATTTGTGAGATTGACTTACGTTGTGATGTTTTCGCTTCCTCTGCTGTGTAGTGTTCCATCCTCGCATCGTAGTGACACGCTGCAAACCCCACTGCTGTGAAGCATTTTGCACGTGTCTCTCGTGTGTGTGCGCCTGCCTTTCTTTTGGACGTGTCCAGAATGGCATTGCTGGGCTATAGGGCACACTTGTGTTCATTGTGAGTAGAGATTTCCAGATGCGTGAGTTGGCCCTGATGAGAATGGACTAGTTTGCTTTGCTCCACCTCTTCACCAGTACTTGAGTGTATGAGTCAGGGTTCTCTAGAGGGACAGCACTAATAGGATAGATGTAGACATGGAGGGGAGTTTATTGGGAGTATTGACTCACCGATCACGAGGTGAAGTCCCACAATAGGCCGTCTGCAAGCTGAGGAGCCTGGAAGCTGGTCCAAGTCCCAAAACCTCAAAAGTAGGGAAGCAACAGCCACAGCCTTCAGTCTGTGGCTGAAGGCCCGAGAGCCCCTGGGAAACCACTGGTGTAGGCCCCAGAGCCCAAAAGCTGAAGCACCTGGAGTCTGATGTTTGAGGGCAGGAAGTATCCAGCATGGGAGAAAGATGGAGGCTGGAAGACTCAGCCAATCCGGTCCCTCCATGTTCCTCTGCCTGCTTTACTCTAGCCGTGCTGGCAGCTGATGAGATGGTGCCCACCCAGATTGGGGGGGTCTGCCTCTCCCCGTCCACTGACTCAAATGTGAATCTCCTTTGGCAGCTGCCTCAAGACGCTCCCAGGAACAGTACTTCACATCCTTTAGTCCAGTCAAGTTGACACTCGGTAGTAACCCTCACACTTATGTTGGTTTTAGTTTGCGTTTTCTTGATGACTTAACAAAGCTGAGAACTTTGCGCCCACTTGCCGCCCTCCTGGCCTTTTCTCTCTTCTGTGAGGCACCATGTCGCCCCACCTCCTGTGTCCGCGCTCCTGTCGGGCGGTCCGTGTTTCTGGAGCAAGGGGCCTCTGTTATGTTCCACAGCCTAGTGACCAAGCATGTGTGTGAGGGGCCAAAGCAGAGGCCAGAGATGCTGAACGCCCTCTCGGTGCTTCTGCCCACCCTGTGATAACAGAAAATGTAAGTGGAAAACGGGGCTGCAGTAGAGAGCCTGTGTGCCTTGGAGCACAGAGGGTGGGGAGCACTTTGGGAGGCCGAGGTGGGCAGATCATGAGGTCAAGAGACGGAGACCATCCTGGCCAACATGGTGAAACCCATCTCTACCAAAAATATAAAAATTAGCCGGGCACCCTGGGGATTTGATTTGAACCTGTGAATTTTGGGGTTTGGGGGGAGCTGACACAAACATTCAGACCATAGCAAAGAGATTCTTCCCCTTGGTTTGTGGTACCCGCCTGGCCTTGGCCAGTGTGGCTTATGGGGTGAGAGGGAGGACACCCATGTTAGGAGCCCTTTCCCCAAAGTGATAGCTGGAACCCCACAGTTGATGTGGCCCTGAGGAGGAGAAGCAGGAGGAGGAGGAGAGAGAGTTGGTGTGGCCCTGAGGAGGAGAAGCAGGAGGAGGAGGAGAGAGAGTTGGTGTGGCCCTGAGGAGGAAGGAGAGGGTTGGACTCTCGGGGAGGGCTCTTCAGAACGTGCAGGGGTGTGTGGAGGCTGGACAGAGACAGAGACGCTGATGTAGACTCTGTCAGGCGGTGCCTGGGAGGGCCTCTGTCCCTTGGCTCGGCCCCTGCCCACAGTTCTGCCCCTGCCCTGGGCTCTGCCCCCTCCCCCCCCCACCGTCCTCGGCTCTGCCCCCCCGCCCTCGGCTCTGACCCCTGCCCTCGGCTCTGACCCCTGCCCTCGGCTCTGCCCCCCTGCCCTCAGCTCTGCCCCCCTGCCCTCGGCTCAGCCCCTGCCCTCAGCTGCTCTCCCCTTGCCCACTGAGATGGTGAGAGGTGAGAGGCCAGTGGTGCTTCTCTTCCACACCCGGGGTGGCCACAGTGCTGTGGGTCATGGGGTATGTCACTCAAGGGCTTTGCACACAGTAGGCCTGCAAGGTATGCAGCTCTTTTTCCTTTTCTCATTTTGTTCTTTTCTCTGCTCAGTCGGTTGGCGTCTTCTCTCCCTCTGAGGTGTGCACAGGGCACCGCTCCTGATGCAGCCCCTGGAGAACGCGCTCCTCCCTTTCCATAGAGTGCCTGACAGCCCGCAGGGCTCAGCTGGAAAAGGCAGGGGTTGCTGTAAAGCATCCTTCAGACACTAGCCTGGGAATCATGGCGAAAGCCAGCTGCACAGAAAATACAAAAATTAACCAGGCATGGTGCCACGGGCCTGTACTCCCAGCTACTTGGGAGGCTCAAGTGGGAGGATAGCTTGTGCCCAGGAGGAGGAGGCTGCAGTGCGCTGTGATCACACTGTTGTACACCAGCCTGGGCAACACAGCCAGACCTTGTCTCAAACAAACAAACAAAAGAACTCTTCAGATAAAGATAAGGTATCTGGAGCATGGCCCTGTGCTGCAGGCAGGCCAGGCCTGATCACCATGCGGGGTTGTGCCCAGGGCCAAGGTGGGAGCCAGCCCCTGGTGCCACATAGGACTGCTGCTTCCAGCTATTCCTCACTCCCCTTTTCCCACCCTCCCCAGTATCCCCCTCAAGGCAAACAGGCCTTTGGTGTTTGATCCTCTCAATCAGGAGTGTGTTCCTGTCTTTGGAATTGGAGCTGGGATTGAAGGTTCTTGGAGAGCTTCCTTTGAAGGGCTTCCCTCCCCTTTTTCACCTGGCTGCTGACTTCCCTGTCTTCCTCCTCCTGGGCCTCCGAGGCCACGTGCCTGCGTGAGGGGAGGGGCTGAATCACATCCCTTCTCAGGGGCTTTGGGCACTATTTGATATGTAAACGTTTGGTCATTACACAAGCTAGTGGTTGGTGGAGTTGTTCACTTACATAAGGAGAGGAGCATTTGCCCAGGACGTACGTAAGCCCTGTTCTATCAATATACTGTGGAAGACAAATCTGAATCTGAAGTGTTCTCTTTCTCTCTGGGAGTCTTTGGAGGGTAATGTCACATCTGTTCAGGGAGAGAGACTTACCCAGGTGGAAGGGGGCTCGGTGTTTTAATGCAAATTACAGCGAACCCTTGAACAACACAGGGGTTGAGGGCGCCAGCCTCCCGTGCAGTTGAAAACTTGTGTATAACTTTTAACTTTCCCCAAACTCAACTCACAGCCTTCTGTTGGCCAGAGCCTTCCTGACCACATAAAGCCGGTCACGCACATTTTGTATGTTACGTGTGTTCTACTTACAGTTAGGGTAAAGCAAGCTAGAGACGCGGAAAGACTAAGATCACGAGGAGAAAATAGACTTAAGCCTCGCGCAGCAGCAGCAGGTCTCCACGAATGGCTTTCGTCATCGTTTTCACATTGAGGAGGCTGAAGAGGAAGAGTAGAGATGGGTCTTGCGGTCTCAGGAGAGGCAGGGGTGGAAGAAAATCTGGTGTAAGTGAACCCACGCAGCGCAGACACAGAGCCCAATTGTACAAGGGCAGCTCTACTCACATTCCATCCCTTTATTGAAGGGGAAGTGCAGACCCAAAGAAGTCTTTTTTTTTCTGTGAGTTTTCAGAATGAATTGTGTCATTACAAGTTTTTTCTGGTGCAGTCCTTCTCAGATGTTAGTGTGCAGAACAGAACATGATTAAAGTGCAGGTTTGGGTTCAGAAGGCCCGAGAGGACCTGTGAATCTCCATGGTCCACGGACTCCCTGGTGATGCCAAGGCCTCTGGCAAGGAGTGCTTCTGGGCAGCAGCTCCACAGCTCCCCGCTCCCCACCCCGCCCCACAGCCTCCTCCCCGCAGCTCCTGCGCCACACCCGGCCCTGCAGGAGTCCTGCCCGCTGCACAGGTGTCTCAGGGTTGTCCTGTCCCAGCTCCAATCTTAGAAGCCTGGGAGAGGCAGCTCCGGATTCCCCACCAGTGCCTGCTCTTCACTTGTCAGCTGAAGAGACCAGATAGGCTGAAATTCCTGGGGTTTTGCTAAACTGACCTTGCAGTAGTCAGTGTAACCCCTTCTGTGTCAGGCTTGGTCCTGGTGCAGCCCCTTCTCTGTCAGGCTTGGTCCCGGAGGAAGGCTCTTTGGTGCTCGCTGCGTCTCCTGTGGAGTGGAGGGAATGGCAGTCGGGCTCCTGTGGGTGCGGACGGGGAGGGCACGGTGCCTGGATGGTTTAGGCGAAGACTCTGTGCTTGCTGGCGCGTGGTGGGTGCTGGGAAACCTGCCCTGTGCTTCCCCTGGGCCGGTCTTGACAGCATCTCTTACCCTTGAGTGCTCTCGAAGCCACCTTCAGGGAGGAGCAGGGCATCGTTGTTCCTGTCATGTCTGTGGAAGGATTGTCTTTTGAGCCCCACTGCAGGGGAGGCGGAGCCCCTCTGGGCCGCAGGGCCTCCCGCAGCTAGGAGAGGACAGGGCAAGGACGGCTGTGCCCAGCATCGCTGGCCCTGGGTCCCAGAGCTGGCCGCAGACACTGTCCACTCCGCTGGGCTGAGTTGTGTCTTTATTTTGGCACAGACGCGGGGCTGCCGGGTAATCGGCAAGTTCCCTGAGCCCACAGCGTTGGTGCTGCGGCTTCTGCCTCAGGGAGCGTGCCGGTGGCTCGTGTGGGGGACTCCTGCCACCCTGGACTCTCGGTGACCCTGGCAGTCCACGAAGCCGGGACTGTTGCTGTCAAGAGGTGAAGTAACAAGGAATGCGTGGCCTGGGGCTGGTCAGGGCCGGGTGCTGGCCGGCCCCTTCAGCAGCAGCTCTGCATTTCCCTTCCTGCGAGGGAGCGGGCCAGCAGGCCGGCCCCCCATGCTGCTCGCCACAGGGCGTGAGTCAGCCCCAGTGCCCCAAGGCGTGTTTCAGTCTCCTGCTGACTCAAGGGTCATGAGTTTAAAATAGACTTTGCCTGATAACTTGGAAATGAGGGAGATTTAGGCTGCACTTAAAATGAGTCTAGGCAGGGACAGCCAAGTCACCTTCTAGGGAAGAATCTCTCCCGGGAGTGAGACCTGGTGGCTCCTGCTGTGTGGTCAGCTGTGCGGCATCGTGATGAAAAGGCACAGGGGCCAGGCCCGGGCAGCAGTGGAACTGTCTAAAGAGGGGACTCTCAGCTTCTTGGACTGCTTTATGTGACAGCTCTGTCAGGGAGGCCCGGGGGCGTCGCCACAGCCCCCACCCTCGGACAACGCCCAGGAGTTAGCAGAGCCTGTTGTCCTGACTCCTGAGTGCCGTGCAGCCCCTGGGAGAAGTCACTGGCACGGCTGAGTACGGTGCCTCGGCCCTCGACTGGCTCTGCCATTTCTTGGCAAGGGGCAAGGCTGACCAGCCCTGAGCCTGGTGGAGGGAACACAGGGCAGTGTGGGGGCCAGAGGTGCCAGAGGCATCACCAGGGCAACTTCTGGGAGGACTGGGATGGCCAGTTTTGGAAGAGAACAAAAGCACCTGGAGCCTCTGTCTTCATCTGGTCTCTCATTGAAAAAGACTCTAGAGTGGGCCGCGGGCTGCACGCCTGGTGCCTGCAGACGGGTCCTGGGAGGTGTAGGATGGGCTAGATGGCAGCTACATCCAAACCAGCTTCATCTACATCCACCCAGATGCTTCAGCAGCACATCTCAGCTGTCACCATGTCGATGACTGTGATGAGGGTGGTGGTTCATGGAGGGCGGGGGCTGGGGTTTCAGGGCCTCAAGCACATCGTTGCCATCGGTAACATGTAGCCAAGGCCAGGCGGGCATGAGGGTCCTGGAAGGGCAGCAACCTGGATGGTCTTAGCTGTCGTCATGCAGGTGGCTGGAGAAACCGCCAGAAAACACAGCGTCCACCTGGGACAACACTCCTGAGCCCCTGGAGTGTTCACGGTGTTGCAGGCCATGAAAAGTATTCTGCCTGGTGGGTGCTACCCGCTTCCTCTACCTCCTGAGTGGACTCGCAGATCCCTAGTCCATCGGGGAAGGTGCCTGGGCATAGCACCAAGCTAGGGACATAGAGAGAATTGGGTGTTTCAGGAGTGAAGTGATAAGCCCCCGCAGTGTGGGGCCCAGATGCCGTCCGTTCCTGACCACACCGGAGCTGTTGAGTGTGTCCATGGGCCACAGACTCACATTTGGGATCGGGACAGTGGACTGTACCATGGTGAAGGCCCCATTTTTCCATCCTGAGCACAGGCAGTCTGGATTTTTTAAAACGTTACTTCCTGATAACTCTTAAACTTCTAAACATTACCACGGAGCTTCTAGACAGCCGTACGTTTGAACAGCCTTCCCTGAGTCAGGTGCTGAGATGCCAGTTCTCCAGGCTGAGACATTCCAGTTTTGTGGTGGGAAACTGGAAGAGAATGTAAAATTCATAGGTTCAGGTAGAGGGAGAAAAAATCTCTGGCCTCAGCCATCAGGGATGATGGATGGAAACACCTGCTCACCTGCACTGCGGGTGGAGGCGACAGGCAGTGAATATGTTGACCCTACCTGTCCCTCTCTCCAGAATAACTTTAGATGTGTTCTTGTGCCAGTTAAATACCAAGACAGCACTTTGTGGGATTTTATCATTTATTTTGGAAAGACAAAGCAGGTCGTGAGATGGTGTTGGAGGAGAAGCATCTTGTGGTCTCGCCCAAGCCTGCATCCAGGGGCAGGTGGCACACGGCCTAACCTTTAGCTGACAGGGTGGAGGTGGGAGAGGCTCGGAGTGGAGCTGCGGCTCACAGATGGGTCTGCACATCGTGTTTCAAAAGCCACACTTTGTGCATGAGTGAGATGGGTAAATATAGGGGGAGCGAGTTGCAGAAGCCGCTTCTCCCAGCATGGTCACGCACAGAGGTGCTGATGTGGCGAAGAGAGCGGAGACGCGTACCCAGTTCAGTTTGTATGAGATGTTTTCTAACTGACGATGTGGCGAGGACATGACGGGAGGACAGTGGCTTTGGGCATGGGGGCGTAGGTGTGTCCCCCATTCCTCTTGTGAGTGCACCTGGGAGGCCTGACTGTGATGGTGAACAAACCTGGAAGGCCTGCAGGCAGGAAGGAGGCCCGTGCTCTAAGAGGGTCCGTGCCAGGTGTGGCGTGGTGAAGTTGGTGCCGCCACAGAAGAGACCAAGATGAGGCTGGGAAGGAGGAAGTGCGCTGGCACTGCGTGTCCTAGAGGGGCTGCCTCAACCACGGGGGCTGGGAGTCGGAAGCAGGGACTCGGGGAAGGCTTCCCCCAACTGCCTGTTGGGTTTTCTGCAGGAAGAGTGTGACGGGGCAGAGCAAGTAGTTTGGGAGTGGCTACTTCGGAAAGTTCTTGCAGGCTTTGTGCTGTAGGCGTGCTTTCCAGTTTCCTTTACCTGGCTCCGCGCTGGGCTTTCTAGTTTCCTTTACCTGGCTCCGCGCTGGGCTTTCTAGTTTCCTTTACCTGGCTCCGCGCTGGGCTTTCTAGTTTCCTTTACCTGGCTCCGCGCTGGGCTTTCTAGTTCGCTTTACCTGGCTCCGTGCTGGTTTCAGGGTTTCAGGCAGGGCTTGGCCTGGGCGTGGAGTTGGGTGAGAATGTGATTGGGTTGCGTGGGAGCCCTTGACTGTCTACGAATTTGCCAGCCCTGAGAGGGGCAGTCTCTCCCTGGCCAGAAACTTCCTTAAGATGCCAGAATTTCCTAAAATAAAACATGATTAATAAATACAAATAAAACATGATTTATACAGTATGTGTCCTCAGATTTCCTGGGAAACCCAGGAGCTAGAGCCTGAGGCCCAGGGGGGCGTCTGCTTCCATGGGCGAGGAGTTGGGACCTCGGAGCTGCCGGGACTCCCTCAGAGACACCCCTGGTCCACCAAGTTAGGAACTGGGTGTGCAAAAAGCATAGGCCTGGTGGGGACAGGAGCTCCTTCCCAGGTGGTGAGTGAACTGTGAGGCTGAGGCTGTGGACGTGACCTGCCAGACCTGAGGGCTGGGGTACTGCTCTGCGTGTCGTGACCTTGCCTGTGCTGCGGGGAAGCGACTGCCTTGTGGCGCCTGACCATTTTGGGTGCATTCTGTACCAGGCAGGACCCAGGATCCAGGTGCTGCTGACTGCCACCCAGAACACAGCCACACCCTAGACCATGTGTCCCTTTCTGCCACCACGAAGTGCTTGACCCTTCTCTGTTCTCTTTCCTGCTCAAAGCTGCCATTCCTGTTGCTGGTGACCCCTTCATGGGATGCACATCCTGAGGAGTCCCTTCCTGGGCCTGGGCCTGGCCCCAGCCCTGATCAGAACAGCTGCCTACCTTGACCAGTCACTGAGTCTGTGAGAGTGGATGAGTTGGTGCTGCCTCTGCATTCAGTGACTTGTGTGTTTTCTCTTTTGAAGCAGACGGTTGATGATGAAGGGCCAGCCGTGTAAATGAAGATCGGGTGAGGAGCAGGACGATGCCCAAGGGCGGGTGCCCTAAAGCACCACAGCAGGAAGAGCTTCCCCTCAGCAGCGACATGGTGGAGAAGCAGACTGGGAAAAAGGTAATGCTGCCCGCCACCCCTGTCCCCCCCCCACCCCTGTGCCCCCCACCCCTGTGCGCTCACCCACCCACATGGGGATGAGGCGGGAACGGGGTCCTGTTCTCCGCCCTCCGGCCCTTTCTTTGCGCCTCTGTCTGCAGGCAGCGCCTCAATGTGGCTGCACGTTCTACCCCCAGAAATCCAGGATTTCTGTCCTGGCTTCCGTTAGGCCTGTCAGGTATTCAGGTGTCCTGACTGCAAGCACTGCTGGGGCATGTTACTTCCAACTGTGGTTTATTCCAAACGTGAACAGGAAAGTGGGATGTAAATCTAAACCCCTGCATTTTATTCGTGTGCGGTTAATGCTGATTCCTGGGGTGCAGACTTCCTGCCTTCCAGTGGGGGGGTGATGCAGTTTCCTGGGGTACAAGCTTCCTGTCCTGCAGTGTTGGCAGGTGCTGCTGGGTTCTGAGGTGTTGGGAAGTGCAGACTTCCTGTCCTGCAGTGTGGGGGAAGACGCCGAGTTCTGGGGTGTGCCTAGCGAATGTGAACTTGGACAGATCCGGGTTCAAGTTCAGGCTTTGCCATGTGTTATCTTTGTGACCGTCAACAAGTCAGGTGTCTCCTGAGTCAGCTTCCTGTCTCTGCACAGGAGTGTCTGGTGGAGTGAATGGTGAGGCAGGGCCGTGCTGTGCGGGATGCGTGTCAACTCCTGCCATCCTGCCGCTGTCGTCCTTTGATCCTCGTGCCTCCTTGCTCCTCCTGACTGCTTGGCCTGTGCGGCAGGCTGTTCATCTGTAACCTGACTGACCCTCAGTGGTCCCTGGTGGGCAGGGTCTCCTCACCGTGTTCCTGGTTGCCGGTTGCTCTGGGCCACCTTCTGGTCCCCAGGTCACTACCTGTGAGGCCCCTCGCTGCTTCCTGTGCTGCTGTGCTGCGGCTTCTCTGCTCACATTGTGGGTTTGGTGTGAGCTCAGCAGGGATTCCACATGGGAACATAACCAGCAAGACCGCCTTCCTCTCAGCAACAACATGGTGGCGATTCAGTTCACTTCTTTTTGGTGAATTGTGAAGCATGTTGTGAACCCCGACATGTGCAGGTGCTGAACGACAGCAGCTCTGAGACCCTTGATGTCTGGGCAGTGTCCAGGTGTCTGCTCCCACTTGCTCAGTCCCGAGCTCTGGTGCCGTGTGCAGGGCCGGGTGGGTACCATGGCTTGTGGCCACCAGTGAAGGATGAGCTGAAGCCAGTGCTTGGTCAGCACCACACTGCCGAGCTCACACGCGGGGACGCACCTGTCTGTGAAGCCCGTGGAGAGTGGCTTTGGCAGTTGGGGTGGGCATGTCCTGCTGAGCTCCTGAGGAGGTGGGTATCAGGGTGCCGATGTGCGAGCTCCTGAGGAGGTGGGTGTCAGGGTGCCGATGTGCGAGCTCCTGAGGAGGTGGGTGTCAGGGTGCCGATGTGCACCTTCACGGTGAGACAGAAAGGCGCAAGGGCAGGTCACGCTTCCTGGTGGTTCCTGCTCTTCTGTGGCTAAGTGCTTAGAGCGTTGGGATAGCTTTATGTTGCTGCCCTGGCCTCATCTTCCTCATCTTGTGGGGTTGAGTCCTGGGACTCAGCATTCACGGGGAGCAGCCCAGCTCTGCAAGGGTGCAGAATACTGTGCACACAGCCCAGGCCTCGCTGCCGTCCTCTTGAGCTCCTGCCACTACCACCAAGCTTCGGTTTCAGCATGCTCCATGCCTCCAATGAGCACTGTCTCCCAAAGAGGTGGTGGATGGTGTGGTTTCACCCCGAGAGTGTGGAGGCGTGAACTGTGTATTTGGATCAGAACCCGTCATGTTCACATGGGTGATGCAGGCACATGGTGATGTGGGCACATGGGTGACGCGGGTTGGGTTCCCGGGACCTCAGAATGTCTGTGAAAGGATTTCTTGGCTTCTGCACCTGGGTTGTGCTCTGCGAACAGAGATGTTTGGGTTGTGCCCTCGAGGGTCTGATGCTGGAGTTTGGAGTGGCTGTGTGAACAGACTGCTGAGTGAACCGGGCCCGCGCTTCCTAGAGGATCCCAGCTCCGTGCCCGCAGGCTTTAGGGTCAGGGCGGTAGTGGTGGCCTGGGTAGGATGCAGAAGGCGTATGAGGAAAGGAGAGCCTGGCACTGGCGTTGATGGTGAGGTGGCGACTGTCACTCCTGTTCTTCTCTGTACCTGGGCTGATGAAGATGAACAAGCAGCGGAGGGAGGAGGGAGCTCTCCTGGCTCAGGTCTCAGAAATGCTGATTGAGGAGGTGGTTCTCTGAGCCGCTTGACACACCAGCAGGCTGGGCGGGTGGAGCCCTTCGTCAGTGGACTTGCAGGGAAGGCAGTCCAGGCAGGGTAGCGTGAGACAAGAAAGACCCGGAGAGCCACAGAGAGCAGGTTGTGTTGGCGCACGAGGCAGGGTATCGTGATTCGAAGGCAGCCTCAGCTCTGACGCCTGCTCTCAGCTGCTTCGAGTTGTTCTCTTGCTTAAGGAGAAGAGAGACTTGATAAACTGGTCCTCATGTTGTCGACGGGAGTTCTGTTCACACATGTGCTGTGAGGGATGCGTGGATTTCACTCTGGGCTTTTCCAGTAAGGTAGCTGTGTTCTGGGTTCGGGGGTGTGTGTGTGTGTGTGTTGGGAGGGGTGGTTGACAGGGTCTGGCTCTGTCACCCAGGCTGGAGTGCAGTGGTACAGTCTCAGCTCACTGCAACTTCTGCATCCCTCCACACCCCTCCACTCTGCCCCAGGCTCAAGCAGTCCTACTTCAGCCTCCCTTGTAGCTGGGACCGCAGGAGCATACCAGCACACCCTGCTAATTTTTGTATTTTTTGTAGAGACGGGGTCTCACCATGTTGCCCAGGCTGGTCTCAAACTTCTGAGCTCAAGTGATCCTTCAGCTTCAGCATCACAGGCATGAACTACCAGCCTGTCCTGTTTTGTTTGTTGGTTTGTTTCCAGCTACTCACAGTAAAGTCAGGCATTTTCCTCCTGCTCTGAGCAGCCCCCATGTCTTCACTCTTGCCCAGCTCCCAAGATAGAAGTCCACTCTATTTAATTTTTTCTTCTAGAACTCATGCTCTCTCTTAAAATCCTATCTTTGGCAAATGAACGTCACAGAAGTTTTTCCTGTGTTCTGTACGTTTTAGAGTTTTCGTTCTTAGATGTAGGTCTATGGCCCATTTCTAGTTATATTGTGTGTGTGGTGTGAGGTGAGCATGGAGGTTCCTGTTTTGTATCTAGTTGGGTAGTTGCTGTGTCAGTACTACCCTGATGCCAAGGCCAGAAAAAGACACGGCAGGATAAGAAGACCACAGACCAGTGGCCTCACGAACACAGACATAAACATTTTAGAAAGAATTTTAGCAAATTGAATTCATCAGTTTATAAAATAAAATGAATCATGTACCATGACCAACCAAGTACGGTTGATTCCAGGAATTCAAGGTTGAACCTCCAGTATCAATCAGTTCGAGTTGTTCTATTATTAGACGGAAAAAAGAAAACCCTGTGATCATACCAACTAATGCAGCAAAAACATTTGACAAAAGTCAACACACTCATTATTTTAAAAAATAATTCCGCAAACTAGGAATAGAGGGGAATTTCCTCAACCTGATAAAGAGCTTCTGTGAAAACCTGCAACTGACTTCATATTTAACGTCAAAGACTGAATTCTTTCCACCTAAAATTGAGAACAGACAAACACCGGCCTTCTCCACCGCAATCAGCATCGTCCTGCAGGCTCCAGGCAGCACGGTCCACTACACGAAAGTCAGACTGAAGAGGAAAGAGGAACACTGTCTTTAGTCAGAGACATCTAGTGAGGAAAGCCCAAGACGTCTGTCCAAAAGCTGCAAGAATCATTGAGCGTAGCATGGTGTTCCAGTGTGCAGAAGTGTATTTCTAAATACTCATAAATAATAGAGGGCTGAAGTTATAAAAATATGTTTGCAGCAGTGTCAAAAATACAGATAGTTTTGGAGTAAATTTGACCAAAGATGTGCTGCAAAACCTGTACCCCGAAAGCTGCAAAGTATTCCTGAGAGAAATTAAGCAATACCTGAATGGAGAGTGATACAATATTCATTATCAGGAGACCCTCGGATCTCTCTCCACATTGATATATAGTGTCAGTGTGATGCCAGCCAAAATCCCCATGGGCTTTTTTGGGTAGAAATTCATAAGACGATTCCAGAGTTAATAGGGAAATTAAAAAGACGTGGAATAACCAAAGCCGCCTTGAGAAAGAACAGAATTGGAGGACGCAGTGTGGTGTCATTGCTTCCTCTTGGCAGCGGGACAGGCCCATGGGTGAGTGGAACAGAAGAGAGCCCATAGGCAGACCCCACACACAGGCCGACCCCACACACAGGCAGACCCACACACAGGCAGACCCCGCACACAGGCAGACCCCGCACACAGGCAGACCCCACACACAGGCCAACCCCGCACACAGGCCGACCCCCACACACAGGCAGACCCACACACAGGCAGACCCACAAACAGGCAGACCCCGCACACAGGCAGACCCCGCACACAGGCAGACCCCCACACAGGCAGACCCCCACACACAGGCAGACCCCGCACACAGGCAGACCCCGCACACGGGCCGACCCCCCACACACAGGCCGACCCCCCACACACAGGCCGACCCCCCCCACAGGCGGTCCCACACAGGCAGACCCCACACACAGGCAGACCCGCCCACACAGGCAGACCCCCCCACATAGACACACACCGCACACAGGCAGACCCCCCCACACAGGCAGACCCCCCCACACAGGCAGACACCCCGCACACAGGCAGACACCCCACACAGGCCGACCCCCGCACAGGCAGACCCCCCCCACACAGGCAGACACCCCGCACACAGGCAGACACCCCACACAGGCCGACCCCCGCACAGGCCGACCCCCCCACACAGGCAGATCCCGCACACAGGCCGACCCCCCCACACAGGCAGATCCCGCACACAGGCCGACCCCCGCACACAGGCCGACCCCCCCACACAGGCCGATCCCCCGCACAGGCCGACCCCCCCACACAGGCCGACCCCCGCACACAGGCCGACTCCCCACACAGGCAGACCCCGCACACAGGCAGATCCCGCACACAGGCAGATCCCGCACACAGGCCGACCCCGCACACAGGCAGACCCCGCACACAGGCAGACCCCGCACACAGGCCGACCCCGCACACACAGGCCGACCCCGCACACACAGGCCGACCCCGCACACAGGCAGATCCCGCACACAGGCCGACCCCGCACACAGGCCGACCCCGCACACAGGCCGACCCCGCACACAGGCAGATCCCCCCACGCAGGCAGATCCCCCCACGCAGGCAGATCCCCGCACACAGGCAGATCCCGCACACAGGCCGACCCCGCACTCAGGCCGACCCCCCACACAGGCCGACCCCGCACACAGGCCGACCCCGCACACAGGCCGACCCCCCACACAGACAGACCCCGCACCCCACACCCCACACAAAGGCAGACCCCCCACACAGGCCGACCCCCCTCACAGGCTGACCCTGCATCCTGCACACAGGCCGACCCCGCACCCCACACTCCCCACACAGGCAGACCCCGCACACAGGCAGTTCAGATACCAAGGCAGCTGAGCTGGGAATGGAACCGGAGGGGCTGGATGGCATCTCTGTGCTGCAGTCAGTGGACAACACGATTCTCGTTCTTGTAAGAAAGATTGAGCTCCGGGGAAGGGTATCAACTGGACGTGGCCATTTTTCAGTCACTACAACGTTCTCTTTGCTGTGTGTGTGCTTCCCATGAGTGGAAGTCATGGTGTGATGGAGAATCTGCATGTGACGTGTGCAGAGCCCACCTCGGGTCATGAGGAGGAGCCAGGTGACCAGCGGGCTGGTGGGCCCGGCAGGGTCTTGTGCCATGGCTGTCACTATCTGGTGGTCCTTGGGGCATAGTGGGGCTTTAGAAGAGGTACCTGATAAGGATCGGATTTAATGTTTGAGGTATTTGCATTTAGAAAATGAGAACATTCTGTAGCACGTGCAGGTGGTTCCTGCTGACAGTCCTCTTGTGCTGGTGAGGAAAGCTCAGAGGGGCCGAAACAGGGCCTGTCCCACCCCAGCTGCCCGGCAGGCTCTGAGCCCAGGTTGATGGCAGCCGCCTTCCTGGTGGCTGTGCCACACTCCCCGTTGTGGGCAGCTGGAGGCGAGCCTTGTGTCACCCAGGTGCCTTGCCCGTGCGTGCTTTTCCCTGCACAGCTCGCTGAGGTGTAAGGAGCTGGGAGGCGAAAAAGAAACTTGTGAGCTTTTAAAGTGAACTATAGATATGCGTTATTATAACTGGTAATTTCATCTGTAAAACCAGGGATAATCACCACCCAGGTGAGAATACACAATATTCAGAGTCCTCGGGGCCTTCAGTAACGTTCCCCGTTCCAAAAGTCACCTCTGCCCTGACTTCTGTCTCCACTGGTAGGTTTTGGCTGTTGAGATTTCCGTGGGAGACACTGGTTGCTCCACAGTGTCTGACTTGCAGGATTTTGCTACTGTTGGCATTTGGCATTCTCTCCCTTCGTGACTGTGGTCATGCCCAGCATTTGTGGGCCCTTCTGTCGATGAGCCAGTGTGCCCCAAGAACCACCAGGGAACCCGCACCCCTGCCAGCACTCAGTGTGGGCCTGACGTCAGCAACACTGACAGGTGGGTGGACGGGCACGTGGATGGGCATGTGGTGACGTCACATGGTGGTGTGGTGTGTGTTTTCTTCTGGTGGTGAACATGGCCTCCTGTGCTGTCTTCTAGAAGCTTCCATGTGTGAAGAAAGGGATTGAGCCCAGTCTGATTCCAGAGGAGGGCTTCTCTTTGGGGTACAGATGTTCCCAGCTTGGTTGCCAGATGCATCTGCCACTGTATGCATAGGGCCGCTCCACGAGGCTGCACACACCTGTGTTTACTGCGCGCACCCCTGGTGTTTCCCGTGCACACCACGTTTTCATGGCTCTCACCCTCGGTGGTTATGCTATGCACCCCCCTTTCCATGGTGCACACCCCGTGTTCATGGTGCACACCCCGTGTTTATGTTACACACCCCCCGTGTTCGCGGCTCACATCCCCGGCGGTATTCCATTTGTATTCTAGAATTGTTCATTTGCCTTTCGACGGGCAGTTTAGTTGTGTCATTTTTTGTATTACGAAGAAAACAGCCTTTGAACAGCCTTGTGCTTGTTTGTGAACACGTCACGGGAAACGCACCCGCAGCTCTCCCTCGAAGCCTCGCCGGCGTTTGCCGAGCCTGCCTTCTCCCAGCTGTCCTGGTGGAGGTGCTGGTGTGCATCTCCTCGTGGCTGTCATTTGCATTTTCCTGATGAGAAACACCGTTTCGGGTGTCCACTGTCTATCTGGGTGTTTTCTTTAGTGAAGTGCCTGGCGGAGGGGCCTGTAGGCAGTCTTGCCTTGACCGTGGCCCTGAGGACCGTGTTCCTTCTGTCCAGACTCCCGGAGGCCTTGATCAGCTTGGGGCTTTCCTGCCACACCACAAACTGGAATTTCATCACAGGCCTTTTCTGGAGCTGTTGGAATGAGCACATGGTTTTCCTCCCTTTCTTTTCTTAGTGTGGTGAAATGCATTGCTTTTTAAATTTCTTGCATTCTCAAGTCTATTCTTGTTCCTATCATTTGTGTTACCTTTTTATACATATCCTGTCTGTGTTCATAAGGTATGTTGGTTTATAATCTTCTTATTGTAGAATGCCCTCATCAGGTTCTGAGATTCGGGTTATGGTGGCCTCTTCACTTGTGTAGTAGAACCCACCCCTCATCAGGTTCTGAAATTAGCGTTATGGTAGCCTCTCTTCAGATGTCTGATGGAACCCACACACTGGCCAGGAGTGTTCTTGGAGGAAGGAGTTTAAGATTGGAGCTTCTTCCTGGTGTGTGCCATTCTTTCCTGTCATTCCCCGGCCCCGAGGAGGATGCCTCTCGCATTCCAGGTGGGGACTGCACTCCGAGGGGGCCATAGAAAAGCTCGGTGGAGCTGCAGCCAGGCAGCAGATGAGCTGCATCTGGGCACCCAGGTCGAGGGCCGGAAGGACCTGCACTGCTGGAGTGGGTGTTGCATTCCTGAGGCCCCATCTCCCCAGAGATCCATCTGGGACCCTCCTCCTGTCCCCGTGTCTCACTGGAGAGGCCCCATCTCACCAGAGACCTGTCTGGGACCCTCCTCCTGTCCCCGTGTCTCACTGGAGAGGTGGGCACATTGTCATGGCTCTGGTCTGCTTGGCAGCTTCTCTTTAAGTCCAGTTGCCCTCTGAGCTTGCAGCATGTTCTCGAAAGCGCTTTCATGGTCACTCAGGGATGTCTGGTTAACTGCCAGGTTTGGTGGATGCAGTGTTGATCAGTCAAGCTAGAAGATGCATCTGGGTCCCAGGAGGCAGGACCGTGGCTGGGGATGCTTGGGCTTCTCCCAGGAACAGTTGGGCATCTCAGCCCTGGAGCAGCTGAGGCCTCCAGTGCTCTGAAGGCAACGCTGACCACTGCACACGGTATTTGCCGGCAGCTTACCTAGGGAAAGTTCCAGAAAGAAGGCTTACTGATGGGGAAAGGGGCTGTGTGTGTCGCACCGTCTGCCTCCCCACGTCCCGAGCGCTGTGTGCGTCACACAGGCTCCCTTCCCCATCCCCAGGGCACGTCTTCCAGCCAGTGGATTATGCCACTGAGGCAGTGCTTGCTCAAGGCCAACCTTGGGGCCGGGGCTGGATGGAGTTGGGGTTTCACAGTCTCTGCCCTGCTTCTTGCCTGGTGGGTGGGCCCTGCATTTAGGCCTGCGAGGGGCTCTTGCTACCCCACAGGAACTCCTTCCTGGAGCTCCAGGGAGGGCAGAGATGGGGCTAGGGGCTGCTCAGTGTCCTCTAGAACAGTGGAAAAGTCCATGTTCGGGAATGGAAAAGGCAAAACTACAGCACAGCCAGTGTGAAACAGGCAGAGTAAGAAGTGCTCTGACAGAACTCAGAACTCAGGCTACAGGGAGCCACACCCGGCCACTCACCTGAAGACATGCCCCCGCTGGAGACCCTGCTGGCCTTCACTCCACAGGAGGCTCCTGATGGGAACTTGGCTGTGTGTGGCAACGCCTCTCTTTTGGGAAGGCAAAGCCCTTGTTTTTCCTCATTGTTCAGTACCTCCCAGGAAGGCAGGAGTGGAGTGGGAGGTAGCACGTGTCTGTCTCCTCTGCTTTCTCCACACACACACCAGTGATTTCCTGAGCGTCCCTCCGGTGCGCAGGATGAGAAATGGGCCAGAATCAGGGCTGAACCACAGCCTGGCCCCAGGCTTCTGGGTGAAAAGGTTCTGCGGTCAGTGACCCGCCTCACACAGCCACACCCTGGGGCGCAGGGAGGGTGTTCGTTGCCCAAATAAGAGATTTGCTTCTCCTGGCACATGAAACAAAATCTTGAGAGCTTAAGAATGTAATTTGGGAATCACGATTGAATGTATCCCTTTCTTTTCTAGGATAAAGATAAAGTTTCTCTAACCAAGACCCCAAAACTGGAGCGTGGCGATGGCGGGAAGGAGGTGAGGGAGCGAGCCAGTAAGCGGAAGCTGCCCTTCACTGCGGGCGCCAATGGGGAGCAGAAGGACTCGGACACAGGTACCAGCCCGCGGCCCCTCCTGCACTCAGCCCTCCACAGGCTGCCCGGAGCAGCCCAGGCAGGGTGTCCCCAGTCCCCGCACCTCCGGCTTTGCACTGGGACCCACGGTAGCACCCTGCACGCCGTCCAGGCAAGGGGCAGCAGGGGCAGGGCACAGGCCCCCACGTGCCACCTCCTCTTCACCCGAGGCTCAGGCCCCCAGGGCTGATTGGAGAGCTTCACTCTCGGGTCCCACACGCGTGATTGGAGAGCTTCACTCTCGGGTCCCACACGCGTGGAGATGCACCTGGTGCGTGTCCAACCCTGGGCGAGGTATAGGGCTTCTGACCTGTGGGTCTTCTGACAGCTGGACACAGGAGAGAGACAGTGGTTCCCCTCAGGGCCACAAAGGCACAGGAAGAAGCTCCATTGCTTGTAGTAAAAACCAAAGGAAGCCCTAAAAGTGAGCAGGAGGCAGGGAAGTCTTCCCAAGCGCAGGTGGGGTCTGAGGCTGCAGAGCAGGAATGCGTGTGCTGTGTGCATGTGCCTATGCCAGAGTGTGTACCTGTGTGCCTGTGTGCCTGTGTGTGCCTGTGTGTGTGTGCGCCTGTGTATGTGCCCATGTGCTTGTGTGTGTACCCGTGTATGTGCTTGTGTGTGTACCCGTGTGTGTGCCTGTGTGTGCGCCCATGGGCACATGCCCGTGTATCTGTGTACATGTGCCTGTGTGTGCCCATGTGCTTGTATGTGTACCCGTGTGTGTGCATGTGTGTGTGTACCCGTATGTGCCTGTATGTGCGCCTGTGTATGCCCATGTGTGTGCCTATGTATGTGTGCTTGTGTGTGCCCATGTGTGTGCCTGTGTATATGTGCACCCATGTGTGTATTCCTGTGTGTGCCCATGTATGTGTGCTTGTGTGTGCCTGGGTATATGTGCGCCCATGTGCATATGTCCGTGTGCATGTATGTGCCCATGTGTGCGTGTTCATGCCTGTGTGCCCATGTGTGCCCATGTGCAAGCCTGTGTGTGTTCATGTGCACACACTCCTGGCGGGTTCAGCGCCTCCTGCAGTGCCCCTTCCAGTGGATTCTGTCTTGAGCTGCTCAGCGGGGAGCCCAGGCCTCTGCGCTGGCCATGCTTGTTCTTTGGTGATTCTTGTGTCCAGAGGCCTCCTTGTCCTCCTGGTCATCCAGCTTCTCTACAGCCCTGCTGGGGAAAGTTGGAGGCAGTAGAGCACTAAGCTAGCCACAAAGCCTGGAGTGAACCGGCCTGACGTGCTATGTCAGGCCCTGGGCTCTGTCCCTGGCCTCCTAAGACTCCTTGAATGCAGCCATAGCACAAGGCGTAGAGGCTGTGCCAGGATGTGGGTTTGAGAGCAGACGGGGAAGTGGTCCAGGTGATAGGGGCTCGTGATACTAAGGAGATTGTTGAAGAGGAACAGCAGCAGGCACAGCCGGTAAAGAGGATCCAGGCCCCGGCTTTTGTCAGCACAGCTCAGGAAGCTTCAGCCTTGATGATAGTGTGGCTGCCACAGGCCCGTGGCCCCTCCTGTCCTATGTGGGGTGCTCCAGGGATGTGCTCACAGTAGCCAGGTGGAGACTCTGCCGAGTGAAAGGCCAGCGGAGAGGGCTGGTTTTCCCAGGTGGGAAGTGAGGGGCAGGTGCAGTGCCAGGCACATGGCTCCTGTCTCTGGGCCAGCACATCTGGGGACAGGAAGGCTGCAGGGACACCAGCACAGGCCCGGGAGGACTCCTCTTCCCAGCAGCGGACAGCTCCAAGGAAGAACATTGGGAGGCACAGGGAAGTGAGTCGACAGAATGTGTGGACAGGTCCTGCGAGGGACCTCAGCCCCCAGAAGGGAGGGCCTGGGCGACTCCTGGGAGCTCCCAGCGGTGCTGTGTCCTCTCGGGCTTTAGGCCTAGAGAAAATCAGTCCAGTCCTGAAAACCCTGTGCTTGCTCTTTTTGGTCCCATGCTGGTTTTGGTTGTAGAAGGCCGTCACATTGATGCGTAGTTGTTAGCTCTTTGTACAGTGGCCATGTGGAGTTGGCCTCAGACCTTTGAGGTGTTTCTGTGATGTCTCTGGAAGTGTTGCTGAAAGGGTTAATGAGACAAGCATCTGCTTCTGCTTCCTAGGGGAATGATCCCGCTTGGTAAGATGGCATTCCCAGGGCTACCCGGTGCCCACCCCGTCTGGCTGGTCAGGTCTCTTTGTGGTGGCCGTTTCGTCATCGTGGAGAGAAGCTCTCCCCCAGGGCCCTGCTGTGTTGTCAGAATCTTCCGGGGTCTGTCTGTTGATGGTTAGTGCCTGCCTGGTGCCAGCCCTGCTTGCCCACTGAGGCCGTTCTCACTGTCTGTGGGTCTCTGGGATATTTTCTGCCACAGCTCTGAGCGCTTCTGGAACTGTGTGTTGGACACCACGTCCTTTCTCTGTGAGGGGCAGGCCCAGGTGAGGACAAGGGTAGGTGAGAATCCCTGTGAGGTGGGAAAACAGTAAAGAACATTTTGAAAATAGAATTTTCCAGGCAAGGACTGTGACAGAAAGACCTAAGAAATATAGTATTTGTCCTCCTGTGTTTATCACCCTTTTGGGGCCAATTTTAGTAACTTCTTGTTTAATGTCGCAAAACTAGATTTCCTAGGAAGATTGTTCTGATGTATGAATGTGGAGCATTGCTTATCCTAGAAGCTTGCATTTTAACCAGGACCCTCTTAAAGTAGCGAGTCCACGGCCGGGTGCAGTGGCTCACGCCTGTAATCCCAGTACTTTGGGAGGCCGAGGTGGGTGGATCACAAGGTCAGGAGTTCGAGACCAGCCTGGCCAACATGAAGAAACTGTACCCCCGTCTCTACTAAAAACACAAAAATTAGCCAGGCGTGATGGCATGCGCCTGTAACCCCAGCTACGCAGGAGGATGAGGCAGGAGAATTGCTTGAACCCAGTAGGCGGAGGTTGCAGTGAGCCACGATTGCACCATTGCACTCCAGCCTGGCGACAGAGCAAGACTCCCTCTCTAAATAAATAAATAGTAGCAAGTCCAACTCCAGTGCGTTCAGCCCCACCCTGGGCCAGGAGGCAGGCTGCTGGGTGCTGTGACTCTCACACACGCTGCGCCCCCCGCCTTCCCCCAGAGGAGCAGCTCTTGCTCAGAAACGAGTAGGGTGGAGGGAGAGGCGCACACCTCGGCCGTCCCATCTGGTGGCCGCAGCAGGGATGAGAAGAGAAACGTTGGCGCAGGGGTAACCGACATGGGACAGACGAGAGACTCTTCTCTGGTCCCCAGGAGTCAGGCCCCTCTGGAGAGGTGTGGGTGCACCCAGGCATCTCTGCCAGGCCCTCCTCCTGCAGTGCCCCTGCAGCGCCCTCTGCTGAGCAGGCGCAGCCAGTGCCCCTTGCCATGGTGGGAGGGATGCAGGGTCACCACTGTCCCAGGTACCCTGGCTGTGTCCAAGTGGGAGAGGCTGGCACACCTCCCTCAGAGACTTCCGTGTTGCCTTGGGGATGGCTTCCCGCCTCCCACACGTGGGGTGGAGTCAGCCCTGCCCGTGGTCCAGTCCCATGGAGATGCAGCCTCTGCAGTGCTTAGTCAGGGCTAGGGGCGGCCTGCCAAGAACAACGTGGTTCTGTCTGTCGTGAATCAGCGCAGTTTAAAGCACTCCCCAAGGCTGTGCATCTGCGTGGTCCCTACACAGCAGCCTGGAGGCTGTCCGGGCAGACGTGAGCATGTGGCACCATCACCTTTGCGCGTTCCAGAGTGCCAGGCGAGAGCCTGTCCCAGGACCAGACCTCTGTAAGGGCTGTGGGTGCAGCAAGGAGTGGGAAGGCACCTGCCATGTCCTGGCCCCAAGACAGCTCTGCCCACCGAGCCCTCTCAGACCAGCTTGCCCTGGGACTTTGATCCCATCTTGCCTGCCCTGCTCTGCCTGCCCTGGTTGCCTGGGGCCTCTTGTATCTGCTTTTGAAGTCTGTCCTCTACCACCTCAATGGTGGTCTCATCTCAGTTTAAAAACCCTGGTCACTGAAAGCATTCATATTGAATTATATGATATCTGGGATTTGCTTCAAATTATACTACTTTGTCTACTTTTTCATATGTGTAAGTTTTCCCAACACTTAAAAAATCTAAAAGTAGCCAGGCACAGTGGCTCACACCCTTCCAGCACTTTGGTGGGAGGGTCCCTCGAGGCCAAGAGGTCAAGGCTACGGTGAGCCGTGATTGCGCCACTGCACTCCAGCCTGGGCGACAGAGTGAGACCCTGTCCGTAAAAAATAAAATAGATAAATAAATAATCAGTCAATCAGCGCATGTTTTTGAGGTTGTTGTGCCTCATTGCCTGGCCTCCCTGGGGTTCTGGGGAGCCTCCTGCCCCGCTGTTTCTCCTGCACCTTCGTCTGTGACCCTGAGTCTCGCTTCTCCCTGCCTAGGACCGCCGGGGTCCTGCTTGTCCTGGGGCAGCCGCGAGGGAGCCCTCATCAGGAGCGCCATGGGCTGAAGCTGCCTGCCCTCTGCACGTGGATGTTTCTTTGGAACAAGGGGAAAAATTATGATTTTCTTATTTTGCTTTGACCTGTGAATAACACCCTGGTCTCTGGTGCCTGGGGTGTGTGCTCTGCAGTGCTGGTGGGCACATGCTGGCTCCTTCAGCGTTAGGTGCTTGGCACCTTCAGTCTTTTCCTGACGTCATGTTTGTTCCTGGTGCCTCAGATAGGAGACGGCTGCCCTGACGGCTCTTGCTTCCCCGTTCCTGGAGGGAAGACAGACTTAGCCACGGGGGTCTGTGGGATCTTGGAACTCTGAATGCCAGACCTTGCCCAGTGCTAGAGGCGACGCGTGTGTGAAGTGGAAGAGGCTTCTCCCATCCACTCAGCCGCAGTGGACCCGAGCGGGCAGAGAGAGCAGAGTGCAGCAGGGGCCAGGCTGTGCTCGCAGGCAGGGCAGGTGCCTGGAGAGCATGGCACCCCAGGAGCCTCTTGCCACGAAGGGCGTGTGCACTGCAGTGTGCTGTGGACCGGTGGCCTCAGCTCAGTGTCCTGACGAGGGTCCCAAGGCACTCACGTGTGTGGGGATGTTAGCAACACACGGCGGGCAGCCCTGATGCAGTTTCTCACCGAGCACGTAGCAGACCCCATGCACCCCACACAGGGCACAGACCCCACGCACCCTACACAGGGCAGGCACCCACGCAGGGCACAGACCCCACACAGGGCAGGCACCCACACAGGGCACAGACCCCACGCACCCCACACAGGGCACAGACCCCACGCAGGGCATGGATCCCACACACTCCTCGCAGGGCAAAGACCCCACGCAGGGCACAGACCCCACACAGAGCACAGACCCCAAGAACACCATGCAAGGCACGGATCCCACGCAGGGCAGGGCCAGCCCAAGGCCAGGCCCCTCCCCTGTAGAACTCCTACCAGGCAGGACCAGAGCCACAGTCACTTCCACACCATCTCCTTCCCGAGAAACCTCAGCAGACTCTTCCTCCTTTCCTGGCTACACGGGGGCCCCTGCCGCAGCCTGACCCTCTGCTACCTCCTGAGCCTCAGGAAAGCAAGGTCGGCCTCTGAATACAGAGGACTTCGGTCCTGCCAGAGGGTGCGTGGCCATGGTGCTGGCATGCAAGCAGCCTGCGGGGAGGCAGAGTGGGGCTGCAGCAAAGGCCGTGGTGGTCGTGGTGAGGGTGGTGGCCAGCTCTTGTTGCCATGGTGAGGATTCTGGGGCTACCCTAAGAGCCACCACACTCAGGCACTCATGAAAAAGCTCATGAAAATAAAAGACTTCCACACGATGAAGAACTCCGCGTGATTGGTCTCTGGCCCTACTACTTCCCAGCCGCCTTTCCTCTCTGGACGTAAGCGGTTTCTCACACAAAGGGAAGGTTCTTCCTGTTTAAAAGTCCATACTCCCCAAGCTGCAGCAGAGGCCTCCCTGACTCCCCTCAGAAGTGCACTTGGGCCGATAGCCAGGCCCATGTTGTCAACACAACACAGACAAGCTGGGGTCCACCAGACCACCGTGGGCTCAGCGATTTGACAGGACCCCAGGACTCAGGATAAAGGTGGTGGCTGCCGTGGGAGCCATCAGCCGAGGGGGGGGGGGCGCGCGGGGGCATCTGCTGCCTCGTGGCTCCCTGCGGTGGGACTTTGGGCCCATTTCTCAACCTTTCTGTGCCTCTCAGCCCTTTCATCTGTAAAGCTCTGCTGTGTGAGGAGCTGTGGCCCCTTGACAGAGGAGCCCCCCCTAGCCCTGTGCTCTCACCGCCTCTCAATCGACCAGGCAGGCCTGTGCCCTGCAGGAGTGACGGACACAACTCAGGCCTCAGTGCAGGTTTGGACGTTGATCTTGTTTATTTTAAAATACCCACGACGCTGTGTGTGTGCAAAGGAGGCCCAGGGTGGGAAGCTGTTCGGTTGTCATCTGAGCCCTTTTGCTGACGTTGCTTCCTTCCTTCTTGGCTTCCTGTTCACCATGGTGACAGCTGAATGCTGGTGAAACCACCATGGGGCTTAGACCCTGCTCCTTCCCACCCTTGCCACGTTACCCTGTTTGCCTCCACAAGCTTCCTGTGGAACTGGTCCTTCCACCTCACCCCCGCCTGGAGATGGGGAAGGCATGGAGGTCGTGCAGGCAAGGGCTGGACGCACAGCCTCATCTCTGTATGACCCCTTCACATATACTACAGAAGAAGCTGAAGCTGAAAGGCCTAAGAGATGACCCCAGCTCCTATCGGCAGGCAGGAGGGCTGAGGTCACGCAGCAGACGGGGTAGGCCCTGTCTTTCTTTAAGTGATCAATAATGGTAACTGACAGAAAGAAGGCAGAAACAGAGAGAAACCTGGAGATTGGAAGGAGAAGCCCTTCTCACCACACACGGTGGCTCACAGGACTCAGCGCGGGCCCTGCCAGCTTCTCTTGTTGGCCCAGGACAGGCTGTGTGGAGCTCCTGTCCTGCTGCCCCGAGGGTGTGTTGATGGGAGGACTGCCGCGCCCTCGTTTGGAGCTCCTGTCTTGCTGCCCCGAGTGGGTGTCGGTGGGAGGACTGCTGCGCCCTCGTTTGTGTGAGTTGAGCTCAGTGCTTGGGTGGGAACTTGGTGATCTGGACCATCCGCCTGGTGGAGATGGGCTGTGATTAGACTTCTTGGCCAGAAGTGCTGTATTTCATGGCTGTGAACGTCCAGATGAGGCCAGATGTTTGGTTTTAGTGAAGTGGACAGAATCTGTGAGCAGCAGCCACGCCACAAAGCTGTACCCGGCCCTGCCCATCCGTTCCATGAGCTGTAACCGCCATTGGCCATGAACTTTCTCTTGTTTGAAAATATCACCATGGAAACATCCCTTTGTGTAGCAGAATCAAGAATGTATTTTGACATCTTTGAGTTTTATGGTGGGATGCGGGAGTCGCACATTTTCCTATGTTGACAGTATCGTGGCCTGTGTCCCCTAAAAGTCTTGCTAGAAAAGCCTAGAAATTAGAGGTGCTAAATGATTGATACAAAAGGCATTTGTTCACATGAGTAGCAGAGGCCACACAGCTCCACATCCCTGCGGCCCTACCTCAGGGTCTCTGCATTGGAGCCCAACCTCAGACCTCCCAGGGAGGTAGAGGAAGGGGCTCTGAGCCCAGACCCCACGAAAAGCTTGTCCTCTCAAGAAGGCCACACTTCCTGGACACTTTGAGCTATCTGAGCAGACACTGTTCCCCCAGCTAAGAGGGACAGGTACTGAGGAGGGATGAGGGGCTTTCAGAGGTCACCACAAAGACTTCTGACCCAGTCCTGCCCTCTGGTGGGGCTGGCATCTGTATTTGTGCCGTTGCTGGAAATGCCCCACACTCCCTGAGGCCCCCACCACCACAACAACAAACCCTCCCTGGAGAGACACACCATCCTCATCCAGGCCTCGCGGCTCCAAGTGCAGACAGACGAAGAGCCCGGTTGGAATTACAGACGTTGAGGAAGAAAGCTGTCCTGAGAGAGTCAGCAGGGGTCAGCCCCAGGGACCTCACATGCTGGGATGGTTAAGTGCACAGTATCCATTGGAGGATTTAAAACCATCGAGTATCGTGCAGATGTTTCTAAAGAATATGGAATATCTGGAAATGAAAACTAGAATCACTGAAATAAAAAAACCCAGTGGGCAGATGATGTAGCTTGTTAGACACAACCTAAGAAAGTATTGGTGAATTGGAAGTTCTAACAAAAGAAATTGCCTAAACTGGAGCACAGAATGAAAATGAGACAGGAAGCGGGAAGCTGTGGAGGAGAGAATGCAGCTCAACAGGCACCTCGGCAGAGGAGAGAGCAGGGCAGGGAGACGGCGGCTCCAGAGGCTGACAGCAGAGGGCTTTTCAAGGTTCATAAAAACACAAGCCTCAAATTCAAGAAGTGTAATGAATTATAAGCAGGAGAAAGAACAGTAATTACACATTTAAATATGACATTTAAATATGACTCTGACATGAAGTTTTCACAACAGCAAAGGGAGGATGTTAAAAGCAGCCAGATGTGGTGGCACAGCCACCCATGGTCCCAGCTACTCTGGAGGCTGAAGTAGGAGGGCCTTTTGAGCCTGGGAGGTGGAGGCTGTGGTGAGCTGAGATTTCGCCACTGCCTCCTTCCTTGGCTACAGAGTGAGACCTTGTTTAAAAAAAAAAAAAAAGGCAGCCAGATAGAGAAGACACTCCCTGCAGAGCACCCCCAGGCGAGTCACAGCTCCCGCATCCCACCTGCACAGAGCACCCCCAGAAAGGTCACAGCCCCCCCATTGCACCTGCACAGAGCACCCCCAGGCGAGTCACAGCCCCCCCCATCGCACCTGCACAGAGCACCCCCAGGAAGGTCACAGCCCCCCCATTGCACCTGCAGAGCACCCCCAGAAAGGTCACAGCCCCCCCCATCCCACCTGCACAGAGCACCCCCAGGAAGGTCACAGCCCCCCCATCGCACCTGCAGAGCACCCCCAGGAAGGTCACAGCCCCCCCATCGCACCTGCAGAGCACCCCCAGGAAGGTCACAACCCCCCCATCGCACCTGCACAGAGCACCCCCAGGAAGGTCACAGCCCCCCCATCACACCTGCAGAGCACCCCCAGGAAGGTCACAACCCCCCCATCGCACCTGCACAGAGCACCCCCAGGAAGGTCACAACCCCCCCATCGCACCTGCACAGAGCACCCCCAGGAAGGTCACAGCCCCCCCATCGCACCTGCACAGAGCACCCCCAGGAAGGTCACAACCCCCCCATCGCACCTGCAGAGCACCCCCAGGAAGGTCACAGCCCCCCCATCGCACCTGCACAGAGCACCCCCGGGAAGGTCACAGCCCCCGCATCGCACCTGCACAGAGCACCCCCGGGAAGGTCACAGCCCCCGCATCGCACCTGCACAGAGCACCCCCGGGAAGGTCACAGCCCCCGCATCGCACCTGCACAGAGCACCCCCGGAAAGGTCACAGCCCCCCCATCGCACCTGCACAGAGCACCCCCGGGAAGGTCACAGCCCCCCCATCGCACCTGCACAGAGCACCCCCGGGAAGGTCACAGCCCCCCCATCGCACCTGCACAGAGCACCCCCAGGAAGGTCACAGCCCCCGCATCGCACCTGCACAGAGCCAGCTGCTGCTGCCATTTGCCCAGGAAGCTCACCTCCAGTCTCTTTGCTGCCTCAGAAAGGCCTTGGCTGGATGCAGGGGCAGGAAGTGGGCTCCAGCTCCCAAAAGTGTCATCCACTGTAGCCCCTGCTGCCCCAGGCCAAGGCCATGCTCCAGCAGCAGGAAAGGGCTCATGGTGGGGGAGGTCTCAGCTCTGTGCTGAGGAGGGGAGGGTTCTGTGGAATCTCCCATTGGCCATCTGGGTACTGAGGTGCTGCCAACCCCAGAGGGCTGGCAAGGTGGATGTGGTTTGAAGAAAGGTCCTACAGGCCTTGTTTCTTAAAGATGAGGTGGGTGGCCACCCAGGCTCAGGTCAGTGGACAGAGGTGCCACCGCCGACACACTTGACTTGGGAAGACTCAGCCTTTCCTGGCGCCCTCCACCGCTCTCCCTGGACCTCTACCCTCAGCCCCAGGCTGCCTGAACCCATAAAGCCCTCAGAGCCTGCAGGCCATTTTCCGACTGCGGAGCAGGAGTGGAAGGGGGCTTCTGAGTCCTGTGGAGTTGCTCCCACCCCCCACCCGGGGCCACATCTGCCTGTAGCTGGGACTCAGTCCCTAGACCTGCATGTTTTCCACTTTGCAACTTGGTGAATACCATTTGGAATTCATAGAAATTGTATTTGACTTCTGTTCGGACAGCAGAGACAGGAAATTTGCAGAATGCTCCAGGAACTTGCTGGTTGTTCCTAGGGGTAGCTCCAGATGCTCTCAGCTTTTTGTTACCCGCAGACAACACCCCACACCCGCTGTACTCTGCACTGTGTGGAGGGGCCGGGAGCAGGTTTTGCAGCCTCTCCTCTCAGAGGGGCCTTTCTCGGGCGCACAGCTCCAGGTCAGCCCAGGCCTGGGGTAGGAGGGGCAGGCAGGCAGTGCGTGACCCCCCTGCAGGACCCACTTCTGTGGCACCTGACAGGGCAGGTGCCTGCGGCGTGTGTGCACATCAGGGACCCGCTCAACTGCTCTCAGACCGCGGTGTCTCTGGACTGGAATGGAGAACAGGCATTGTTGAGCCGCAGGCTGTGGCACACGGGGGTCTCTCTCCGTGGGTGGGGCTTTCCCCTCTATCCCAGAAGCCCCTAGAGTGGGCAGTGTCTCGGACCTGACAGACATGCAGGTTTGCTGGGCTCCGGAGCTCGGGTGGTGTCTGGTACGTGTTGTGGGCCTTGGGGATGCTCGTAGCTGCAGGTGCTTGTTTCACGGTGGAGAAATTGGCATCCTGGGAGATCTGGTTTCATATTGGACTTTTGTTGTGTCAGGACAAGTACAGTGTCTTGTTTCGGGACTGGGAGAGCTGGGTGAAAAGTTGCTGCTTCCTGGGAGCGAGCTCTTCCTGAGTTAGGGCACAGCGGGGTCCCTGTGGTGGCTCCAGGCACCAGAATTCACCAGGAGGTTGGCAGCACCTTCCATGCGAATTTTTGGGAGCCCTGTAAAGCTGACCTGGCCACGTGAGGGAAGCCAACTCAGTCTTTCTTCACCAAAGCTCAGAGCAGAAGCAGAAGGAGGGCCTGGTGAGGAGCGGGAGGGATGTGGCCCTGACCCTTAGGCTCGGGCCCTGGAGCCCACCCAGGAAGTCACTGGGGCACTGAGTCCTGCCCAGTCTGCACACACAGGGTGTGGGCTGCACCTGAGATGGCTGCCCTGCAGGAACGGGACACGTTCTGTTTACCATAGAAAGCAGCTCTTCACTGCCCCTCAGAGTGGGGGTGCAGCGTGGTCTCCTGGCCTGCCACTCTAAAGCCTGACTTCTAAGGAACACCTTTGCCTTTGCCTGTTCCCTGACACACGCCTCCTAGGATCCTTTGATAACTTAAGAGCATGGTAACATCTGCATTTTGGGATCTGAACATACCACAGCCCGAACACCGCCCCAGCTCCTCCCTCCGCAGCCCCAACACTGCCCCAGCTCCTCCCTCCGCAGCCCCAACTCCGCCCCACCTCCTCCCTCCGCAGCCCCAACACCGCCCCAGCTCCTCCCTCCGCAGCCCCAACTCCGCCCCAGCTCCTCCCTCCGCAGCCCCAACTCCTCCCCAGCTCCTCCCTCCGCAGCCCCAACACCGCCCCGGCTCCTCCCTCCGCAGCCCCAACTCTGCCCCGGCTCCTCCCTCTGCAGCCCTAACACCGCCCCACCTCCCTGTGTCCACCCCTAGCGGCCACATGCAGCAGAGTGGGGCCCACTCGCTTTTGACTTCTGATGGTCAGTGGAATAAGGAGATGCCTTATGCTCCCAGGAGTCTCCTGTGCTGTGTACTGCTTTGCAAAGTCTGTATCTCAGGGGTTCTGCTTTCCTCATGTTCTCAGGGGCTTCATGTCTCCAAAACATTAACACCCCTGCTCTGGGTGGCGGAGAGAACAGGCCTCTGAATGTGCATGGCTAGGTCGTGGGGTTCAGGGCCCTGCAGAGGTTCTCAGCTGCTTTTCCAGGCAACTGTGGGCATAGCAGCTGCTCACTGAGCATGGGCCCCCTCCCGGAGAGAGGAGGACTTGAGGGCTATCTGTTGGGGAGCTGGGGTTTCTCTGGCAGCTTCGCCACCTCTTTCCTAGAGGGAGGCAGCCGTGGGTCTGCTTCTGTTGTGTAGAGGTGGCTATGAGAAGCAGGCCTGGGGAGGGCTGGCCCCTGGGCAGCATGGAGGGTGCAGGGAAAGCATGGGATGCGCGCATAGAGACCTACGGCCAAGCTCGCTGCTGAGGTGTGGCTATGCCAGTGATGGCTGTGGGCTGGGGCTCACTGGCTGGTGGCGAGGCCACCTCCCCCACCACTGTGTTTGCCGCGTTATATGAGGGGCTGGTGCCAGAGCTCAAGGGCTGTCTCAGATCTATGCACTGAGGACTGTTTACAGACTCGCTGGTGGTGGCAATGGCAGCCTGCAGTACTTGGGGTTTTGCCCGTGAATGTGACGCAGGTCGATGTGGCCAGGTGTGTGCCCTCCTGCAGGCTTGTCCCATAGGACATACGAATCCGCATTCTCAGCATGCCCCAGACCTAGTTCCTAGGAAGTCAGCCTCAGATACCTTGGAAAGAGCTAGGGTGGGTGGGCAGTGTCTTCTTAGGAAAGCGACGGGCACATTCATGGGGACTGTGGTGGTGAACAGCAAGGGAGTTGTGCCCTGGGAGCTGAGCCAAGAGACCAGTTAAGACCCTTCTGTGTTCCAGTGACCGGGCAGGTGTGGGGTCCAGTTAGCCCGTTGTCACAGATGTCACCCACCTCTCTAGGGTCAGACACCAGCTGAGGGAGAAGTTAAGTCCTGAAGAGAGAGGCTTCTTGGATATGCTGAACGGAAGGGAAGCAGGTGCCTCAGAGGAGAGCTTCAGAGGCCCATGTCTCCCTGGTGGCACTTCTTCCCCAAGTCAGGCCTTGGCAGAGCCTTGTCTCTGTGCTGCACCTCTGCAGTTTGCACCCCATGACCTAGAAAACCCCAGAACCCACAGGGCAGCTGGAGGAGGATTCAGAGGTGTCTGGCCCCTGATTTCCATCCACAGGAGGGCACTGGTCAGGCAGAGGAGGAGGCAGCTTCTGTGCCCCTGACTCTTAGTGCTTGGGGTCTTCTCTTCCCCGCCCCTGCCTCCTGCCTCTTTTAGAAGACACAGCGCGTGAGTTGTGTTAGACGCTGGCCGAGTTCTCTAACGGGTCAGACGAGTGCAGGGTGTGCTTGTTACGAGGAGGCTGAGGTGGAACAGCCCAGCTCTCACACCGTGTCTTGTTAGTGCTCTGTGTTGATGCCTTTAGATGCCTCCAGCCCAGTCCCTGTTGTGGTGCTGCAAGGCTGGTACGCTCCTCGAAGCACCATGGCATGAGATGGAGGTTCCTAGAAGCAAGAAGAAAGGTACAGTACTGACCAGTTGGCCTTGATTTACTGATGTGTTTTAAACTGTGTCTGCCATTTTATATCTGCACTGTTTGGAGGAGGGACGGGGAAGGTGGAGTTTAATTACAGGCACGTGTTTTAACAGAGACCTGTCCTGTGTGAGCCAGGTCACCGGTGCTAAGCTGTCCCACCGCATTCATGTGTGGTACGAGGTCTGGGGAGGCCCAGGAGAGGTGCCTGGAGTGAGTGAATGCTCGGTGGAGGTCCAGGCTTAGCGGACTTGAGGGGCTGGTAACGAGGTGTTTAAATGGTCTCACAGTCACTGCTGAGAGGTGAGGTGGGTGGCACCAACGCTCCCAGCACCGCTGTGCTTTCCCCACTCACAGACCTTCCTTTCTGCTCTGTCAGCTGTCAGGTGGACGCAGGGGGCTCCAAAACATTAGGTAAGGACCTGGGTTTGGAGGACGCCGTGGCATGAAATCTTTCCTCCCTCTCTCCCTCGCCCACCTCACAGAGAAGCAGGGCCCTGAGCGGAAGAGGATTAAGAAGGAGCCTGTCACCCGGAAGGCCGGGCTGCTCTTTGGCATGGGGCTGTCTGGAATCCGAGCTGGCTACCCCCTCTCCGAGCGCCAGCAGGTGGCTCTTCTCATGCAGATGACAGCTGAGGAGTCTGCCAACAGCCCAGGTGAGCCCAGCCTGGGGGTGGTCCCTGGCGCAGGGAAGAGGCTCTGCCTGGTCACAGCCTCGTGGCTGTGCTGAGGATAAGCCCTGTGCAAAGGGACCTCGTGACGGTGGCCTGGGCTCTTGAGGATTTGAGAAAGCGAGGCCACCCACAGTAACGCCCAGCTGTCCCCTCCTTGGCCTGCAGTGGACACAACACCAAAGCACCCCTCCCAGTCTACAGTGTGTCAGAAGGGAACGCCCAACTCTGCCTCAAAAACCAAAGATAAAGTGAACAAGAGAAACGAGCGTGGAGAGACCCGCCTGCACCGAGCGGCCATCCGCGGGGACGCCCGGCGCATCAAAGAGCTCATCAGCGAGGGGGCGGACGTCAACGTCAAGGACTTCGCAGGTGGGCGCCCTGTGCCTGGCAGGGGCCAGAGGGCCCCACTGGAGCCCTGAGCCTCCCATTGGGTCGGATGGGCTGTGCCCTCGTGGGCTGTGCATCTGCTCTGCAGGGCCCGGGGTGTTCACAGCCACACTCACTCCAGTGGGGTTCGCTGTTGCTGAGAAGAAATCAGTGTTTCTTGGAAAGTATTTCAAAGTAAACTTGTTTGCTGGGCTTTATTGTTATTTTTATTTTTAGACAGGGTCTCGCTCTGTTGCTCAGGCTGGAGTGCAGTGGCGTGATCACGGCTCACTGAAACGTTGAACTCCTGGGCTCAAGCGATGTTCCCAACTCAACCTTCCGAGTGCAGGCGCACGCCACCACGCCTGGCTAACTTTTTTATTTTTTGTAGAGACAGGGTCTTGCTAAGTTGCCCAGGCTGTTTTGAACTCATGGCCTCAAGAAATCCTCACGCCGGCCGGGCGTGGTGGCTCAAGCCTGTAATCCCAGCACTTTGGGAGGCCGAGACGGGCGGATCACGAGGTCAGGAGATCGAGACCATCCTGGCTAACACGGTGAAACCCCGTCTCTACTAAAAAGTACAAAAAACTAGCCGGGCGAGGTGGCGGGCGCCTGTAGTCCCAGCTACTCCGGAGGCTGAGGCAGGAGAATGGCGTAAACCCGGGAGGAGGAGCTTGCGGTGAGCAGAGATCCGGCCACTGCACTCCAGCCTGGGTGACAGAGCCAGACTCCGTCTCAAAAAAAAAAAGAAATCCTCACGCCTTGGCTTCCCAAAGTGCTGGGATTATAGCTGTGAGCCCCCATGCCTGGCCTATTTTTAAGAGAACTGAGGAATTTTAAATCGTGCTCTGCTGTGTTCCATAAACCTCACGTCCAGGCCCCTGGAGGGGCCGGTCCCTGGTGTGTCTAGCAAGTGGTTGCATTCTGCAGCAGAGGGTGCCCCCGAGCCAGGAGCGCGGCTGGGTCCACACCCTGGACTAGACTCCCTCCCTTCACGGGGCTGGGGCCTGGGGCTTGCCTTGGACCCGGACAGAACTGAGTCTCCCTAGACCTGACACAGCCCGGGGGCTTAAAGGCCCATGATTAGAGTTTAATGTCCCTTCTTTCCATAAATGCCCCATCAAACCATGGGTGGTCCACATGTCCCAGAACTGTCTGTTCACAGTGTAAGGAGAACAGATGAACGAAATCATCTGGGTAGAAGTCTTCTAGATTTCTCCCACTGCCCTGGTTTATAGCTGTCTGACCCAAACCTAATTTAGCACCCCTTTTTTTTTTTTAAAGCATTTTTCTAAAAGAAACTTCTCCAGAGCACTGCCATGTGCTTCCCATGGGGCTGAGCTCCGTTTCCACCGTTGCATGCGGCCACACCATCCGATGGTGGGCTCCAAGCGCCCCAGGCAGAAGCTGCCGGCCCGGGGCGGCCTTCATCATGCAGCCCGAGCCTGGGCGCCTCTGGAGCTCCTGCTGTAGCAGCTCTTCAGCCTTCAGGAGGCTCTCCCAGCCTCAGTTTCCCTGTTTCCAGCACTGGAGGTTTCCCTTCCGTGTTTTGCAAAGGCACATACGCCTCCAGATCAGTGAGGACGAGGCTGCTGTTTACGACACTTGTGTTCACTGATCTCCTACCCCTTTAGGGCGATTGCTGCAGGTCAGCCCTGCAGGTTGTTAGTCTGTAGGGTTAACAAGCTAGATACGGATTGTGCTAGGGGTGCCACAGTAAAGAGAAGCGAGGGGTTCTCTGGGCTGGCACCTGCTTCCTAAACTGCAGCCCTCACGACAGGGCAGCTCCCCACCTGGCTTGTCCCTGCCCCTTAGCCCATCCTCAGGGTGCTGCCTCCAGAGACAGGAGGGGAGTTCCCAGGATTAAATCACGTATGTCCTGAGTGTCTGTTTCCAGGCTGGACGGCGCTGCACGAGGCCTGTAACCGGGGCTACTATGACGTTGCGAAGCAGCTGCTGGCCGCAGGTGCGGAGGTGAACACCAAGGGCCTGGATGACGACACGCCTTTGCACGACGCTGCCAACAACGGGCACTACAAGGTTGGCATCCCCCGTCCTTCACACATCCGGCCTGTCCTGGCATCTGGGTGGTTCTGTAGCTCTTTGTCCCCGTAGCTAGCCGGTTTCATGGTGTGGGGCACCGGAAAGCGAGTTTTTGCCTTGCCCACCCTGAAGGCCGAGCTGTGCCCTCTGTCTGCCCCCAGCTTTCCCCTCCTGGGTCAGCACCTGGACGGCCTCTCACAGGTTTCGCAGCACCTGCCATCTATGAAAAGGCTCGTATCCGCCAGCCGTGTAGGTCTGGTTGGATTGGAGCAGGTGAAGGATTACACCAAGTGGAAGGAGGCCTGCAGGAGTTGCTGCCGGTCCCCGTCACCACTGTGGGGCTCTTAGACCTGCAAGGCAGACCCACCCTCGTCTGGAATGAGGTAACACCAAGAGGTGTGGCCAGTGCACAGAACCATAGACTCAAGATTTAGAAAGTGGCCACTGTGGCCGGCCCAGGAGCAGTGGGCACTGAGAGGTCTCAGCCTCTGTGGGAGCCGAGAGAGGTCATTGTGCCTGACAGCCGCGTCCTGCAGGAAAGCAGGGGTGCTGCCTGGAGATGGGGCGGGTCTCACCGACGTCATCACCAGAGCTCTGTGGAGAGCCCCTGGTTGCAGGCAGGACAGCAAGGCTGGGGGGGTCACACCGGGCCACATCTGCCTGTGCCCGTCGTGCTCCTCTGCAGCAGGCCCCGCCTGGCCATTGCGGGAGGTCCCGGAGCCCACAGCACCTTGGCCTTAAAGAGCAGACTTGAGAAACAGCTCATTCAGGTGGGGTGGGGGCTAGATTGAAGACTCTGAGACGAGCAGGGAACTTAGAACACTGAGTCCATATTTGATGTTAAAACGTGACCGTTAAACTCTTGGGTAAGATGATGAATGGCGTTATGGTTTACCCTGTTTCTTTTTTATGGGCCCTTCCAGAGACATGAACTGGAAAAGGCTCTGCAGTGTCTGGGATTCGCTCAGTACTGCGGGGGAGGACCGGTGTGAGGGGAATGGCGCTGGGGGCGGTGTTGGGGCTGGAGCATCCGATGCAGCTTCATACTTCTGTAATTACCACTTTTAAATTTTTTTATTATGAAAAATGTCAAGGATTTACGGTGAGGTAGGCAGGATAATGGCCCCCAAGATGCCCGTGTTGTGACCCCAGACCTTGTGAGTGCCTCACATGGGGAAATCGTCCTAGGCCATCTTGCAGGTCCTGGGCAGTCCCATGGGCCCTAAAGCCTGAGAGCCTTTCCTGCTGAGTCTGAGAGATCCCAGAAGCAGGAGAGGTTAGAACCCGAGGAGGGCCGCACCTGTGCTGCTGGCCTTAGAGGAGGGCCGAGGAGTGTGGCGGCCCCTAGCAGCTGGGACTGGGGACCTCCGTCCCAGCCCTGCAAGAAACTGAATTCTGCCGGCAGCCCCCATGATGGAGGAAAGGAAGGACCCCGCCCTGCCAGCAGCTTGACCTCTGACCTCCAGAATTGTAAGCCTGAGGTTTTGTGTGGTCACCATAGAAAACTCACATAAGAACTCTGTGCTGATTAAACAATAGAACATGTCATACACGAACTGGAAATTGATTCTGTGGGCGACAAGAGTCTATAGTAAACGTTATTACAGATTCTTTGAATGCTCTACTCTCAGACTGGACTAAAGTTGGGATTATATTTAATTTGTACGTGAGTTCAGTGCGTTGCTGTCCTGGGCATAGGGAATTCAGGTTGCGGGTGATGAGCAGCTGGACAGAGCTGTGGACGGAGCTGTGGAAGTGTCACCATGGCTGTTTCTGTCATCCGTGTGACCGCCCTTACCCTTGTAAAATCAAGCAAGGGAGAGATTATTTTCTAATGTAAATGAAAATAAAAAATAAAGCAGCTTGCAGAAACTTGGTCTTTGTTTCCTCTATTCTGTCCCCCCTGCCCCTCCATAACACTCTTCTCCCTGACCTCCTGCCTGAGCCCTCCACGGCTACTCCGCACCACTCTGCTGAGGAGCTCGCTGTTGGCGGGAGGGGAGCGCCTCCGTGAGGACATCCCCGGGAAGTCATCTCCTCGCAGCAACAGAGAAGTGGCGGAAAAAAATCCAAAGGAGGCAGAGCCCTTCTGAAGGAAAGCACAGGAGGGGTGCGGGAGCCCCTGCGGCTGCAGCCCTTCCCACAGAGGAGCCACGGCCTCGCCCATCGCACCCGGAGCCTCGCCAGGCAGTCCCTGTGCGCTCGGCTCCCACACGCTCAGACTGTGAGGGGCCGCTCTCGGGTCGAATCCCAGGGTTCTTGGAAGGGGCTGCCGTGTTACGCGGAACGGTAGAGGAGCTGTGCTTCTCCAGCAGTCCTTGACGCGGGTGTTCCTGTCTTGTAGGTGGTGAAACTGCTGCTGCGGTACGGAGGGAACCCGCAGCAGAGCAACAGGAAAGGCGAGACGCCGCTGAAAGTGGCCAACTCCCCCACGATGGTGAACCTCCTGTTAGGCAAAGGCACTTACACTTCCAGTGAGGAGAGCTCGACGGGTAAGTCACGGCCACCTGAGCTGCTTGTTCTCTATGCAGGGATGGTGAGGCCTTGTGGTGTTTGCGCAGTGTTGCCCCTCTGATGAGCTCCTCCTCGGATGCTGGGGGCTTTACAGGAGCTTCTGGACTGCGGGAGACCCTGCCCAGGTGTGCCACTGCCGAGAAGCCTGCAGTCTTGCTTCTAAGACGCCAACCCTGTCTGGTTTCCTCCTGCCTGCGGCTGGTTTCCATGAATCAAGCAAAGTCTCTGCAGAGGCAGGGTGGGAGCTTGCCACAGGGCACATCTGCAGAGCCTGCCCGCTCTGCCATTCTGGGGAGAGCTGTTTTGAGCCTGCCTGTGACCTCTCCTTCCTGCCTCCAACAGAGAGCTCAGAAGAGGAAGACGCCCCGTCCTTCGCACCTTCCAGTTCAGTCGACGGCAACAACACGGACTCCGAGTTCGAAAAAGGCCTCAAGCACAAGGCCAAGAACCCAGAGCCACAGAAGGCCACAGCCCCCGTCAAGGATGAGTATGAGTTTGATGAGGACGATGAGCAGGACAGGGTTCCTCCGGTGGATGACAAGCACCTGTTGAAAAAGGACTACAGAAAAGAAACGAAATCCAATAGTTTTATCTCTATACCCAAAATGGAGGTTAAAAGTTACACTAAAAATAACACGATTGCACCAAAGAAAGCGTCCCATCGTATCCTGTCAGACACGTCGGATGAGGAGGACGCGAGTGTCACCGTGGGGACAGGAGAGAAGCTGAGACTCTCGGCACATACGACATTGCCTGGCAGTAAGACACGAGAGCCTTCCAATGCCAAGCAGCAGAAGGGAAAAAATAAAGTTAAAAAGAAGCGAAAGAAAGAAACAAAAGGCAGAGAGGTTCGCTTTGGAAAGCGGAGTGACAAGTTCTGTTCCTCGGAGTCGGAGAGTGAGTCCTCAGAGAGTGGGGAGGACGACAGGGACTCCCTGGGGAGCTCCAGCTGCCTCAAGGGGTCCCCGCTGGTGCTGAAGGACCCCTCCCTGTTCAGCTCCCTGTCCGCCTCCTCCACCTCGTCCCACGGGAGCTCTGCCGCCCAGAAGCAGAACCCCAACCACACAGACCAGCACACCAAGCACTGGCGGACAGACAACTGGAAAACCATTTCTTCCCCGGCTTGGTCAGAGGTCAGTTCTTTATCAGACTCCACAAGGACGAGACTGACAAGCGAGTCTGACTGCTCCTCTGAGGGCTCCAGTGTGGAATCGCTGAAGCCAGTGAGGAAGAGGCAGGAGCACAGGAAGCGAGCCTCGCTGTCAGAGAAGAAGAGCCCCTTCCTCTCCAGCGCGGAGGGCGCCGTCCCCAAACTGGACAAGGAGGGGAAGGTTGTCAAAAAACATAAAACAAAACACAAACACAAAAACAAGGAGAAGGGACAGTGCCCCATCAGCCAGGAGCTGAAGCTGAAAAGTTTCACTTACGAATACGAGGACTCCAAGCAGAAGTCGGATAAGGCTATACTTCTAGAGAATGATCTTTCCACTGAAAACAAGCTAAAAGTGTTAAAGCATGATCGTGACCACTTTAAAAAAGAAGAGAAACTCAGCAAAATGAAATTAGAGGAAAAAGAATGGCTCTTTAAAGATGAAAAATCACTGAAGAGAATCAAAGACATGAACAAAGACATCAGCAGGTCTTTCCGAGAAGAGAAAGACCGTTCGAGTAAAGCAGAAAAGGAGAAATCGCTAAAGGAAAAGTCTCCGAAAGAAGAAAAACTGAGACTGTACAAAGAGGAGAGAAAGAAGAAGTCAAAAGACCGGCCCTCAAAATTAGAGAAGAAGAATGATTTAAAAGAGGACAAAATTTCCAAAGAGAAGGAGAAGACTTTCAAGGAAGATAAAGAAAAACTCAAAAAAGAAAAGGTTTATAGGGAAGATTCTGCTTTTGACGAATATTGTAACAAAAATCAGTTTCTGGAGAACGAAGACACCAAATTTAGCCTTTCTGACGATCAGCGAGATCGGTGGTTTTCTGACTTGTCTGATTCATCCTTTGATTTCAAAGGGGAGGACAGCTGGGACTCGCCAGTGACAGACTACAGGGACATGAAGAGCGACTCTGTGGCCAAGCTCATCTTGGAGACAGTGAAGGAGGACAGCAAGGAAAGGAAGCGGGACACCCGGGCCCGGGAGAAGCGAGACTACAGAGAGCCCTTCTTCCGAAAGAAGGACAGGGACTATTTGGATAAAAACTCTGAGAAGAGGAAAGACCAGACTGAAAAGCATAAAAGTGTCCCCAGCTACCTTTCGGAAAAGGACAAGAAGAGGAGAGAGTCCGCGGAGGCGGGGCGGGACAGAAAGGACGCGCTGGAGAGCTGCAAGGAGCGCAGGGATGGCAGGGCCAAGCCGGAGGAGGCATACCGGGAGGAGCTGAAGGAGTGTGGCTGTGAGAGTGGCTTCAAGGACAAGCCCGACTGTGACTTTGGGAAGGGCCTGGAGCCATGGGAACGGCACCACCCAGCACGAGAGAAGGAGAAGAAGGATGGCCCCGATAAGGAAAGGAAGGAGAAAACAAAACCAGAAAAATACAAAGAGAAGTCCAGTGACAAGGACAAAAGTGAGAAATCGATCCTTGATAAGTGTCAGAAGGACAAAGAATTTGATAAATGTTTTAAAGAGAAAAAAGATACCAAGGAAAAACATAAAGACACACATGGCAAAGACAAAGAAAGGAAAGCGTCTCTCGACCAAGGGAAAGAGAAGAAGGAGAAGGCTTTCCCTGGGATCATCTCGGAAGACTTCTCTGAAAAAAAAGATGACAAGAAAGGCAAAGAGAAAAGCTGGTACATCGCAGACATCTTCACAGACGAGAGTGAAGACGACAGGGACAGCTACATAGGGAGCGGGTGCAAGACGGGAGAGGCCAGCGACTCACTGAGGATGGACGGCCTCCAGGAGAAGGAGGAGGGGCGGGAGGCCTGTGCCTCCGACAGACACAGGAAGGCTTCTGACAAGCAGCACACCGAGAGGCAGAAGGACAAGGAACCCAAAGACAAGAGAAAGGACAGAGGGGCTGCCGACGGGGGGAGAGACAAAAAAGAGAAAGTCTTCGACAAGCACAAGGAGAAGAAGGATAAAGAGTCCACAGAAAAGTATAAGGACAGGAAGGACAGAGCCTCAGTGGACTCCACACAAGACAAGAAAAGTAAACAGAAGCTCCCTGAGAAGGCTGAAAAGAAGCACGCTGCTGAAGACAAGGCCAAAAGCAAACACAAAGAGAAGTCAGATAAAGAACATTCCAAGGAGAGGAAGTCCTCCAGAAGTGCCGACACGGAAAAAAGCCTGCTTGAAAAGTTGGAAGAAGAGGCTCTCCATGAGTACAGAGAAGACTCCAATGATAAAATCAGTGAGGTCTCCTCTGACAGCTTCACGGACCGAGGGCAGGAGCCGGGGCTGACTGCCTTCCTGGAGGTCTCTTTCACAGAGCCACCCGGAGAGGACAAGCCGAGGGAGAGCGCCTGCCTTCCTGAGAAGCTGAAAGAGAAGGAGAGGCACAGACACTCCTCATCCTCTTCCAAGAAGAGCCACGACCGAGAGAGAGCCAAGAAAGAGAAGGCCGAGAAGAAAGAGAAGGGTGAAGATTACAAGGAGAGCGGTAGCAGGAAGGACTCCGGCCAGTACGAAAAGGACTTGGAGGCGGAGGCTTACGGAGTTTCCTACAACATGAAAGCTGACATAGAAGATGAGCTAGATAAAACCATTGAACTGTTTTCTACCGAAAAAAAAGATAAAAATGATTCCGAGAGAGAACCTTCCAAGAAAATAGAAAAGGAACTAAAGCCTTATGGATCTAGTGCCATCAACATCCTAAAAGAGAAGAAGAAGAGAGAGAAACACAGGGAGAAATGGAGAGACGAGAAGGAGCGGCACCGAGACAGGCATGCGGACGGCCTCCTGCGGCACCACAGGGATGAGCAGAAGCCCGCCACCAGGGACAAGGACAGCCCGCCCCGCACACTCAAAGAGAAGTCCAGGGACGAGGGCCCGAGGCTCGGCGACGCCAAACTTAAGGAGAAATTCAGGGACAATGCAGAGAAGGAAAAGGGCGAGCCAGTGAAGATGAGCAACGGGAACGATAAGGTAACGCCATCCAGAGACCCAGGCAAGAAAGACGCCAGGCCCAGGGAGAAGCTCCTGGGGGACGGCGACCTGATGATGACCAGCTTTGAGAGGATGCTCTCCCAGAAGGACCTGGAGATCGAGGAGCGCCACAAGCGGCACAAGGAGAGGATGAAGCAGATGGAGAAGCTTAGGCACCGGTCCGGAGACCCCAAGCTCAAGGAGAAGGCGAAGGTGGCAGACGACGGGCGGAAGAAGGGTCTAGACATTCCTGCTAAGAAACCGCTGGGCCTGGACCCTCCGTTTAAAGACAAAAAGCTCAAAGAGTCGACTCCTATTCCACCTGCTGCCGAAAATAAGCTACACCTAGGATCAGGTGCAGACTCCAAAGACTGGCTCGCAGGCCCTCACATGAAGGAGGTCCTGCCTGCGTCTCCCAGGCCTGACCAGAGCCGGCCGACTGGCGTGCCCACCCCTACGTCAGTGCTGTCCTGCCCCAGCTACGAGGAGGTGATGCACACGCCCAGGACCCCGTCCTGCAGTGCCGATGACTACTCGGACCTCGTGTTCGACTGCACCGACTCCCAGCACTCCACACCTGTGCCCACCGCTCCCACCAGCGCCTGCTCCCCGTCCTTTTTCGACAGGTTCTCCGTGGCTTCCACTGGGCTTTCGGAAAACGCCAGCCAGGCTCCTGCAAGGCCTCTCTCCACAAACCTTTACCGCTCGGTCTCTGTCGACATTAGGAGGACCCCTGAGGAGGAATTCAGCGTCGGAGACAAGCTTTTCAGGCAGCAGAGCGTTCCTGCTGCCTCCAGCTACGACTCTCCCGTGCCACACTCGATGGAAGACAGGGCGCCCCTGCCCCCAGTTCCCGCGGAGAAGTTTGCCTGCTTGTCCCCAGGGTACTACTCCCCAGACTATGGCCTCCCCTCGCCCAAAGTCGATGCTCTGCACTGCCCGCCGGCCGCCGTTGTCACCGTCACCCCCCTCTCCAGAGGGCGTCTTCTCAAGTTTACAAGCAAAGCCTTCCCCTTCCCCCAGAGCTGAGCTGCTGGTTCCTTCCCTGGAAGGGGCCCTTCCCCCAGACCTGGACGCCACCGAGGACCAGCAGGCCACAGCCGCCATCATCCCTCCGGAGCCCAGCTACCTGGAGCCGCTGGACGAGGGTCCGTTCAGCGCCGTCATCACCGAGGAGCCTGTCGAGTGGGCTCACCCCACTGAGCAGGCCCTTGCCTCTAGCCTGATCGGGAGCGCCTCCGAAAACCCTGTCAGCTGGCCTGTGGGCTCAGACCTGCTGCTGAAGTCTCCACAGAGGTTCCCTGAGTCCCCAAAACATTTCTGCCCCGCGGACGCCCTCCACTCTGCCGCCCCAGGGCCCTTCAGCGCCTCAGAGGCGCCGTACCCCGCCCCTCCCGCCTCTCCTGCCCCATATACTCTGCCCGTCGCTGAGCCAGGACTGGAGGACATCAAAGACGGGGTGGAAGCCGTCCCCGCCACCATCGCCACCTCCGAGGCGGCTCCTTACGCCCCTCCCTCTGGGCTGGAGTCCTTCTTCAGCAACTGCAAGTCACTTCCGGAAGCTCCGCTGGACGTGGCCCCTGAGCCCGCCTGTGTAGCCACTGTGGCTCAGGTGGAGGCTCTGGGGCCCCTGGAAAATAGCTTCCTGGACAGCAGCCACAGCCTGTCTAACCTCGGCCAGGTGGAGCCAGTGCCCTGGGCAGACGCCTTCGCCGGCCCCGAGGACGACCTGGACCTGGGGCCCTTCTCCCTGCCGGAGCTTCCCTTGCAGACTAAAGATGTCCCAGACGTTGAAACAGAACCCGTAGAAGAAAGTCTTGCTCCTTCAGGAAAGATCCCGCCAGGGGCCCCCGTGGTCGTAAACGGTGGGGATGTTTCCGCCTTAGTGGCTGAGGAGCCGCCGGCGCTGCCTCCCGACCAGGCCTCCACTCAGCTCCCTGCAGAGCTCGAGCCTGAGCCCTCAGAGGAGCCAAAGCTGGACGTGGCTCTGGAAGCTACAGTGGAGGCAGAGGCGGTGCCAGAAGAGAGGGCCCCTGGGGATCTGGACTCTGGCGTGGAACCCACGCCCGTTCCCCCGGAACAGCGCCCACTGGGGAGCGGAGACCAGGGGGCTGAGGCCGAAGGCTCCCCCGCCGCGTCCCTCTGTGCCCCTGACGGCCCCCCCATGGACACTGTGGCACAAGCCCAGGCTGTGGACAGCGCTGGCCCCCAGGACAACACTGAGGCCTCCCGTGCTGCCACCCCAGCCGAAGGCCCTCCCGGCGGCATCCAGCCAGAAGCCACAGAACCAGAACCGAAACCCACAGCCGAAGCCCCGAAGGCCCCCCGAGTGGAGGAGATCCCTCAGCGCATGACCAGGAACCGGGCGCAGATGCTCGCCAACCAGAGCAAGCAGGGCACGCCCCCCTCCGAGAAGGAGTGCACCTCCACCCCTGCCCCGGCCACCAGGGCCAAGGCCCGTGGCTCCGAGGAGGACGACGCCCAGGCCCAGCATCCGCGCAAACGCCGCTTTCAGCGCTCCACCCAGCAGCTGCAGCAGCAGCTGAACACGTCCACGCAGCAGACGCGGGAGGTGATCCAGCAGACGCTGGCCGCCATTGTGGATGCCATCAAGCTGGATGCCATCGAGCCTTACCACAGCGACAGGGCCAACCCCTACTTCGAATACCTGCAGATCAGGAAGAAGATCGAGGAGAAACGCAAGATCCTGTGTTGCATCACGCCGCAGGCGCCCCAGTGCTATGCAGAGTACGTCACCTACACGGGCTCCTACCTCCTGGACGGAAAGCCGCTCAGCAAGCTCCACATCCCCGTGGTGAGTGTGGGGCCCGGGAGAGCCACCGCGTTCTCTCTCTGGGATGCGGCCGGGGCCCCCTAGTCACGGCTTCCTGCAGCCCATCTTGTCCCGCTCCCGGCCCTTGACCTCTCTCGACCTTCTCCCACCTGAGTAGACACAGCCCCGTTTCTGCTGTGAAGGCAAAAGCCAGAAGCTGCCCAGCTGTTCTGCAGACCCAAGGTCCTTCCTCCAGCTGGTCCGTGCCAGGCCTTGGTCCCCTGACCTCCCCCTCTCCCTGGGTGCACCCCGGTCCCACTGGTGTGGGGTCCCCCTTCACGCCGCTCACTCTCCCTTCTCCACTCCCCATCCACCAGGACGGCCTCAGCAGAGCCACCCTCTCGGTCTCCAGCCCCTGCCCCCTTCTCCCTTGGACCCACGTGGGTTCCCTGAGCCCCCATACCCACATGATGGATCCCTTCCCCCACCTCCTCCCTTGGGCTTCTAGGACAGCAGAGCTGCAGCTCCCTTGGGGCACGTTGGTCCTCGGCCCCCAGCCTCACCTTGTTCAACCTGACCCTGTCACCCCAGTTCCCCAAGCATCATCCTGACCTCTGCAGGCTCAGCTGCAACATCTCGGAGTCACTCCCACTCCCCCCATCCCTTGCGCTGCGTCTGGGCCCAAAATAGATCCCTCCAAATGGGGCCCCGCTCTGAGCACATTCCCATGAGGGCTTCCCCCGCTGTGTACCCTCTGCCCTGGTCGCAGGGCCTGACTGGCTTCCCACCTCCTCCTACCACCGAGGTCTTTCCCAGCAGGCACAGGGGTTCCTCGTGGTAGAGCCAGAGTCCACCCATCTGCCCTCGGTGATGGCCTAAGCTGTGCACGGCCTCCCCTGCCCTCCTGTTCTCAGGCCCCCTGGGGTCCATCCAGCACCCGCGTGTGGCATTCTGGCTCTTCCCTGGAGTCTCCCCCCAGACCCCGCGACTCCGCTCACACTGCCTGGTGGACTGTGTGGTTGTTGCAGCCGTGTCACTTGAGTGTGTTATGTCCAGAACGGGCTCTCCGTCACGAACAGCCATTTCCTTCTGGGGCTTCCTGGGCACTGAAACTCACAGGTGGCGCGAGGTTCAGCCAGGGGTCCTCAGCACGTGTTGGCTCTGTGGGCCCAGGCCACCTGAGAGCCCCTTGCCATGCTGGCCCTGACCTGGCTCAGCTACCCGGCACCTCTCTGATGAGGATGACGGGGTCTGCTGAGCTGGCCCTGAGGGTGAGGCTGGGTCTGTGCTACTGCCCGACATGTCAGGGGGCACTGTGCAGAACCCAGGAGCGAGCGCCTGCGGGCCCCACCCTGCCGAGCTCTGAGCTCTGTTCCCAGGTAGCACAAGGGGCTCTACACCCTGGGTCACCCCGGTGGTCTTTCTCTTCTCCTGGAGCCTGGCCCCAGCCATCCCCGGGGAGGCCCGTCCACAGGAGACAGACGGCAGCTGGGTCATGACATTCAGAAAAACCTGCCCCGGGATCTCTCCTCAGTAAGACCTTCTGACTTTCTGTACTTTTTGTTGTTTTGGCTGTTGTTTTCTCTTATTTTAATTGATGATAACAGTCGTCTGACTGCTGTAGAAAATTTGGAAAATACAGGGAAAAAAGCCACTAGAATCCTGACAATCAGAGTAATCCTGGGAATGTTCTCTGCACTTCCCGCCTGGTCTTTTGAGTACCCCCTAGACTTAGACCCAGGCAGGCAGAGGTGCCAGGTGCTCCAGGTACAGCCTGAGGCCCAAGGCACAGCTCCTGCCATAGCTGCCGGCCCTGGGGCTGAGCCGAAGGAAGGGGCGGTGCCCGGTCCCGACTGTGCGTTAGTTTGAGCTCGCATCAGTCCCACCTTGCAGGTGGCCCACAGAATCCCTGCCACCGACAGGCCCCATCTCAGCAGAAACCCCACATGCAGAGCCCTCACTGGGAGCTGGGCTTGTTGAGGCAGGGTGGGTGTGCTGCTGAACAGAGTGAGGTCTCTGGACTAAAGAGACTTAGCTCAATGTTTTAATCAAAATTTTTTTTTTTAAAGACAAGTCTGCTCTGTTGCCCAGGCTGGAGTGCAGTGGCAGGATCTCGGCTCACTGCAAGCTCCGCCTCCTGGGTTCAAGCAATTCTCCTGCCTTAGCCTCCTAAGTAGCTGGGACTACAGGCGCCCGTCACCATTTCCGGCTAATTTTTATCTTTTGTGTAGAGATGGCGTTTCACCACGTTGGTCAGGCTGATCTCGAAGTCCTGACCTTGTGATCCGCCCGCCTCAGCCTCCTGAGTAGCTAGGAGTACAGGTGTGAGCCCTGCGCCCGGCCTCCATCATTGATTTTGAACTGATTGAACTGATTGTAGATGTTGGGCAGAAAAGCTCAAAAGCAGCAGAGACAGGTTGACGCACCTGCCGCACGTGCAGCCGCCTCCGAATGTGTCTTAGCAGCCGTGGCGGTGACGAGACGCTGCCGTGCGTCCGAGCTGTGGTGACCCTCCTGTGCCCTGTCTCCTGGCTGAGAGCTTCTGGGCAGTGTCGGTCAGCAGTGTGGTCAGCGGCCCCAGGCCTGGCCTGTGATGATGGTTCTTAGGCAGGAGCCCACAGGCGTGAGGCGAGGCCTTTTGCTCCTGGTGTCCTAGGTGACGTGACCTGGAGGTCTGGTCAGGCCCGTCCGCCGTGAGTCGAGGTCTCTCTCTCTCTGTGGTGTGTGTGTGTGTGTCTTGGAAGAGACGTAGAGACCGTGTAAACCTGTTTCTCTCAGCACATTGTGCGCATTGCTGTCCACAGCTCTTGTCTGCAGCAGTCACTCCTGTGGCACTGGGCCTGTCTCCCTTTCCTGTGTTTGCTAACTGGAGTTCTGCTGTCAGAAGGAGCCGCCCCTTCCGCCTGCAGGTGCCCAGCGTCGCCAGCTTTGGTCTCGTGCCATGTGTTGCCCCAGCCTTGGCTGTCAGAAGCTCCTCCTGGTCTCCCTCTTGTGCGTCTACGTGCCCATCTGCCCCATGCGCTCCTGTTTCTGACTGGCCCCTCAGTGTTCCAGCTGGTCTTGGCCACCCCTCTCTGCCCCACCATTCCCCTGTGGGTCCACCTGTGGGGAGCGGTGGCCCTGGCGCAACTGCTGTGGCCACCTGAGCACACGGCCGTGCTTTCTGGGTCTGCTTTGGAAACCTGACTCCCTGTCGGCCCGAGGTCTCCCCTGCACCGTGGGGCTCAGCCTGGCTCCCCACTTGTGTGTGGCCCTTGTATCTCCAAGAGTGTGAGGCCTCGTCCTGATGTGGTCTCTGCTGTCTTTACTTCCGTGTTCACTTCTGGTGTGCGTGTCGTTTCGGAACGGCTGGCCCACCCCTGTGAGAACCCTTCCACTGGTGGGAGTGCAGTGCCTGCGCTTCCGGCCCACAGCCCTGCAGCCCCCATGGCGACCTGGGCCAGTGCGCTTCCTCCCCCGAGCCATCGCAAGACCACAGGCTCAGTTGTCAGCCTTCATATTCCACTGTGCACGTTACACCCTGGTTGAAAAGCTGATCTGGGATGCATGGGCCCTCCCTGTGAACACAGGAAGCTCAGCCTACCCCCAGCCCACTCCTGCTGTCTCTATCTCCTTTGCACAGTTGGGTGCTCATGCCCGTGTTTTAGGCCTTCCTTGGCACACGACGGCCCACAGATACTGTCCTGCGCCTCTCCCTGCGCTCTTATTTCCTCACCACATGGTGCTGTGCTGGGCGCTGTGGAGGTGTCCGCTCCCCCGTGTCCAGCACATAGGTGGTTTCTAGAAAGCTTCCTGGTATATCTGTGTTGCTGGGACTGGAGGAGGTCTCCAGGGCAAGCTCCTAGGAGTGGGGAGGCTGAGTCCGGACCCCGATGAACTCCAGACTGTTCTTCGTGCAGTTCCACGGCCCCAGCCGACCCCCCACTCACCTTTTGCCTGCAGATTGCACCCCCTCCCTCCCTGGCGGAGCCCCTGAAGGAGCTGTTCAGGCAGCAGGAGGCAGTCCGGGGAAAGCTGCGTCTGCAGCACAGCATCGAGCGGGTAAGTGGGCTGGCACAGGCAGGGGCGCCATGGCCAGGGTGTTCATGATGCAGGCCCAGGGGCTGTTGTGTTGAGACAGTGGGGCCTGGGGCGTGACTGTGTCCCAGCTCACTCCACTCCTCTCCTCCTCCAGGAGAAGCTGATCGTGTCCTGTGAGCAGGAGATTCTGCGGGTTCACTGCCGGGCGGCCAGGACCATCGCCAACCAGGCAGTGCCATTCAGCGCCTGCACAATGCTGCTGGACTCTGAGGTCTACAACATGCCCCTGGAGAGCCAGGTAGGCCCCCTCGGCATACCAGGCCCACGAGTTCAAGCGCCCCCACCCCACTCCCACCCCTTTCCCCTCCCCTTTATAGATTCTTCTGCACTTTGACCAGGAACTTCCCTGGTGCTCAGCGCCTTGCAGGGGCTGCAGAGTCCTTTGTATGCTTCTAGCCTTGGGCGAGCCTGAGAAAGGAGCTGAGAAGGCTGGAGCAGACAGCTCCCCTCGTGGGCAAGGCCCTCGGGCCACTGGGCTGGGCCTAAGCAGCTCAGTCCCTCCGCAACACTTGTCCGTGCAGTTCCTCAGCTGCCCCTACCTACCTCTCATGGGTGTCAGGGCTGGCATTATTTTCTGTTTAAACTGCTGGGCTCGACCTGCAGCTCTCAGGCACCCCGGGGCTGCCACATCGAGGACTTTCACAGCACAGGCCCCAGGGGCTCTTGTACGGGGACAGCAGGGACACTGGGTGGCTAAGGGGACACACGCACCCAGGTGTGCCGCTCATCTGGGCCAGGGTGGGCTGGACTCAGGGTCCCAGAACTGCAGTCACTATCCTGCCAATCTGCTGTGGGGCTCCTGCCCGCCCCTGCAGCTCCCCTGCCTTTGACTTGTTCTGTCCACTGGGACATAGGATGTGGGCAGCCAGGGCCTTGTAGCTCTCCCCAGGGTAGCTCTTCCTGTCTGCCTTCAAGCGGCCCACATGCCGGGGACTCCTGTCTCAGAAATCATCCTCCAGCCACCACTGACCTGTCCATGTGGGCCACGTGGACCCCTGGTTCTCCCACTGCCTGCCCTGCATCGGCCCCTCCCTCTTCCTCAGAGCCCACTGTGCTCAGGTCATGGGCTCCCTGGGCCCCAGGCCCCATATCCTGCGCAGTGGGACGTGCCTGGAACACATTCCCGCCTCGATGTCCAGGCCGTGCACCAAGACCCCTCATATGTGGCCCCCCGTGATGCCACCCCAGCCCTGGCACTCTGAGCTGTGCACTAGGCTTTGCTGTGTAGTGACGGCCAGAGGCTCCAAGGTGTTTAGTTGAAAACATCTCTTAGTGCATTCAAGATCTTCCTTTCTTTGGGGATGTATTTTATCAATGTCCCTCATGCACACAGTGACAAATTTTATTTTCTTTTTGTGTGTGTGAGATGCAGTCTCACTCTGTCGCCAGGCTGGAGTGCAGTGGCACGATCTCAGTCACAGCAACCTCTGGCTCTCGGGCTTGAGCGATTTTCCTGCCTCAGCCTCCCGAGTGGCTGGGATTACAGGCATGCGCTACCACACCCGACTGGTTTTTGTGTTTTTAGTAGAGACGGTGTTACCATGTCCAGGATGGTCTCGATCTCTTGACCTCATGATCCGCCTGCCTCAGCCTCCCAAAGTGCGGGAGTTACAGTTGTGAGGCACCTCGCTCGGCTGACGAATTTTCTTTAAAGAAAACATGAGTTGGACCAAATGATGCTTCGGGGGCTGGATGCTGATAAGTTTGCGTTCTCGCACCCCACTTGAGAGTCTGTGAAGGACAGGCAGTTAGGACAGCTCCGTACGCAGCAAACACGAGGAGGACCAGCTCGTGCCTCTCACACTTCTGAGGAAGCATTACTTCCCCCTTTGTTTCTCGAATGGGGTGTCCATCCCCTCAAGCATTTAGCCCTTGAGTTACAAACAATCCAGTTAACACTCTTGAAGTTATTTTAAAATATACAATGCAATTACTGCTGACCATAGTCACCCTGTTGTGCTGTCAAATAGTAGGTCTTATTTTTTTTTTGGTACCCATTAACCATTTCTACCTCCCTGCCAGCCCCCCACAACCCTTCCCAGCCTCTGGTGACCGTCTTTCTATTCTCTGTATCCATGAGTTCAATTGTTCTGATTTTTAGATCCCACAAGTAAGTGAGAACATGTGATGTTTGTCTTTTTATGCTTATTTCACTTAACATAATGATCTCCAGTTCCATCCATGTTGTTGCAAATGACAGGATCTCATTCTTCTTTGTGGCTGAATAGTACTCCATTGTGTGTGTACCACGTTTTCTTGACCCATTCATCTGTTGATGGACACAAGCCTTAGCTATAGTAAACGGAGTTGCATTAAATATGGAAGTGCAGATACCGTTTCAATATACTGATTCCTTTTTTTGATTCTGAGTCTTCCTCTGTCACCCAGGCTAGAGTGCAGTGGCACAGTCTCAGCTCACTGCAGCCACCGCCTCCCGGGTTTGATTCTCCTGCCTCGGCTTCCTGAGTAGCTGGGATTACAGGCGTTAGCCACCAGGCCTGGCCCCCGATTCCTTTCTTTTGGGTCTGTACCCAGCAGTGGGATTGCTGGATCCTATGGTAGCTCTATTTTTAGTTTTTTGAGGAACTGCCAACAGTTCTCCAGAGTGGCTGTATTAATTTACATTCCCACCAACGGGGTACGAGGGCTCCCTTTTCCCCACGTCCTCGCCAGCATCTGTGATTGCCTGTCTTTTGGATAAAAGCCATTTTAACTGGGGTGATACCTCATTGTAGTTTTTATTTGCATTTCTCTTATGAGCATTGATGTTGAGCGCCTTTTCAGATGCCTGTTTACCATTTGTGTGTCTTCTTTTGAGAAATGTCTATTCAGATCTTTTACCCATTTTTTGATGGGATTATTAGATTTTTTTCGTATCGAGTTAATTGCCTTATATGTTCCGGTTCTGAATCCATATCAGGGTGAGCGGTTTGCAAGCATTTCCTCCCATTCTGTTGGGTGTCTTTTCACCTTGGTGACTGTGTCCTTTGCTGTGCAGAAGATTTTTAACTTGATGTGATCCCATTTGTCCATTTTTACTTTGGTTGCCTGTGCGTGGGGGTATTACTTGAGAAATGTTTGCCCAGGCCAATGTCCTGGAGATTTTCCCCGGTGTTTTCTTGTAGTAGTTTCATAGTTTGAGGTCTTGGATTCCAGACTTTAATCCATTTGGGTTTGATGTTTGCATGTGGCGAGAGCTAAGGGTCCCGTTTCACTGCCCTGCGACGCGTAGCCAGTTTTCCCAGCACCGGTTACGGAAGAGAGGCGAGAGCTAGGGGTCCCGTTTCACTGCCCTGCGACGCGTAGCCAGTCTTCCCAGCACCGGTTACGGAAGAGACTGTCCTTTCCCTGTGATTGTTATTGTTCTTGGCACTTTTGTGGCAAGTGAGTTCCCTGCAGGTGTGTGGGTTTCTGTGGGCATTGTCAGCTTCACCCTGAGCCCATGAAAAAGGGGAGGAGCCTGGACATTTTATCCGTGTCCCATCCTCCAGGATACAGGGACGATGACATGCCTAGAAAGTCCCTCCCAGGATAAACCCCATCTCTACTAAAAATATAAAAGTAGCCAGGCGTGGTGGTGGGCACCTGTAATCCCAGCTACTGAGGAGGCTGAAGCAGGAGAATCGCTTGAACCCGGGAGGTGGAGGTTGCGGTGAGCCGAGATCGTGCCACTGCACTCCAGCCTGGGCAACGAGCGAGACTCCATCTCTTAAAGTATCTCCCAGGAGTTGGCACTGGGCTGAGCTGACTGTCCCATGGGGGCAGGGCTGGGGACCAGCTTGGGCGGGGCCTGCGGCCACCCAGTGCCCAGGAGACAAAGGCCCAGCCACCTCCACGTGTATTTTAGAGAAGCTGTTTAGAGAGATGGGCAGGGTGGCACCTGCCATGCCTTGAACGTGAGTCAGTGTGTGGGCAGTAGAATGAGGCTGCCCCTTTGGTTTTTCCCTTGAGAAAGGTCACTGTAGCATCGCTCAGGCTGGCATGCCTTCCCATAGTGGTCTCTGGGTTTCCTGATGAAACCCCGTGTTTGGTTTCCACAGGGTGACGAGAACAAGTCAGTGCGTGACCGTTTCAACGCCCGCCAGTTCATCTCCTGGCTCCAGGACGTGGACGACAAGTACGACCGCATGAAGGTTGGTGTTGCACTTCCCGCCCAGCTCTGCCTGGGCACTCCAGCTGCCTCTGGGGCCAAGGGAGGCTGCTGCCTAGTTCTGTGATGGGCGGTGACAATTTCAGATTCTCTTAACCTGGCTGATGCTTTCAGGGAGGTGAGGTCCTGTCGCTGTGTGTGGCCTCCTCAGTCCTCCCTTCTGTCCCGGTGTGCAGGCAGCAGCTCCTGTCGCCAGCTGAACAGGACCCTATGCTTGATGGTCAGAACTCCTGGGACCGCCCCGTGAGCCCCCTCTAAGGTCCCAGCATTCACCCTCCACTGCTCTGGAAGTGCTGGCCAGGGCAGTGGGCAGAGGCAGGGTAGGTGCCAGGAAGGGCAGCACACCCTCAGTCCCAGTCGCTAGGGGCTGTTCACCCAGACACCCTGGAGGATCCACCAGGAAGCAACGGGAAGTGGAAACTTGGCAAGTGACAGAGCTTTAGTCAGCGCCACCCTGTGCAGTCGCCAGCCATGCCTGGGGGCAGGCGGCTCTGACTACCTGCAGTGTTAGGCTCAGCACCACCCAGGTCCCTGAACCAAGCAACCGTGTGTCATGCTATAGCTTGTGGGCGCAGATGAGAACCACCAGCCCTGCCTGGTGGGAGCCACGGGTATTTGTGGGGCGTGGCCCCTGGGGGCTTGTGCTGAGGCCGAAACTCAGGTCTGAGCTGTAACTGAGTGTGCATTTCTGGCCAGCCCCAAGGTGATGGTGCAGGAAGTCACTCACGCCACACCCTCCCCAGGCCACTAGGCCCTTCCTAACCAAAGCCGTGAGAAGAAAACTGAAGGCTTTATAAAGACACAGGGAAGACTTTCCTGTAAGAAGATAAATGTTTGACTGCATTAAAATGGGACTTTGGGCCGGGTACAGGTGGCTCACACCTGTAATCCCAGCACTTTGGGAGGCCAAGGCGGGCGGATCACCTGAGGTCAGCCTGGCCAGCGTGGTGAAACCCCGTCTCCACTAAAACAAAATTAGCCGGGCGTGGTGGCACATGCCTGTAATCCCAGCTACTTGGGAGGCTGAGGCAGGAGAATCGCTTGAACCAGGGAGGTGGAGGTTGCTGTGAGCCAAGATCACGTCATTGCACTCCAGCCTGGGCAACAAGAGTGAAACTCTGTCTTTAAAAAAAAAAAAAAATTGGGACTTTGTACATACATTAAAAATGCCACATAGAGTTAGCACCATCCGTGCAGATAGAACCCTTACAAACTAATACGAAAAATGGTACACAGAAAAATAATTTATATAAAGAGACATTCCACAAGGGAGATAAAATGACCAACCTTCATGAAAAGATACTCACTATAATCATTAACATCAGGACCACAGATGAAGCAAGAGCTCATTTGAAGGTCATCTGCAGGGTTGGGAGGCGGTATCACTGCAGTATTGGGAGAAGCGTCAATTAGTAGATTTTTCTTAAGTAAACTGACCACATCTATCAAATTTCAAAATGCGTTTATCCCCTCACCTAGCTATTTCACTTTAGTCATTTAAAACTTAGGGATACGGCCAGGCACACAGTGGCTCACACCTGTAATCCCAGCACTGTGGGAGGCCGAGGCGGGCAGATTACCTGAGGTGAGGAGTTCGAGACCGGCCTGGCCAACATGATGAAACTTTGTCTCTACTAAATACTAAAAACACAAAAGTTAGCCAGGCGTGGTGGTGCGTGCCTGTAATTCTGGGAGACTGAGGCATGAGAATCATTTGAACCCTGGAGATGGAGGTTGCAGTGAGCCAAGATTGTACCACCACACTCCAGCCTGGGTGACAAAATTATTTAAAAACCTTAGGGATGGCCGGGCGCGGTGGCTCAAGCCTGTAATCCCGGCAGTTTGGGAGGCCCAGACGGGCAGATCACGAGGTCAGGAGATCAAGACCATCCTGGCTAACCCGGTGAAACCCCGTCTCTACTAAAAAATACAAAAAACTAGCCGGGTGAGGTGGCGGGCACCTGTAGTCCCAGCTACTCGGGAGGCTGAGGCAGGAGAATGGCATAAACCCGGGAGGCGGAGCTTGCAGTGAGCCAAGATCCAGCCACTGCACTCCAGCCTGGGCGACAGAGCGAGACTCCGTCTCAAAAAAAAAAAAAAAAAAAAAAAAAATATTCACTGGAACAGTCCAATACACTGGAAACTCAGAGGCCCACCAATAATTCAGTGACTCACTGGAGTTTGGAATATCCAAAGGGTCACATGATTCCATGTAATGATTTACACTGGCAATGATGTCTGAGCTGCCGAATAAAAGCTATACGGCCCACTGAGGATTGTGAATCCATCCTGAGCTTCAGAAACAATTTAGCATATATATAAATATGTTGAGAAAAATTTAGAGACAGACATTACCACACTGTGGCTGGCCAATATTGCAAAACCCCATCTCTACAAAAATTAGCCGGGCACAGTAGCACTTGTAGTCCCAGCTACTCGGGAGGCTGAGGAGGGAGGATCCGGAGGTCAAGGCTGCTGTGAGTCATGATGGGGAGCACCACTGCTCCCCAGCCTTGAGACCCTATCTAAAAAAAGATTTTCTACACAGTTGCTGTGACATACCAGTACTCCCTGGGCCATGTTTAAATTTCTCCACTAGTTCCCAAAATATGTCCTATCCCAGTCCAGTCCCATTATCTGCACTTTTAAATGGCATAGTTTCTACTAGAATACAAGTAAGACCATCACTGGCCATAAATAATTGTAAAATGATGAAAGCAAAGCTGTTAGATTCTAATAAGCTGCAGTGGCTGCTGAAGGTGAGCCCCAGGCCGACCCAGAGCAGGGCAGGGCCCTCGGGCTGAGATGGGAGTGCCACAGACAGCAGTCTTGGGAACAGACATCCAGCACAGCTGGCGCTGCCGCCCCGTGCGATAACTAGACACCAGGGGCGGGTACAGCTGGTCCTGGGTATGTGCCCCCTGCCAGCAGCACCACAGCAAGCAGAGGGTTCCAGGGGGCCTGGCCCATACCAGGATAGGTTCACAGCCCTGTCACGCCCTCGGCCCTGCTGGCAGCTGAGGTCGGCAGAGTCTGGGGCTCTCCCTTCACTCCTCCTCCTCCTCCTCCCCCCCCCCCCCCCGCTGTGTGTCCCACAGACGTGTCTCCTCATGCGGCAGCAGCACGAGGCCGCGGCCCTGAACGCTGTGCAGAGGATGGAGTGGCAGCTGAAGGTGCAGGAGCTGGACCCCGCCGGGCACAAGTCCCTGTGCGTGAACGAGGTGCCCTCCTTCTACGTGCCCATGGTCGACGTCAACGACGACTTTGTGTTGTTGCCGGCGTGACACCGCGGGACGGCCGCAGGACGCAGGCGAGGGCCGCACGGTTGCCCAGGGCTGCTGCTAAGCCCCAGGGGCAGAGGAGGGAGCGCCATGTCCACCCGGGCAGGGAGAGACCCCGAGAGAGACTGCACTTGGCCACAGCGTCTCCATCCCTTCCAGACTGGTCCAGACGTCGGGGAGGTGAAACGGCTCTTCTCTACCAGCTGCCGCGGCGGGGGCAAAGCCCCCAGAGCCTCACTGGCCCCGGCGGGACGAGGAGATCGTGCCGGGCGCGCACACGGCAGCTTCTGTCTGAAAACGGTGACCTTCGGGCCCTTTTCTCCAGCAACTGCAGAGGCATTTCAGGAGTTGGAGAGCGGAGTGCATTTTTAAAATTTTTTGTTCCATTCTGATCAACTAAAGAAAATTAAGGTGTCCACCTCTCACAAACAGTGACCTCCAGGTCAGAGGGGCAGGAGCCCCATCCCAGCCATGGTCCTGTTGCCACAGAGCTGCGACGGCCTCAGACTGGGCATAAGACCTGGTGCGGAGCCAGGCGGAGGGACACAGAGCCAGGACTCCCAGGCGTATTTTTAATGGAGTCAAATCCACGTGGTTTGTATCTTCTTTCCTTTAATCTTGGGCATTTTGTTTCTCTTTCTGAGAACATAACTTGAAACACTACAGAGCCAATAATCATATAAAAAGTGTATCCGTAAACGCTGTACAGTTTTATATACATTCACAATGTACTTTTGCTGCCTTCTAGATAATTTATTTTGCAACACATTACTGCACAGTTGTAAATAACTTATGTACTGTAACATCACTTTCAGTTATGTGTAAAGAAATAAATAAATTAATTAAAATGCTGTTGGTATAGTGCCTCCCTCTCAGGAGAGGGGCTGTGTGGGACTGAGACAGTGTCGTCCCTCTCAATGACCTTCTTACTCCCAGGACAGATGTGGGTCATGCCTGTAATCCCAGCATTGTGGGAGGCCGAGGCGGGGGTCTGAGACCAGCCTGGCCAACATGGCAAAATCCCATCTCTACTAAAAAATACAAAAATTAGCTGGGTGTGGTGTCAGGTGCCTATAGTCCCAGCTACTCCAGAGGCTGAGGCAGGAGAATCATTTGAACCCAGGAGGTGGAGGCTGCAGTGAGCTGAGATCGTGCCACTGTACTCCATAGGCAGGCTCTGTCTGGGGAAAAAAAAAAATTCCTACCAAATTGTTAGCTTTTAATTTTGAAACAAATTACATGTTCCCCTCCTCCTCTGCCATTACACAGACTGGGAATGCTGGGAAATTAGGTGAAGGCAGCTCCTCGGGGACAGGACCCCGTTCCTCACCGCTGAGTGCAGGTGCTTCTCCTGCACTCGAGTGGACAGGCTCAGGGGAGCCTTCATCTTGCTGCAGGGCGGTGCAGGAAAGTAGAGGGGCCAGCCCTGGGCCATCTGTCCCACAGGGCCTGTGAGAAGTTGGAGAGAAACAGGAGCGTCACTCCTCACGGATCTGAGCACTGCAGCTGTGGACAGACCCTGTGCCAGCTGCAGACGCCCCTGAGCTTCAGCCTGTGGCGGGCTGGCTTGTGCCACTGCCCACAGTTCTCTGGCAGCTGCAGCTGGTGAGGGTCCCCGCTTCGAGAGCCCCGTCCTGGCTGGAAGGCAGCCCGGGCAAGCATGGAGATGCGAGGCCTCCCCTCAGAGGGTGCTGCTCTCTGCTGGGTCTTGGCACAGAGGATGCCTGCCAGGGCCCTCCAGCTAGTGTGGCTCCAGGAGACTGTTGGTCCCCGGTGTGACGGGAGGGTGAGTTGAGGGAGACGCCTCACCCTTTTCCTTCTGAGCTCTGTCTCCCCTGTACCTGGGGGCTGGGAAAGGAGTGGCAGCTGCAGAGGCAACCCCCACAGAAGAGCAGAGACCACCCGTGCATCAGAATCAATAGGGGTCCTGGTCGCTGGGTCCCCTGCAGAAGAACCTGACCTGGGAGGGTCCCTGAACCCTGCCAGGCTGAGCCGCTGGCGGGGGCTGTGCCTTCATTCCCCCCAAGGTCCCTGTGAGCTTGCTCGCCGGCTGGGCCCCTGCATGGGGTTGGGGGTGGGCGTGGGTCGTGCCTCTCTCCTGTCTTCCATCTGCACAAAGCTCTTGTGGGTTCCCTCCGGTTCCCTTCAGGGCTCAGCCTGGGTAAAGGCAGGTGGTCCACCTCGTGTGTGGGCTTGGGGTGAGGGTGTGAAGCCAGAAGGTTCCAGTATATTTTTCTGGGCTCGGATTAGGTGTGGTTTGTTGTGGGGGTTTTGGGAGTTTTTGTTTGTTTTTGAGATGGAGTCTTGCTCTGTCCCCCAGGCTGGATGGGGCACCATAGCGCAATCTCGGCTCACTACAGCCTCCACCTCCTGGGCTCATGCAGTTCTCCTGCCTCAGTCTCCCGCGTAGCTGGGATTACAGGCGCCCGCCACCTCGCCCGGCTAGTTTTTGTATTTTTAGTAGAGACGGTTTCACCACCGTGGCCAGGTTTTTTGTTTTCTTCACCCACCCCCACCCCCGACCCACCCCCATCATAGAATTTTGGTCACAAACTTTCTTTAAGCTTTAAAAGAAAAACCTGAGTCAGTCTGTGCCACACAGAGCACGCTGCAGTTCCAGCCCACCGTGGTGACGACGTCCTGGCCACCATGCTGTGCCTCCCTGTCTCGGGTGCCCACGAGGGGCGTCAGGCACGTGCAGCTCCCTTCCGGCTCCCACCCTGGTCTGCTGGAGTATCGACTCGTACCTGCCGGAGATGCCACACACGCGATGCCCATACAGCCTCCTGCCACAGGGGACCAGAGACAGCCTGCTGTCCCTCAGAGAGAAGATTGGTGAATAAACACTGAGAAACGTCAGAGTACCCAGAGCCTGCATGCCAGCCTGGAGACCCTGCTGCCCGGGGCCACCCATGTGGGCACCAGACCACCCTCAGGAGGCTCTGGCTGGAGCTGGAGGAAGCTGGCATAACCCCACCCACTCACCTACATCCGTGGACCCCAGCACTACCCAGCTACTGCCTGGAACCCGGCTCTGGAGCAGGCTGGCTCTGACTGCCTTGCTGGTGAGAGGGTCCACGCCCTGAAACTCAAGCCTTCCCGATCCCTTCTCTTCCAGAGGCCTCGGGGACCGCCGTTAGCACCAAAACCAAAGCACAAAGCAAGTGAGTGTCGGACCCCGGGCACTCCAGGGAAGCCGACGCCCCTCCCCGGCACAGGGTCCCCCTCTTGGGAAGCTGACACCTTGCCAAGGGGTAGGACCTCAGGCTTCAACAGAAAAAGGCAAGAAATATGGGGTTTTTTTTTTTTCTGCTGCAAAAGAGAAGCTGGTGGCTTTTGTAAAACCTGGAAGGATGGCCGGGCGCGGTGGCTCAAGCCTGTAATCCCAGCACTTTGGGAGGCCGAGGCGGGTGGATCACGAGGTCAGGAGATCGGGACCATCCTGGCTAACATGATGAAACCCCGTCTCTACTAAAAATACAAAAAACTAGCCGGGCGTGGTGGCAGGTGCCTGTAGTCCCAGCTACTTGGGAGGCTGAGGCGGGAGAATGGCGTGAACCCGGGAGGCGGAGTTTGCAGTGAGCCGAGATCGCGCCACTGCACTCCAGCCTGGGAGACACAGCGAGACTCCGTCTCAAAAAAAAAAAAAAAGAAAAAAAAACCTGGAAGGAGGAGAGAGGTTTTCATGGAAAGTCCATGAGCCGTCAGCCCCCTGCATAGAGTGTGCCTGCTCTGCCCAGGCGACCGTACAGCGTCTCCATCCGGGGGTCTCCATTTCCAAGTGGCAGCTGGGCCTGAGCCTGGCAGGAGGGGAAGGATCCCAGCACGTGGAGACGAGCCGCACGCAGCCTCCACCTCCCCCCACACCAGGGAGCTGCTTTGCTCCTTCCTGTTGGGGGACAGCAAAGGCAGTCCCACAGGAGAGGAGAAAGAACTGGGCCCAGCTTGCCTCTGCTGGAAAGCAGAATGAAATACTGAAGCGAGAGAGAAGGACCCACAGGCAGTGAGAAGGCAGCCGTGGTATCCGCGAGAGCTCAGGAACGGGGTGCGAGCTGCACACCAGAGCTGGGGGAGTGAGGTGGTATAAACCCGACAGCCCATTACTAGGCACAGAACGTCACTCACATCTGAAATTACCTGTGATAGATAACTGGAAACTCCCAGCTGCTCGGGAGGCTGCCCGAGGAGCGTCACCTGAGTCCAGGAGCTCAAGGCCATAGCACGCCATAAGTGAGCCTGTCGACAGCCACTGCCCTCCTGCCTGGGCAGCTTAGCAAGACCCTGTCTTTAAAACCAAAAATCAGGCTGGGTGTGGTATTTCACACCTACAATCACAACGGGAAGCCAAGGCCGGAGGATGCTTGAGCCCAGGAGTTCACGTCCAGCCTGGACAACATAAGACCCCGTCTCAACAACAAAAAACAGGTGGAGTGCGTCTGTGGTCCCAGCTACTCAGGAGGCTGAGGCAGGACGATCGCCTGAGCCCGGGAGGTTGAGGCTGCAGTGAGCTGTGATGGTGCCCTGCACTCCAGCCTGGGGGACAGAGCAAGACTCTGTCTTAAAAAAAAAAAAAAAAGATACCGGCCGGGGGTGGTGGCTCAGGCCTGTAATCCCAGCACTTTGGGAGGCTGAGGCATGTGGATCACCTGAGGTCAGGAGCTCGAGACCAGCCTGGCCAACATGGAGAAACCCCATCTCTACTAAAAATACAAAACTAGCCAGGCGTGGTGGCACATGCCTGTGATCCCAGCTACTCAGGAGGCAGAGGCGGGAGAATGGCTTGAACCTGGGAGGTGGAGGGAGGTTGTGGTAAACCAAGATCATGCCACTGGACTCCAGGCTGGGCCAGAAGAGCAAAACTCCATCTCAAAAAAAAAGAAAAGATACCAAGTTAAAATAGCAGCAGACAGAGCCATTTACCCTGCAGTCAAGACCCCCAAAAGTAAGAAAAGGGGAAATAAATGATACATGACAAGCAGCTATGTAGAGACTATGTCCCAGGTCAGAACCTCTGAGCAGAGGGTGCAGAGAGTGAGCTGATGTGACAGAAAGGACACAGGACTTCCAGGGTAGCAGAGCAGGTCCCTCTGAAAATCCCTCCTCCAGAAAAGCAATGAAAACACTAGAGAAAAAAATTGTCAACATTAACTTTTTCAGAACTCTGGAAATTATTAACTAAGGCTTGCAATAATTTAATGAATGTTTATTAAAGAAAAACAGCTGAGGCTTGGCATGGTGACTCATGCCTGTAATCCCAGCACTTTGGGAGGCTGAGGTGGGTGGATCACGAGGTCAGGAGTTCAAGACCAGCCTGGCCAACATGGTAAAACCTCGTCTCTACTACAAATACAAAAATTAGCCGGGCGTGGTGGTGGGCGCCTGTAATCCCAACTACTTGGGAGGCTGAGGCAGGAGAATTGCTTGAACCCGGAAAGTGGAGGTTGCAGTGAGCCGAGATTGCACCACTGCACTCCAGCCTGGGCAACAGAGCAAGACTCTGTCTCCAGAAAGAAAAACTAAAAAGAAAAACACTTTTTATTGAATCTTGGTACAGAGAGCTTTGTGTCATTTTAACTTGCCATGTTTCATTCTCCTTACTCCGACTCCCTGGTGCTTTGAAAACTAGCAGCCCAGCAGCTAGTGGAGAGGCAGGCTCGGTGTGAGCCCCACAAAAGTCCAACCCCAGAGACAGCCGCTGCCATCTTGATGGGGACAGGAGGCAGAGAAATTCTAGGCAGACAGGGGCAGGCCCCTGTCGAAGCCCCACCCTCAAGCTGAAAAGCCTGAGACCACAGCCCACCGTGAGAACTTCCATCCCTGCTCTCCTGCCCTAATGTCGCCTGTTCCCAAACCAGCTGTGATCCAACCCTGTCCCCCGCCATCCTGTGTCTATAAAGACCCCAGCGTCCACTGGCAGAGAGGAGAAGCAGCTGGACGTTGAGGGACAACTTGACGGTGTAACTTCAGAGAAGAATCCAGCCGCAGACACAGATGTGGCCAGACTCCAGGGGGAGATCACCTTCCCGCCCCGTCCCCTTTTCAGCTCCCCTTACTGTCGACAGCCACTTTCATCAGCCGTAAAATCCCCACATTGGCCATCCTTCAGTTCGTTTGCACAACCTCATTTTTCCTGGATGCCAAACAAGAGCTCGGGAGCCACGGGTGGATACAAAAGGCGGTCACCCTAGCCCTTTGCCTCTTACTGGCAGCCTCGCGCAAAAGGCAGAGGGCCCACTGAGCTGTTAACGCTTCAGCTGTGAACAGCAGAGCTAAAGGAGCCCCGTAACATGCCCTCTGCGGCTTTGGGGGTGACAGGCACCCCGGAGCAGGGTCCTGCACAGAGTTCACTCCTGCCAGCGCCCAAAAGCACGTGCTTCCGTTCCTGCACCGACTCACCTGTGCACTCCCTCCTGTGAGGGGTGGAGCACACTCTCCCTCTGCTAGGGGTGGAGAGCAGCAGGCTGAGTAAACCAGGCACCCCTGTCACGAGTCTGGTGAAACAGCCTGCTTCAATCTGACCTCTGGCAGCTCCCTGGAAAAGCTGCATTTACAGGCCTGTGAAACCTGACGTGCCCTGCAGTTCACTCAGTGAGAAAAGCCCCCTTCCCACGGCATTTGTCAGGAACAATCAGTGGCACCGTTTAACCACACAGCTGTCCGAGGCACTACCCACCGGAGCAACCGGCACCTGCCCAAAAAGGAAGATGTGAGGAACGAGAACCCTATGAGGACCCGGGCAGCACTGACGTTTTCCTGGGAACACGGAAAGCCCTGTGCGCGTGTGGGTCTGTGCACATGCCCAGGAAGGGACAGAACATTCTCTGCTCTCTCTTGGCTGATGGAGGCCTTGTGAAAACAAAGTGAAAGTTACAGCAGAACTGTAACCTGCTGACCTACGGAAAAGCCTCCCGGCCAGGGATGAAAGACGTACTGAATCAAGGCATTTAAGAAAACTGGGCCGGGCGCGGTGGCTCAAGCCTGTAATCCCAGCACTTTGGGAGGCCGAGACGGGCGGATCACGAGGTCAGAAGATCGAGACCATCCTGGCTAACGCGGTGAAACCCCGTTTCTAATAAAAAATACAAAAATCTAGCCGGACGAGGTGGCGGGCGCCTGTAGTCCCAGCTACTCAAGAGGCTGAGGCAGGAGAATGGCGTAAACCCGGGAGGCGGAGCTTGCAGTGAGCTGAGATCCGGCCACTGCACTCCAGCCCGGGCGACAGAGCGAGACTGTCTCAAAAAAAAAAAAAAAAAAAAGAAAAAAAAAGGAAAACTGTACAGTGCAGAGCCTTCATTGGTCACACAGCAAAGGGAATAGAGAATTAGTTAAGAAAAGTCACTAAACACACAAAGCAGCAACCAAACCACAATGTGATAAAACCTGGAGGATAAGAACAAGTTGTCTCATTATGTTGCTTTAAACGTCTACTTTTCAACAAAATATGCAGAGAAACAGAGTATCACCCATACATGGGGGGCAAAGCAGTCAACAGATACCATCATTGGGGAAGCCCAGAGGCTGAACTTACTAAAGACTTTTTTTCTTTTATTTTTTTGAGTTGGAGTCTCGTTCTGTCACCCAGGCTGGAGTGCAATGGCACAGTCTCGGCTCACTGCAACCTCTGCCCCCCGGGTTCAAACGATTCTCCTGCCTCAGCCTCCCGAGTAGCTGGGACTTCAGGTGCCCGCCACCACACCCGGCTATTTTTCGCATTTTTAGTCAAGGTGGGGTTTCACCATATCGGCCAGGATGGTCTCAAACTCCTGACCTCGTGATCCGCCCGCCTTGGCCTCCCAAAGTCTGGGATTATAGGAATGATCCACCACACTCAGCTTAAATGAAGACTTAAAGTCAGCTTTTACTAATTTATGTTCAAAACACTAAAGGAAATTATGTTTAAAGAACTAAAATGGGCCGGGCGCGGTGGCTCCAGCCTGTAATCCCAGCACTTTGGGAGGCCAAGACGGGCGGATCACGAGGTCAGGAGATCGAGACCATCCTGGCTAACCCGGTGAAACCCCGTCTCTACTAAAAATACAAAAATTAGCCGGGCGCGGTGGCGGCGCCTGTAGTCCCAGCTACTCCGGAGGCTGAGGCAGGAGAATGGCGTGAACCCGGGAGGCGGGGCTTGCAGTGAGCCGAGATCCAGCCACTGCACTCCAGCCTGGGCGACAGAGCCAGACTCCGTCTCAAAAAAAAAAAAGAACTAAAATGGTCGTATGAAAACTGTCATCGTGTCACCAAATAGAGAATACAATACAGGGCTAAATTATTCAAAAAGAATTAAATGGAAATTTAGTTGAAAAGTAAAGTAATTGACTCTGAGTTGGTAGAAGCAAGAATCAGCAAACTTGAAGATAGGTAAATTGAGATAATGAAATTTGACCAGACGCCTTGGCTCATGCCTGTAATCCCAAAACTGTGCGAGGCTGAGGCGGGCAGATGGCTTGAGCCCAGGGGTTTGAGACCAGCCTGGGCAACAGGGCCAAACCCCATCTCTACAAAAACAATCGGCCAGGTGTGGTGGCGAACACCTACAGTCCCAGCCATTTGGAAGGCGGGAGGTTCATTTGAGACCAGGAGTTCGAGGCTGCAGTGAGCTGTGACTGCACCACTGCACTCCAGTGTGGGCAACAGAGTAAGACCACCCTGTCTCAATTAAAAAAACCATTGATGGGTTTTTAATGTATGAGGCTGTAATTTACATGTACTTTGCAGCACAGAGGAGGAGAAGACAGTGTTGGAGTTTATGGTTTGTATCCTGTTGAAATTCACCTACTATCGGGCCGGCGCGGTGGCTCACACCTGTAATTCCAGCACTTTGGGAGGCTGAGGTGGGCAGATCACAAGGTCAGGAGTTCAAGACCAGCCTGGCCAACATGGTAAAACCCCGTCTCTACTGAAAATACAAAAATTAGCTGGTTGTGGTGGCCGCACCTGTAGTCCCAGCGACTTGGGAGGCTGAAGCAGGAGAATTGCTTGAACCTGGGAGACAGAGGTTGCAGGGAGCCGAGATTGCACCACTGTACTCCAGCCTGGGCAACACAGCAAGACTCCATTTCAAAAAAAAAAAAGGAAAGAAATTCACCTACTGTCAATTGAAACTAGATTTTAGTTCATTATAATCCCAACAGCAATCCTTTTTTTTTTTTTTTAAACTCAGAAATGTAGTAAAAGAAACAAGGGAATTTAAATGGAATACTGGAAAATATTTAACACAAGAAGGCAGTAAGAGGTGAGAAAGAAAACTCATACAACATAAAAACAACAACAACAACAACAAAAAAAAAAAAAAAACAGCAAAATGGCAGCAGTCCTTAACAGCAATTAACCACAAATGGATTACACCTTCCAATTAAAAGGCAGAGATTGGCAGAATGGATTATAAAAGGATAACTATTTATCTTTTTATAAATAAAAGGGGATAACTGAACAGTTCAACAATAATGGCTGGAGGCTTCAGACTCAGGACCTTTACTTCCCATAGTGGATCGAACAACAGGAAGAAAACGCACCGGGAAACAGAAAACCTGAATAGCACTAACTGCGCCTGAGAGACGCCTCCAGACCACTCCACCCGGTGACGGAAAAACAGACTTTCCTCCCACGTGCACAGGATTCTTCTCCAGAAAGACCCTTCGTTAGGCCACAGATCACACCTTGGGGACTTAAAACGGACGGCAATAATATAAAGCGTGTTCTCCAACCACAGTGGAATGAAATTGGAAATCAATAACAGGAGAGAATTTGGAAAATTCAAAAACATGAAAATTAAGTACCACACTCCTAAATAACCAATCACTCAAGAAAAAGATCACGAGGCCGGGCGCGGTGGCTCACCCTGTGATCCCAGCAGTCTGCGGGGCCGAGGCAGGAATATCACTCTAGTCCAGGAGTTCAGGACTAGCCTGGGCAGCACAGCAAGACCCTGTCTCTACAGAAAATACAATAAGTAGCCAGGGCGTGGTGGTGACACGAGAGTGCGGCAGGGAAGTGCTGGGTAGAGAAAGGAGGGTCCCTGGCGGAGGCGAGGACAGGCACTCCTGCTCTTCTGCCCAAATGTTGCATTTTCCAAGACCACCCTGGCCCGCCATGCCCCATCCTGGGCCTATAAAAACCCAGAACCCTAGCAGGCCGACACAGGCAGCCAGAGGTGGAGAGGAGCACATCAGTGGAAGAAGACACCAGCGGCTGGTTGGCAGGACGGCGAGGGAGCAGCAGCCACCAGTCGCGGGACCTGGTGGGGTTTGGCCAGGACAGTTGGAGGAGAGCTGGGCTGCCAAGCAGCCCAACTCCAACCACCTCCCTTCTGGCTCCCCCATCTGCTGAGAGCTCCTTCCACTGAATAAAACCTTGCGCTCATTCTCCAGGCCCACATGTGATCAGATTCTTCCAGTACACCAAGGCAAGAACCCGGGATACAGAAAGCGTGGGTCTTTGCGATGAGGCAGGGGTCTAACTGAGCACAAACCACCTACAGACGGCAAACTAAAAACGCAGCCTGGAACACACACCCACTGGGGCTTCGGGAGCTGTGAGCGTTTGCCCCGAGACACCGCTGTGGGGTCGGAGCCCCCCAGCCTGCCCGTCCGTATCCCCCCGGAGGCTGCGTGGCGGGCACACCCCATCACACCCCCTGCGAGGGGGACAAGGGAATTTTCCCATCTCAGTACTGCATGCCTGTTGTCCCAGCAACTCGTGAGCCTGAGCGAGGAGGAAGTTTGAGGCTGCAGTGAGTCATGACTGCACCACTTCACTCCAGCCTGGGTGACGAGACCCCATCTCAACAACAACAAAAAGAAGGCGAGGAAGGGGAGGGGTGTGAGGGGGACGCGAGGGGGGACCCGAGACCTCGTAGTGTATTCTGACGATGCAATGGGCTTTTGGAGGTGACAGTGGTGACAACACGGATGAGGTGACGTACGGAAGAAGGGCCCTAAGCACCACCCTGGGCCCGTACACGACCAGGTTTTGCACAGAGCGCACCTGTCCCTTCTGCTTCGCTTGGTGGACAACGAACCATTTGGTCAGGGCCCAGGTGACCTGCGTGGTCCTGGAGAGGGGGATGGCGATGGTGACAGGGTATCTTCTCCAAGCCTCCCTCCCTTCCCCCACTGCCACCTGCAGTTTCCTGGGCATGGGGCGAAGGGCAACATCTTAGTCACTGAAGCAGGAAGCAGAGTTGGAAGAGGATCCAGGATGGAGAGGCTGGTGTGAGTGCAGTGACCAGGACTGATGCCAGGTTTTGTTTTGTTGTTCTATTTAGTTAGTTTTTTGAGATGGAGTCTTGCTCTGTCGCCCAGGCTGGAGTGCAGTGGTGCAGTCTCAGCTCACTGCAACCTCTGCCTCCTGGGTTCACGTGATTCTCCTGCCTCAGCCTCCTGAGTGTCTGGAATTACAGGCGCCCGCCACTACGCCCGGCTAATTTTTGTATTTTTGGTAGAGACGGGGTTTCACCATGTTGCCAGGCTGGTCTTGAACTCTTGACCTCAGGTGATCCGCCTGCCTCAGCCTCCCAAAGTGCTGGGATTACAGGCGTGAGCCACCGCGCCTGGCCTTGTTTTGTTTTTTAAATTTTATTTCTCTTGTCCTGCCAGTTTTATATTTCCAAATAAAGTGTTATGATGTGTCTTGAAAAAAAAAGACAAGACAAGCTCCTCAGGTAGCTGGGGAACAACAAAAGGCAACAAAAGGCCTGACATTCCTGTCTTTGGAATTTCAGGAAAGGAGAAAGACAATGGTGTTAAGGAAATGTGTGCACCCCACGTCTCCGGCACGTAGGAAGTTTGGAACTTGCCATTCTATCCCAACAAGTAAAAGGCTAAACAGGCTGGAAACTATCAACCGTCCTCAGGTCTGTGAGAGAGGAGAGGCCACAGAGCAAACTGCTGCCCCCGATCAGGAGACAGACACAGTGTGGGGGTGGCGCCTCCACAGGACCCAGGGCTGGAAAACCTGAACCAGATGAGGAAGTGCTGGGGGCTGGTGTGTGACCTGGTGTGATGCCTGCGTTGCCGAACTTCAACCCTGTGCCAACTCAGTTTAAGAAACAGGACGCCTGAGATAACAAGTTCCTCTTTTACCCAGAACAGTTGAGACTGGTTAGAGCCAGGACAGCTGGCCAAAAGATCACCAAAGACCTTCGGCTTCACGATCATCTCAATTCCACGCTCAGTGACACTCCGGCCAGCACCACGACAACTGACAAAAGCAGCCAAGGAAAGGAAGACGGCGGGAATTTCACTGCCCATTTCCAGAAGACACGAACATTCTTCCCCTTGCTGTTCACGTCCACCCCTTCAGTACAGAAACATTTAACCCCGGACCGCTCACCTGTTGAGAACTGAATTGTGGGCCAAGCTCCTGCCTGTCAGTTCGTGGCCACTGAATAAATACGCCAGAGCACTGTGCTCTCTTTAGAAAAAGAATGGGTTCATGTCCTTTGTAGGGACATGGATGAAGCTGGAAACCGTCATTCTCAGCAAACTAACACAGGAGCAGAAAACTAAGCACCGCATTTTCTCACTCATCAGTGGGAGTCGAACGATGAGAACACGTGGACACAGGGAGGGGAACATCACACACCAGGGCCTGTCAGCGGGTGCGGAAAGGGGAGGGCGAGCATGAGAACAAATACCTAATGCATGTGCGGCTTAAAACCTAGACGACAGACTGATGGGTGCAGCAAACCACCATGGCACGTGTATACCTGTGTAACAAACCTGCACGTTCTGCACACGTATCCCAGAACTTAAAAAGAAAAAAGAAAACAGACATCTGCCCTCAGGAGAAACAGTTTAACCAGAGTCTAAGCTATTGAGGTCTTAAGGGCCTAACTAACCTCGGGGAGGGAAATACAGCCAAGTCCATTCTAGCCATCCTGTGCCTCTAAGGGTGGTGGCAGGGGACAGCTGAGAGCGTGTGATGGTCACATCTCAGGGCAAAGGCTTATCAAAGACTGAGGCCTGATCACAGGGCTACAGAACAGCTCCTCCTGCCCGGACCTCATCACTTGATCATTATGTGAGACAGGGACTCGCTCTGTTGCCCAGGCTGGAGTACAGTGCTGCACTCATGGCTCACTGTACCTCCAACTCCTGGGCGTAAGCAGTCCTCCTGCCTCAGCCTCCTGAGTAGCTGGGACTAGAGGTGCACACCACCACGCCTGGCTAATTTTGTTATGTTTTTGTAGAGACAGGGTCATGGTGGCGCATGCCTGTAATCCCAGCTACTTGGGAGGCTGAAGCAGGAGAATCACTTGAACCTGGGAAGTGGAGGTTGTGGCGAGCCAAGATCGCGCCACTGCACTCCAGCCTGGCAACAAGAGCAAAACTCCATCTCAAAAAAAAAAAAGTGTGTGTGTGTGTGTGTGTGTGTATTAAATGAAAATAAAACACAACTTATCAAAACTTGTGGGACGCAGCAAAAGCAGTGTATCGTGGCCAAGTGACAGCACTGAATGTATATATTAGAGGCGAGATCTAAAATCAGTCATCCAAAGTTTCACCTTAGGAAGCAAGAAGAAGAGCAAATTAACCCAATGAAAGCAGGAAGAAGAAAAGATAAATCACTAAATAAAAATCAGAAGAGAAATCAATGAAATTGAAAACAGGAAATCAATAGAAAAAAAATCGGGCAGTGGCCGGGCGCGGTGGCTCACGCCTGTAATCCCAGCACTTTGGGAGGCCGAGGCGGGCAGATCACAAGGTCAAGAGATCGAGACCATCTTGGCCAACATGGTGAAACTCCGTCTCTACTAAAAATACAAAAATTAGCTGGGTGTGGTGGTGCACACCTGTAAGCCCAGCTACTCAGGAGGCTGAGGCAGGAGAATCACTTGAACCCAGGAGGGGGAGGTTGCAGTAAGCTGAGATTGTGCCACCGCACTCCAACGTGGGAGACAGAGCGAGACTCCATCTCAAAAAAAAGAGACAGACATATGGAGACACATGGACCCACGGAATAGCATGGAGAGCACAGAGGGCACCAGCCTTTGTGAGGATGGACGGACACCACGGATGGGATGTAAAATGTTGCAGCCACTGTCCAAAACCCCATGGTGATTCTGAATTAAAAATGGAACTACCACATGATCCAGCAATTTCATATACAAACTTAAAAGAACTCAAAGCAGGGTCTCAAAGCTATTTCTATACTCATGTTCATAATAGGATCACTTGAGGTCAAGAGTTCGAGACCAGCCTGGCCAACATGGTGAAACCCCATCTCTACTAAAAATACAAACATTAGCTGGGCGTGGTGGTGCACCTGTAGTCCCAGTTACTCGGGAGGCTGAGACAGGAGACTCATTTGAACCCAGGAGGCGGAGGTTGCAGTGAGCCGAGATCGCACCGCTGCACTCCAGCCTGGGTGACAGAGCGAGACTCCATCTCAAAAAACAAAAAAGGAAGAAAGGAGATGGGGTTGATAGTTGCACAGGATGACGTAAGTATTTAGTACCACTGAACTGCACACTTAAAATTGCTTAGACAGTAAGTTTTATGTTACATGTATTTTACTACAATAAAATGTGAGAAAACATTTTAAATGGTCCTTTCTCTTTTTTTTTTTTTTTTTGAGACAGAGTCTCGCTCTGTCACCCAGGCTGGAGTGCAGAGGCGCGATCTCGGCTCACTGCAACCTCCGCCTGTTCCTCGAGTCTCCGAGTCCATTCTTCAGGTTTGGACGGGTGAATGTGTATTTCTCACATAATCACTGAAAATGGGAGGTAAGTGACAGCAAGGCTACGGGGAATCTGCGCCCCCATACTGCTCACCAGAATGTGAAGAGCAGCCACCTCGGAAACCCATTTGGGGTTCCTCTGACAGTTAGAGTCACCCATGACCCAGCGATTCCACTTCCAGGTATACACCAAAGAGAAATTAAAACAAGAGCTTGAACAGACACTTGTACACAGATCTGTGACTGAAACGCCGGGGTTCAGGCTGGGTCCTGCTGCTTGTTACACAAACAGACCGAGTCCTGCCAGGAAAGAAGGCTCAACTCCAGTGCTACTGCAGGGAGATGGGAACTCAGCCTCAAATCTGTCTCCTCCACTGCCCAAAATTAGGGGTTTATAGCAGGGAAGACATGCATCTGTGTGTGAGAAAATTAGGGAGGGTAAGGAAGAGCTGGTCAATGGGAGCAGGTGGCCAGCTAGGCCATCATAAAGGGGTGAGGGGTCTGGCCTCTCATTGTCCAGATGCTGTGATCTGGTGGGTTTCAGCTTCTTGGTGCCATCTGGAGGCCCAATGGCTGGTTTCCTGAGAAAAGAACTCAGATAAGACAAATGTAACTTTCTCAAGTTTTAAGACTGGGAGGGCCAATTTCTATGTTTATTTAAAAGAAACCATAAACATCTGTTCTATGGGACAATTGGGCCAGTTTCAATATTCCTAAAGTGGAACGAATTATGGAAAGATGCTGCAACACAGATGAGTGAACCCTGAGAACACGAGGCTAGGCAAAGGACAAATATTGCAATATTCCACTTACACAAGGTCCTTACAGGAGGCAAGTTCAGAGACAGAGAGAAGAGAGGTTAACCAGCAGTGGGTGCGTGGAGGGAACGGGGAGTTACTGCTTAATGAGTTTTTGTTTTTTTTTTTTTCAGATGGAGTCTGGCTCCATGGCCCAGGCCGGAGTGTGCTGGCGCCATCTCAGCTCACTGCAAGCTTCGCCTCCCGGGTTCACGCCATTCTCCTGTCTCAGCCTCCCGAATAGCCGGGGTTACAGGCGCCGCCACCACTCCCGGCTAATTTTTTGTATTTTAGTAGAGACGGGGTTTCACCGTGTTAGCCAGGATGGTCTCGATCTCCTGACCTCGTGATCCGCCCATCTCGGCCTCCCAAAGTGCTGGGATTACAGGCATAAGCCACTACGCCTGGCCTCATGCTTGCTTTTTGGGAAGAAAAATTTGAAAATAGACCATCATGATGGTTACATAAGTCTCATGCCACTGAATTGTTCAGTAAAAATGGGTTAAAGGGTAGGTTTTATGTTATGCATATTTTGCCATCATTTAAAATATTAAAATTTAAAATTACTTTAAAAGAAAAAGTAAAGGGTACAAAGGTTTAAACACAGAATTACCATAGGACCGCCCCCTTCGACTCCTAGATTTATACCCTAAACAACTGAAAACATGAGCCCAACGTCCTCATGGCACCGTTACGGAGGGCAGAGTGGACACACCCACGCGTCCATCCAGAGAGGAACGGACAAGTGAAATCAGTCTCCATGCTGGTTCTCACCTTGCCACGCAACAGAAACTGACACGAGGCCAGACACACTTCTCCCAGATAAGGTCTATTAAGGCCGGTGCGGTGCTCACGCCTGTGATCCCTGCACTTTGGGAGGCCGAGGCGGGCGGATCACCTGAGGTCAGGAGTTGGAGACCAGCCTGGGCAACATGGCAAAACCCTGTCTCTACCAAAAATAAAAAGTAAAAAATAAAAAATAATCCGCCGGGTGTGGTGGCGGGCACCTGTAGTCCCGGCCACTAGGGAGGCTGAGGCCTGAATCCGAGAGGCGGAGGTTGCAGTGAGCCGGGGTCGCGCCTCTGCGCTCCAGCCCGGGCGAAAGAGCGAGGCTCCATCTCACACACACACCGTTTCTTAAGACGGGCGCCGGGGAACGAGGCTCCCGGGCTCCCGCAGGCGGCTGCTGCTCGTTTCCAGGAGGGTCTCGCGTCAGCGCAGGTGCGGCGGGTGGTCGCTGCGCAGGCGGAGCAGAAATGACGCCGACAGGTGCGCGGCGCGCGCGGAGACACCGGCAGGCTCCGCCTTGGGGGCAGATTTCCGCGTTGGGAGGCGGCGCAGGCTCCTCCCGGCCCCGCGCACGTGTCCAGACTCTGCCCATCTCGTTCCTCACGGCACCTGCGAGGTCTCCGCGGGGCCGGCGCCAGTGAGCGGGGAATCATCAGATGGGGCGGCCCAGGCCCTATCCCAGCGCGGGCCCCGTCCACGGAATATTATTCCCTCCTGAAAAGCACCGCGGGCCTGACCCCCGCGCCGCCGCCGACGAACCTTGAAGACGCGATTCTAAGCGAAAGACGCCGGAACACAACAGCCACAGCACGCAGGGCTGCACCGAGCGGGGGTCCGCACGGGCGGGGCCGCGGAGCGGGGGCTGCGGGGCCGGGAGGGCGCGGAGAGCGGCTGCCCACGGGCCGGCTCCGCTCGGGCAGAGGCTGTTCCGGAGCCCGGGAAGGTGCAGGTCCCGCAGCGCTGCGGGGGCGGCGCCGAGCTGAGCCCTGCGACGCGGTGTCTGTGGCGTGAGTTCCACCTGGATCAGTGTGAGGACGCGAACGGCGCTCTGAACCGCAGGAACGTGCCAGTTCGAACTGTTCACGCGCGCGCAGAGCCCACTGGCAGCAAAACCGGGAGTCAGAAAGCTCAGGAGCGACCCACAGGATCCACCGTGATGCTTCTCGCAAATTACCGCGAAAACCATCGGACTTGAAAAGAAACGCGACCCACCTGGTTCTCGGAAGGGGCGAAGGATCCGGGCGAAAGGCGTCAGTTCTCCCTCGCTCGCCCCGTAGACGCCGCGCAGGCCCCGAGCTCCCGAGCGGCGGCTTCAGACCCCGCGGGTCACCTGGGAGCTCCTCCCGCAGAACCAGCCAAAAGCTCCCGGCGCGGAGGAGGGCGGGCGGCTTCCGTCCCCGACCTCGCCCCGCCCGCGCGGACGCCCCCGGCCCCACGCGGGGACCACCCCGGGACGCCCGCCGGACCCCCCGCGCCCGCGAGCAACCTGTGTGCACCTGCGCCCCGCACGCACCTGAGCGCTCCCGGCCACGCCCCCCGGCTCCCACGTGGCTCCCCCACTAGGCCCCGCCTCTTAGTGGCTCTAAGCCCCGCCCCCTCGCGGATCAACCGCCAGCTCCGCCCCTCAAGGCTCCGCCCTACGGCGCAGATCAGGCCCCGTCCCTGCCAGACCCGCCCCTTCACGGCTCAGGCCCCGCCCACCAGGCCATCCCCGGCCTAAGCCCCGCCCCCGATCAGCTTCGCTCCGCGCACGCCCCGCCCAGCAATCCTCGCTGAACCCGGCGCGGTGCCCCCAGCGCAGCTCCGCGCCGCAGTCCAGCGTCTGGAGCCGGCGCCTCCCGAGCCCCTGCCCGCTCCTGCTCAGCCGGGTCACCCAGGTGCGCCCCCTTCCTTGCTGCCCCGCAGCCCTCCCCGCCCCCAGCCCGCCGAGGCCCTGGGTGTCCCTTCTCCATCCTCCCTGGCGCCTCTGCCCCGGGCCACCCGGCCGTCCTCCTGGGCTCCCCGCTCCGGGGCGGCCCCTGGTCCGACGGTGTCGCTGACGCGCGCGCAGGGACCAGGCCCGCGGAGAGGCTGGTCCCAGGGGCCCGGCGGGGGCTTAGTCAGAGCCCGGCGGCTGCCGGGCGCGGGCGGCCTGGGGCGCAGCAGAATTGGAGCTGAAGGCGAGGGTGGCACGCGCCGGTTGGGGAGCAGGGCCTGGAATTTGCTTCACGACCAGCAACGTGGAAACTGCAGAGGTGCTGCCACATCTCTTCCAGGGACTGCCCTGGGGCCCTGGAACCCGCTGGCTTCTCTCTCCACCGCCTCTGTCCCCCGTCCCCACCTGCTGTCCTGTTTGGTGCTAGGATCCACTAATGCCCCATCAACTTTCAGGAAATGTCGGATTTTTTTTTTTTTTTTTAATATCTGGGGTACACGTGCAGGACGCTCAGGCTTGTTACGTGTGCCATGGTGGTTTGCTGCACCTATCAACCCATCACGTGGGGATAAACAGGACATGCATTAGCTATTTTTCCTAATGCCCTCCCGCCCCCCGCCCTCCCCCAACCGCCCCAGTGTGCCTTGTTCCCCTCCCTGTGACCATGTGTTCACATGGTTCAGCTCCCACTTAAAAGAGACAACATGCCGTGTTTAGTTTCCCCGCGTTAGTTTGCTGAGGATAACGGCTTCCAACTCCACCCATGTCCCTGCAAAGGACGTGATCTCGCTTCTTTTTTATGGCTGCATAGTATTCCATGGTGTGTATGCACCACATTTTCTTTATCCAGTCTATCACTGATGGACACTGGGGTCGATTCCGTGTCTTTGCTAATGTGAATAGTGCTGCAATGATCAAATCACAAAAAGCAATTGCAACAAAAGCAAAAAATGACCAATGGGATCTAATTAAAGATCTAATTAAACTTTTGCAAAGCAAAATAATCATCAGAGCTAACAGAGACCTACAGAATGGGAGAAAATTTTTGCAGTCTATACATCTGACAAAGGTCTAATATCCAGAATCTACAAGGAACTTAAGCGAATTTACAAAAAACAAAATTAAAAAGTGGGCAAAGGACATGAACAGACGCTTCTCAAAAGAAGACATACATGCAGCCAACAAACACAAAAAAAGGTTCAACATCACTGATCATTAGAGAAATGCAAATCAAAACCACCATGGGATACCATCTCATGCCAGTCAGAATGGCGATTATTAAAAAGCCAAGAAACACGCCAGGCATAGTGGCTCACGCCTGTCACCCCAGCACTGTCGGCCGGGTGCAGTGGCTCATGCCTGTCACCCCAGCACTTTGAGAGGCCGAGTCGGGTGCATCACCTGAGGTCAGGAGTTTGAGACCAGCCTGGCCAACATGGTGAAACCCCGTCTCTACTGAAAACACAAAAATTAGCCGGGTGGTGGTGCACACCTGTAATCCCAGCTACTCAGGACCCCACTGAAGCAGGAGAATCGCTTGAACCCAGGAGGCGGAGGCTGCAGTGATCCAAGATGGCATCATGCACTCCAGCCTGGGCGACAGAGCAAGACTCTGTCTCAAAAAAAAAAAAAGTCAAGAAACAACAGATGGGCCGGGTGCGGTGGCTCACACCTGTAATCCCAGCACTTTGGGAGGCTGAGGAGAGCAGATCACTTGAGTCAGGGGCTCAAGACCAGCCTGGCCAACATGGTGAAACCCCGTCTCTATTAAAAATACCAAAAAATGGCCGGGCATGGTGGCTCATGCCTATAATCCCAGCACTTTGGGAGGCCGAGGCGGGTGGATCACGAGGTCAGGAGATTCAGACCATCCTGCTAATAACACGGTGAAACCCCATCTCTACTAAAAATAGAAAAAACTAGCCAGGCGCAGTGGTGGGCGCCTGTAGTCCCAGCTACTCAGAAGGCTGAGGCAGGAGAATGGCGTGAACCCGGGAGGTGGAGGTTGCAGTGAGCTGAGATCGCGCTACTGCACTCCAGCCTGGGTGACAGAGCGAGACTCCATCTCCAAAAAAAAAAAAAAAATTTAGCCGGGCATGGTGGCGCATGCCAGTAATCCCAGCTCCTTAGGGAGGCTGAGATAGGAGAATTGCTTGAACCCCGGAGGGGGAGGTTGCAGTGCGCCCAGATCACGCCACTGCACTCCAGCCTGGGTGACAGAATGAGACTCCGAGACTCTGTATCAAAAGAAAAAATAAAGAAAGAAAAGTAACAACATATGCTGGCAAGGTTGTGGAGAAAAAGGAACACTTTTACACTGTTGGTGGGTGTGTAAATTAGTTCAACCATTGTGGCAAACAGTGTGGCGATTCCTTAAAGATTTAGAATCAGAAATTCCATTTGACTAGCAATCCCATTACTGGGTATATACCCAAAGGAATGTAAATCATTTTATTATAAAGATACATGCACACATATGTTCAAAACGTTGGACTTTAAAGTAAAAACTCAGGGACAGCACGGCCCCCAGCAGATTAAGTGGGTGAAAAGACCCAGGAACTGGAAAGGGGATGGGAAGGCACAGAGCTGAGGTCAAGTGTCAAACACCTCGCCAGGAAATGCCGCTGAGCACAGTTCTCCAGCCGCTGCCCAAGGCCCTCTTGAAATGGGCAGGACACAGAGGGCACGGCCGCTGGTGCTGCGGTTCATTTCTTAGGCCTGCGTCATGGCTATGGCCATTAGCTGGGTGGTCTGTGTCTATGATGCCACCGAGGCCGTGGGTGTCCCTGGGGCCCCTCAGAATAGGTGGATCCTGTGGCACTTTGCTGAAGCAAGCGGTGGTCCCATCTGACTCTTTGCTGCGACCCTCACAGGTGCCCGTACATGTCTGCCAGCCGGGTGAAGCCATCTTTTTTTTTTTTTTTGAGACTGAATCTCACCCAGGCTGGAGTGCAATGGTGGGGCTCACTGCAACCTCTGTCTCCCAGGTTCAAGTAATCCTCCCGCCTCAGCCTCCCACGTAGCTGGATTACAGGCGTGCACCACCACGCCCAGTCAATTTTTGTATTTTTATTAGAGACAGGATTTCACCATGTTGGCCAGGCTGGTCTTGAACTCCTGACCTCGTGATCCGCCTGCCTCGGCCTCCCAAAGTGCTGGGATTACAGGAGTGAGCTGCCGTGCCCGGCCTTGTTTGTTTGTTTAAAGGAATCTTGCTCTGTCGCCCGGGCTGAAGTGCAATGGCCTGATCTCGGCTCACGGCAACCTCCTCCCAGGTTCAAGTGATTCTCATGCCTCAGCCTCCGGAGTAGCTAGGATTATAGGCACGTGCCATCACGCCTGGCTAGTTTTTTGTTTGTTTGTTTGTTTGTTTGTTTTTCTGTATTTTCAGTAGAGATGGAGTTTCACTATGTTACCCAGGCTGGTCTTGAACTCCTGTCCCCAGGTGATCTGCTCACCTCGACCTCTCAAAGGACTGAAATTACAGGTGTGAGCCACCATGCCCAGACAACATTCTTCTAAATCTAATAACTCGATTTGTCTCCTCTCGCCTTCAGGTCATCAAACTCCAGGTGGTCCTCAGTGAGGGATAGGTTGTCTCAATATTCAAGAGCCACCCTTCTACAGGGGACCCCTGGACTGCCCATCAGGGGGACAGGACAGAGGCAAAATCCTGCCCATCTCCCTGGATACCGCTCCCTGGCTGGGCACCGCTTTCAGTAACCCCAGTAACCCATGGAGCCAACCCTGCCCTGACAAGAGGCCGAGACTCACAGAACCACCACCACCGCCCCTCTGTCGGCAGGCAGCAGTTACACAAGACTGACCTTTGTCCGTTTTCCCTCAAGAATTGGGGTCTTGGACTCCTGTGGGAGGAAATGTTAGTGTGGGTAGCTAGGGGGCATAAACAGGGCAGAACAGGGCTCCGCACCACCACACACACACACAACAGGATGCTGACCCCCATCAGGTGATGGCCAGGTGGTTGTTAACTGTCTCTGTAAAGTAGTAATTGGTCACAGCCAGCGCCAGGGCAAGACACCCTCCTATGAGACAGAAAACAGCTGAAGCTGGTAATCAGCAGCTTCCCAAGAAGATCTCGGAAGCTGGGTGAGTGGGGAGAAGTAACGCAAGACCCTGCATTGTGTCACTGTATCAAACCCCAAGTCAGAAGGTCAGACCACACACTTGCCTTTCAAGTCGCACTCTTGGCCTTCTTCCAGGCGTACTTTCCTTCCTGCTTTAAAGCTTTTTAATAAACTTCACTTCTGCTCTGACGTGTGCCTCAGTCTCTCCCTCTGCCTTATGCCCTGCGGTTGAATTATTTTTTCTGAGGCAGCAAGAACTGAGGTTGCTGCAGACCCGGACAGCTTCATCACCAGTGACACTCTGGCATCCCCTTGTGCCCCGAGGCCCCTGCCTGGAGACCTTCCTTCCTACGGAACTCCTTCTCATCCTTTAACGCCCAAGGTCAACGCCGCCCCCTCCTGGAGCCTCCTTGCCACCTCGGCCAGAAGCCCTCCCTCCTGTTGACTGTGGCGCCTGCTCTCCCCTTCGAGATCCCCCCCCCTGGGAGGGCGTGAGTGTGGCTTAACACCTGCACAGACCCCATGCACATCAGGGAGGTCCTGGAGGGAGGTCCTGGAGGGAGGGTGGAGGGGGCTGGAAGGAGAAGGACCCTTTCTTTTGAGCAGGCAGGGTGGGAAGTGGGGGTTGCTGACCAGCCCAGAGCCAGGCTGGGAAGCCCGTTCCTCTCTGTGGTGTGACCAGGCCCGGTGCCTCTGCTCTCCTCTCGACTGTGGGTGGCTGTGCAGGTGCAGGCACCATCTGTGCCCTTGGCCTGCTTGGAACTTTTGCTAAAGATTAGACGTCTGAGGCCGGGCGCGGTGGTTCACGCTTGTAATCCCAGCACTGTGAGAGGCTGCGGCGCACAGATCATGAGGTCAGGAGATCAAGACCATCCTGGCGAACACGGTGAAACCCCGTCTCTACTAAAAATACAAAATTAGCCGGGCATGGTTAATATATATGTATAATATACACATTTACTATACTATATGTTTATATATGTTATATATATATAAATGTAGATCTATAGATAGATGATCAGGAAAGACGTGAGAATGTCTTCAGTTTACACCTCAGCACAGACAGCCCACAACAAAAACCAAAACCCAGCAAATCCTGGGGAGTGGGGAGAGTCTGACGTCCAGAGTTACATTGTTAGATTCAAATGTCTAATTTTTTTTTTTTTTTTTTTTTTGAGACAGAATCTCACTCTGTCGCCCAGGCTGGAATGCAGTGGCGTGATCTCGGCTCACTGCAGCCTCAAACTCCTGAGTTCAAGTGATCCTCCTGGCTAAGCCTCCAGAGTACCTGGAAGCACAGGCATGAGCCACCACACCTGGCTAATTTTTTAAACTTTTTTTCGTAGAGACAGGGTCTCAGTTTCCCAGGCTGGCCTCCAACTCCTGGGCTCTAGCGATCCTCCCACCTTGAGCTCCCACATTACTGGGATTCCTGTCGTGAGCCACCATGTCCAGTCTAAATGTCTTTTTTTTTTTTTTTTTTTGAGACGGAGTCTCGCTCTGTCCTCCAGGCTGGAGTGCAGTGGTGCAATCTTGGCTCACTGAAAGCTCCGCCTCCCGGGTTCGCACCATTCTCCTCCCTCAGCCTCCTGAGTAGCTGGGACTACAGGCGCCGCCACCGCGCCCGGCTAATTTTTTGTATTTTTAGTAGAGACGGGGTTTCACCGTGTTAGCCAGGATGGTCTCGATCTCCTGACCTTGTGATCCACCCGCCTCGGCCTCCCAAAGTGCTGGGATCAGTCTAAATGTCTTCTAAAGACGTTTAAAAATTACTCTGTAGCTGGGCAAGGTGGTTTGTGCCTTAATCCCAGCGGTGTGGGAGGTTCTGGTGGGAGGACCATTTGAGCCCAGAAGGTTGAGGCTGCAGTGAGCTATGATAGCGGCACTGCACTTCAGCCTGGGTGACAGAGGGAGACTCTGTCTCAAAAATAAATAAATAAAATAAAAACAAGAAAACTACTTAAAGGATTACATTATTTTCGGACTTTTAGTCTTTTGGGATTGCCATTTTCAGGACTTTCGGGCCTTTAGTCTTCTGGGATTTGCCATTTTCAGGATTTTTGGGCTTTTAGCCTTTGGGATTTGCCATTTTCAGGATTTCACACTGTAGGGATTTTGATCTTTTGTGACTTCAACTTCGGGATTCTGCTCTTCAGGACTCTGGCCGAGGTCTGTTTTAAACAGAGCCCAGACACGCCAGATGTGTGGTCATCTAGGTCCCGTCTGCTCTGCGTACCCTGTGAAATGGTGCCAAACACCTGCTAGCCACAGAAAAGCGAAACCTGAGGGCTGTCAGGACCCAGCCCCGGCTGCCCTTCAGAGGGTACAGACCGTGGCTCCCGCCCGGCTGCTGAGTGTGTCACCGGCTCACAAGCCCCTCCCCAGCCCTGAGTTCCTGAGTGGCGACCCCCACCCTGAAGCCCGGCCTGCCTGTGCCACCGCCCCTGCTGGCCAGCCCTCTTCCCAATCGCCCCGAAACCATTCGCATAACCCACGTTTCATTTGTTCACATGAGATCCCTGATCCATTTGGAGCTTATTCTTGTGAACAGAGTAATTTTTTGGGCGGGGGCGGAGTCTTGCTCTGTCGCCCAGGCTGGAGTGCAGGGGCGCGATCTCGGCTCACTGCAACCTCCGCCTCCCAGGCTCAACCAATTCTCCTGCTTCAGCCCCCTGAGTAGCTGGGATTACAAGTGTGCACCACCACGCCTGGCTAATTTTGTATTTTTAGTAGAGACGGGGTTTCTTTTTTCTTTTCTTTTTTTTAAGCCGTAGTCTCGCTCTGTCGCCCAGGCTGGAGTGAGTGGCGCGATCTTGGCTCACTGCAAGCTCCGCCCCCCAGGTTCACAGCCATTCTCCTGCCTCAGCCTCCCGAGTAGCTGGGACTACAGGTGCCTCCCACCACACCCGGCTAATTCTTTTGTATTTTTAGTAGAGACAGGGTTTCACTGTGTTAACCAGGATGGTCTCGATCTCCTGACCCTCGTGATCTGCCCACCTCCGCCTCCCAAAGTGCTGGGATTACAGGCGTGAGCCACCGTGCCTGGCTGAGATGTGGTTTCACCATGTTGGCCAGGTTGGTCTCGAACTCCTGATCTCAACTGATTTGCACCCCTTGGCCCCCCAAAGTGCCGGGATTACCGGCGTGAGCCACCCCACCCGGCCTGAATGGTGTAACTTACACATGTGAAACCATCCTACTCAGACAGCTCACCAATTGTCTTAGCATCTTTCATTACGAAGTGCATTTTTTGCCCCACTGATATGAAATACCCCCTTTATGAACTAAATTTCCATGTTGCTAGGTCTATTTCCAGATATTCCATTTTTGTCCATCTGTCTGCTTCCTGGCCATGTGTCACACGCTTTAATTACAGTGGCTTCAGAGGGTGCTGCAGTGTCCACAGGGAAGCACCAGTTTTGTCTCCTGGGTTTTCTTGGGCACCATCAGACGTCTGTGCTTCCATATGAACTTCAGGGTCAATCTGCATTAACTCCACAAACAGCTTTTGGTGCTGTTGTAACTGGGATTATGTTTCATTTCTGAATTAAGAATGGGATCTTTATGATGTTAAGTCATCTCATCAAAGAACAAGGAATTTGCCCATGTGTTCAAGTCTATGTGTGTCTTTTTTTTTTGAGATGGAGTCTCGCTCTGTCGCCCAGGCTGGAGTGCAGTGGCACGATCTTAGCTCACTGCAAGCTCCGCCTCCTGAGTTCACACCATTCTCCTGCCTCAGCCTGCTGAGCAGCTGGGACTACAGGTGCCCACCACCATGCCCAGCTAAGTTTTTGTATTTTTAGTAGAGACAGGGTTTCACCTCATTAGCCAGGATGGTCTCGATCTCCTGACCTCGTGATCCGCCCCCGCCTCGGGCTCCCAAAGTGCTGGGATTACAGGCGTGAGCCACTGCGCCCAGCCGTGTGTGTCTTTGAAGAGTATTCTTAGGCTGGGTACAGTGGCTCAATCAAGCCTGTAATCCCAGCACTTCGGGAGGCCGAAGCGGGAGGATGGCTTGAGCCCAGCAGTTCCAGACCAGCCTGGACAACAAAATGAGACCCTGTCTCTAGAATTTTTTATTTTTAATTAGCCTGGTGTGGTGGTGTGCACCTGTAGTCTCAGCTACTTGAGAGGCTGAGGAGGAAGGATCGCTTGAGCCCTGGAGATGGAGGCTGCAGTGAGCTGTGATCACACCACTGCACTGCAGCCTGTGGGACAGAGCAAGTCCCTGCCTCAAAAAAAAAAAAAAAAAAGTGTTTTAAAGTTTCCTCATGGCCGGGCACAGTGGCTCACGCCTGTAACCCCAGCATTTTGGGTGGCTGAGGCAGACAGATCATGAGGTCAGGAGTTTGAGACCAGCCTGATCAGACTGCACCTGGTGCAGTTATTAGAAAGCCTGTGAAGTACTACACCGTGTGAATCCACCTAAGAAGATAAGGCGTGTGATTTTATCCATAGGTGTGGATGAAGCCTCTGGAAAAATTTAGTACCTATTATTGATAGAAGCACTCAAAATGGGAATTGGCAAATACTTTCTTAGGATGCCTATGTCCATAGCTATCTGTGTGTGTGTGTGTGTGTGTACTGGAAGTGTAACCTAATGCAATTGGGCAAAACAGAATTGAAAAAAGTGAACTACATCTTGCATGCATTATATGATATACATGGAAAGTCCCATAGAATCAATCAGTAAAAACATTTAGTAAGTTAGAAGAGGTGAAATTGCTGTCAAAAAATAGGTGGTCTTCATCTGCATAACCAACCACCAGTGAGGTGATAAACTAGTAGAGAAAACATATTTATAATAGCAATAAAACAATGCTTAGAAATAAACTTATCAAGACATGTATAAAACCTAAATGAGGAAACTTTTTGTTTGTTTGTTTGAGATGGAGTCTCACTCTGTCACCCAGGCTGGAGTGCAGTGGCACTATCTCAGCTCACTGCAACCTCCGCCTCCTGGTTTCAAGTGATTCTCCTGTGTCAGCCTCCCAAGTAGCTGGGATTACGGGCACCTGCCACCATGCCCGGTTAATTCTGTATTTTTAGTACAGACAGGGTTTCACCATGTTGCCCAGGCTGGTCTTGAACTCCTGGCCTTATGCGAGCCAGCCACCTCAACCTCCCAAAGTGTTGGGATTACAGGCATCAGTCACTGTACTCGACACCCTGTGGTAATTTTCTTTGTGCTGAAGTCATTTTGTCTGATGTTAAATATAGCCTCTCCACTTTATTATGTTTCCATGGTATACAGTTTTCCATTTTTCTATTAACCCTATTTACGTCGTTGTATTTGAAGTGTCTTGTAGATGTCATATTGATGGGCCACACTTTTTATCTTTCCTGTCTTTAAATAGCATGTGTAGATCATGTCTTTTTTTTTTTTTTTTTTTTTGAGACGAGTCTCGCTGTGTTGCCCAGGCTGGAGTACAGTGATGTGATCTCGGCTCACTGCAACCTCTGCCTCCTGGGTTCAAGTGATTCTCCTGCCTCAGGTTCCTGAGTAGCTAGGACGACAGGTGTGCACCACCAAACCCGGCTAATTTTTGTATTTTTAGTAGAGACAGGGTTTCACCGTGTTGACCAGGCTGGTATGGAACTCCTGACCTCAAGTGATCCACCCGCCTCAGCCTTCCAAAGTGCTGGGATTACAGGTGTGAGCCACCATGCCCGGCTGATCACGTGCATTTAACGTGTTTGATTACATAGGATTCGACTCTACCAGTTATTTTTTATTTTTTTTAGAGAGTCTTGCTATCACCCAGACTGGAGCGTAGTGGTGAGATGTCAGCTCACTGCCACCTCCATCTCCCCGGTTCAAGTGATTCTCCTACCTCAGCCTCCCACGTAGCTCGAATTACAGGCTCCCACCATCACCCCCGGCTAATTTTGTATTTTTATAGAGATGGGGTTTCAGTGTGTTGGCCAGGCTGGTCTCAGACTCCTGACCTCAAGTGATTGGCCTCCCACAGTGCTGGGCCTCCCACAGTGCTGGGATTACAGGCCTGAGCCACTGCACCCGGCCACCACTTCATTACCTTCTTCTCCTCTTTTGTTCCCAGTATTCAGTTTCCCCTTCATCACAATTCTTTCAGGCTATTTAACACTTTTCGTAGTATGTTTCAATTAACATGTTGGACTATTTTAGGATATCTCATTGTACCTTTTTTTTTTTTTTTTTTTAATAAAGACAGAGTGTTGCTCTGTCCCCCAGGCTGGAGTGCAGTGGCGCGATCTCGACTGATTGCAACTTCCACCTCCCAGGTTCAAGTGATTCTCCTGCCTCAGCCTCCTGAGTAGCTGGGATTACAGGTGCCCCCAACCACACCCAGCTAATTTTTGTATTTCTTAGTAGAGATGGGGTTTCGCCATGTTGACCAAGCAGGTCTCGAACTCCTGACCTCAAGTGATCCACCCACCTCACCCTCCCAAAGTGGTGGGATTACAGGTGTGAGCCACCATGCCCAGCTATATACTTCTTTAGTAATTAAAATATACATACTTAGCTTTTCCAGTCTTTCTGGAACAGTATTTTGCCACTGAAATGGAACACGGAACCTCAACGCCGTCCAGCCACATTGCCCCTCACCTTAATGTTGCAGTTGTCTTATGTATTCAATATACATCAGTTGAAACCCCATGTGATAGCTTTTGTTTTTCACAATCATATATATTTTAAAGAACTCAAGAGTAGAATAATCTGATCTATTTACTCAGATATTTACCATTTCTACTGCTTTTCCTTTGCCCCAGGTTTCCTGAAGAGTTTTCTGTAACCATTTATTTAAACCAGCTCTTCAGGCAATAACTCTTTGTATTGCATCATCGTTATTTCTGTTTCATTCCTAAAGGATATTTTGCTGGATACAGCAATCTGGGTGGGCATTTTTTTTTATTTCAGAACTTGAAAAATGGTCCTACATTTCCTGTTGGTCTCTATGGCTTCTGATGAGAAACCCGGTCAATTGAATTGTTCTTTGGGAAGCACTGTGTCCATTTTCTCAGCCTCCTTCCAAGACTTTCACTCTGTAGCTTTTAGCAGTTTCATGGTGGTAGGTCTGGGCTTGGTTTTCTGTAGGTTTATCCTGTCTGGGGCTCATGGAACCTCTTCAGACTTAAGTTTTTATCTTACACCAAATATGAGAAGTTTTTCATCATGATTTTTTCAAGTGGTTTTACTACATCACACTTTCTCCTTTCCTTCCAGGATTCTGAGGCCATGAATGTTAGCCATTTTGTATCATAACACTGCTCCCCAAGGCTGTTGCACCTATGCTGAATAATTTCAGATTATAGTCTAGACACTTTTGAATTTTACGTTATGACACTCTGGGTCTGTAAATCCCATGGGTGATGGAGATATTGGTTAATGAGGTGAGTGACCTAGTTAGGTTCAGGAGGCAAGTTTTATTGAACATTGTGTGGGTTGCGCTTTCAATGTCAATTCCATTCTCAAAGCCTATGCAGAGGTGCTCATGTCTCTTCTAGGGGCGGGGCTTGTCCACGCACAGAGTGGTCAACCTCACAGGCCAGCTCCTAAGGCCGATGATGTGTTTGCTGCTGCAGGACTGCCTGGAGGCCAGGGCAAGTGAACGGGAAAAACTAAACTTTGGGATTTTTCTCTCTCACTAGTGTTAGGACACCTGTTTCCCACTGGTTGCGTGCAAACAGAAGTCGGCATGAGGCCTCCATCTGGAGCCTAGTGGATGCTGGTGCCATGCTTTTGGGACCTTCCGGCCTCCAGAATTGTGAACCAAATAAACCTCTTTTCTTCATTAAAAAAACAGAGGTGGCTGGGCGCAGTGGCTCACGCCTGTAATCCCAGCACTTTGGGAGGCCGAGGCGGGTGGATCACGAGGTCAGGAGATCGAGACCATCCTGGCTAACATGGTGAAACCCCATCTCTACTAACAATACAAAAAAATTAGCCAGGTGTGTTGGTGGGCGCCTGTAGTCTCAGCTACTTGGGAGGCTGAGGCAGGAGAATGGCGTGAACCCAGGAGGCGGAGCTTGCAGTGAGCCGAGATCGTGCCACTGTACTCCAGCCTGGGCAACACAGCAAGACTCCATCTTAAAAATAAAATAAAATAAAATAAAAAAACAGAGGCCTTGTAAAAATTTTATGTCCATAGCGGGAAAAATGAAATTAAAACTGTACAGATACCATCAACAAAAATCAGCTCCAAATGGATTAAGCAACCTAGCATAAAACACAGAAACTGTGGAAACCAAAACAGTACAGTGCATTCAAGGCCTTAGAGGAAAAGAAATTTCTGATGAAGATAAAGCAAAGGTTGTATACATTTGAGTATGCCAAAATTAAGAAATCTTTTTCCTTTTTTTTTTTTTTGAGACAGTCTCACTCTGTTGCCAGGCTGGAATGCAGTGTGCGATCTCGGCTCACTGCAATCTGTGCCTCCTGGGTTCAAGTGATTTTCCTGCCTCAGCCTCCTAAAGAGCTGGGATTACAGGCACACACCACCACATCTAGCTAATTTTTCTATTTTAAGTAGAGATGGGGTTTCACCATGTTGGCCAGGGTGGTCTTCACCTCCTGACCTTGTGGTTCACCCGCCTCGGCCTCCCCAAATGATGGGATTACAGGCATGAGCCACCGCGCCCAGCGAAATCTTTTTCCTTACTTTTTCCTTAAGGCACCATCACAAAAGTGAAAACAGGTCAAGTGGAAACCACTACAATCTTCTAAGTCACAAGCGGTGACTCACCTCACAACAGCCTCCCCATCTCACCTCACAACAGCCTCCCCATTTCTAAAAAAGAACAAATACCAAACAAATCAGAAAAACACAAGTCCAGGTATTTCATCCAAAAAGGAAAATAGCCAGCGTAAGTAAAACCATGTTCATACTATCAATAATCAAGAGAAGTGCAAGCCAGCACCCCAAAGAGATGCTGTTTCACAACCACTTTGGAAAAAATGTCACTCCCTAATGAGGTTGAACCAGTAGAGAGAAAGAATAAAACTGCCCAGGAGTCAACACCGCAGCTCTTACAGACAGTTCAAGAATGCCTGGGCTGGGTAAGACCTTGTCATGGACATGTGCTTAGGTAGAAAGACTATAAGGAAAACCGCACCTGGATGTGGACGCGTCAAGGTGAGAGAGTGAACACATCTAGTTACGGACATGGAAAGAAGTTTATCACTCACAGTGTCAGGAGAAGGGACAAAACACTGCAGACAGGGCCCAGGGAAGCTGCAGAGCTGGGCAGGGGCAGAAGTCAGGTCCAGGGGAGGCAGAGGCTACAGGTTTTCACAGGAAAGGCAGGACGGGGCAGGATGAAGTCTGGGGCTGGGTAGTCTGCATACTTCCAGCAGGCCCAAGGGCACAGAGCATATCCCGCTGTCTAGTGCCTCATCCTGGGCTGACTTCAGGGAGGAGAAATATTGGCTTGGTGTGGTAGTTAGAAAAAGGAAGTGGCTGGAAATAAGTAGTTGCAACGGTTGATTTGCATATGCAGTGCGAGCTGATTTGCATACGCAGTGCCAGTTATGTTGCATATGCAGTGCGACTTGAGTTGTATATGCAGTGTCGATTTGCATACGCAGTGAGTTGAGTTGCATATGCAGTGTCGATTTGCATACACAGTGAGTTGAGTTGCATATGCAGTGTCGATTTGCATATGCAGTGTCGATTTGCATATGCAGTGAGTTGAGTTGCATATGCACTGGTGTTCCCAGCAAGTTGTTTACCATCTTTAGAAATGATCTAGCCCTGGGAGGGTTGGTCTAGCCCCCACAGCAAGACCCCAGGATGAAAATGTATCCTAACAAAAAAAAAATAGAACACAATTAATACAATTGGTCCTTTAACGTTTTACCTTACACTGAGGAACCCTCAGACATCAGGAGTGGAGATTGTCACACAGGAGAGCATAAGTTGCCCTAAGTGGCACAGAACACGTTCTGGGAGTCAGGAGGAGCAATACAGGTATCTGCACAAGCAGTACTTGCAGTCCTGCCCATAACCCAGTTTTCCATCATGCGTGGTGTCTTAGTCTGTCTGCGTTGCTATGTATCTGACACTGGGTAACTTAGAAAGAGGCTTATTTGGCTCAAGGTTCTGCAGGCTGTATAAGCATGGCACTGGCATCCAACCTGCTTCTGGTGAGGACTATCTGCTGTGTCAAACAGGGCAGAGAAGGTCAGGGGCAGTGAGCCAAACCCAAGGGACAGCGTGGCTTTATCATCACCATGCTCCTGGTAACTAATGCATTCCCCTACGAACCAATCCAGGCTTGAGAGAGCAAGAATGAATGGTATCCAACCATGCAGGAGGGTGCCTCCATGACCCAAACCCCCACCAGGCCCCCTCCCAGCACTGCCACACTGAGAGTCAAAGCTCAACATGAGACTTGGTGAGGACAAGCCAATCCCATCCACATCACAGCATATGGTATTACTCAAGAAAATCACTTCGAAATGTTGGGGGTCCAGTGATAAAATCCTTGAGGAGTTAGAAAGCTGAGGAAGGGATGAGTTTGACAATGGTCAGGGTGGCAGGTCTGTAGTTCTGCTGCAGGAAGGTACGAAGTGAACAGTTAGAATGTGTAAAGAAGAGGCTCTGTGTGAAGCCAAGTCAACGGAGTAAGGAGATGAGACAGAAAGCTACAGGGGAGGAGAAGGCACTGGGCAGACAGCAGCCTCCCCAGAGGCTGATAGGAGGCAGGTGCCTCCTGGTGAAACAAAAAAATTTGTCATCAATTATCAAGACTTCACAGACACTACTAACTCCTAACAGATTTTCTTACAGGCAAGAGGTGCAGGGCTGTAGGTTCTGACTGAGATTACACCAGGATCGCGGGTTAGCGGACAGCAAGCTCAGCTCATCACAGAATCTCAAATATCGAATTTGCACCTTAGGAACACCAGTCCATGGACATCGCTGCTGAGGAGGTTCTGGAGAAGTGTGTAAAGTCACCTCCACTGAAGGGAGGGGAGTCATCTTAACGAGGTCTAGGCTGGGGTGATGTCTCCACCTACCAGTGGGCCTATCAGGCAGGGTGGTGTCTGAGCTACCGCCTGCTCAGGATGCTGTCACTCGGAGTCCGAGCACCAGGATGATGCAGATGTGGCATCACCTGTGACCCGCACGTTCTGGACTCAGACACTGGGAGTCAGTTCCAGCGGACACCTGCAGGACTTATTTCCGCCAACTGGGATGGCATCTGAGACCAGTCCAGGAGCCGCTACAACCCCACAGGGTGGTTCACACTAATCTGATGACCTTTAGTGTCACTGCCAACAAGTAAAGGTGGCAAGAGATGAGCTAAATAGTCACACTCAATCCCACAAGAGAAACATTGCATGACCCACTCCTCTCCACAACAAACACGTAACATGAAGGTGCACGGGTCTGTCCATCCAGGATTTCAAACACGTAATAACATGAAGGTGCACAAGTCTGTCCATCCAAGATTTCAAACACGTAACATGAAGGTGCACGGGTCTGTCCACCCAGGATTTCAAACATGCAACATGAAGGTGCACGAGTCTGTCCATCCAGGATTTCAAACACATAATAACATGAAGATGCACGGGTCTGTCCATCCAGGATTTCAAACACGTACTGTGAAGGTGCACGGGTCTGTCCATCCAGGATTTCAAACACGCAACATGAAGGTGCACGGGTCTGTCCATCCAGGATTTCAAACACACAATAACATGAAGATGCACGGGTCTGTCCATCCAGGATTTCAAACACGTAACGTGAAGGTGCACGGGTCTGTCCATCCAGGATTTCAAACACGTAACGTGGAGGTGCACGGGTCTGTACATCCAAGATTTCAAACACGTAATAACATGAAGGTGCACGGGTCTGTCCATCCAGGATTTCAAACACGTAACGTGAAGGTGCACGGGTCTGTCCATCCAGGATTTCAAACACGTAACGTGAAGGTGCACGGGTCTGTCCATCCAGGATTTCAAACACGTAACATGAAGGTACACGGGTCTGTCCATCCAGGATTTCAAACACGTAACATGAAAGTGCACGGGTCTGTCCATCCAGGATTTCAAACACATAACGCGAAGGTACACGGGTCTGTCCATCCAGGATTTCACACACATAACATGAAGGTGCACAGGTTTGTCCATCCAGGACTTATTGTTCACCTCGCTGTAGATTACCTTTATACCGTGGGGGTTCAACACCACAGAAACAGTCGCCAAGCAGCTGCTGCCCCGATGGCCACAAAAAACCTAACCCAAGATTGCTGCAGCCAGAGGACACACATTCGTGTCACAGACATGGGGGCCTTGCTCTGCTGCTGGGTGTGTTTAAGGGCCTCATCCAGGAAGCGCCAGTGACAGTGCCAAGCGCCGTGGAACATCAGGACCAGCCACGTCCCTGGTCTGTTTTAATGGTACACAAAGGGGCAGCACACACAAGCGGCTCCTGCCCCAGAACTGCTGGATTCAGCAGCTGCCAGGACTGCTCTGTGTGCTATGAAGAGGATCTGGAGGTCAACAGGGACACTCAGGGCTCTCACCCATCCGGCACTGTCTGAGGTACAGGAATTCCCTCCTCCCCACGTGGGCTGGTGTGGCTCTCCCTCCACGGCCATGAAACGGGGGCATCTCACAGCACTGACCTCGCCCCTCTCCACTCTGCCCCTCCTGGCCCCCTTTTGTTTTATCTGAAGGGATCAGGTATGGGAGAGGAACAAGGGCATTTTCATAAAATGCAGACCTGTGTTATGCCCCCACCTTGGCCAGTGTGGGATCCTACAGGTGGGTCATGCCTAAGAGCAAGACTAACCAACCACAGCCTACACTGCTCACAGAGGATCACATCTGAGTCCTCAAGACTAACCAACCACAGCCTACGCTGCTCACACAGGATCACATCTGGATCCTTAAGACTAACCAACCACAGCCTACGCTGCTCACACAGAATCACGTCTGAGTCCTCAAGACTAACCAACCACAGCCTACGCTGCTCACACAGGATCACATCTGGATCCTTAAGACTAACCAACCACAGCCTGCGCTGCTCACACAGCATCACATCTGAGTCCTCAAGACTAACCAACCAGAGCCTATGCTGCTCACACAGGATCACATCTGATCCTCCAGGCCCACTCTTAGCCAGGCTGCGACTCGGACAGTATAGCAATCAGACTGGAGGATTTCTACAGGGAACAGTCCTCACTCCAAGAATGATCAGTGCAGCATCATACAGGTTCAAAACATGTCTACAGAACCCCCAGAAAGACGTGTCTCTGTTAGCCCACAAGGTTTCAGGACACGGGGAAGTGATTCCTATCTTCTGTACATTCATAACACTTCAAGTGTCAATCCCTCGTTTACTAAAGATTGAGGAACGATATCATGTAAAGAATGACTTCCCAACAATTCTCACCCTCCTAAGGTTTTTCTCCACTGTGAGATCACGAGGGATCATCAAAGTACTGAGCAGAACAGCAACAACGCTGCTACGTATCACATGTCAATAAGGTTCTCTCCACTGGATACCTTCCATATTTAGCAAAACCCGAGAGCACATTGAGGGCTTTCTCTGCGTCTGCTGCCGTAGGGCTCCAGGCTGAGTTCCTGCCTGCCGGGTTGTGACACGATGCTGATGGCCACACTCAAGTGATGGGCATCTGGAGAGCGAGAGGTCTTTCATGTTTTCCACGTGAATGAGTGCAGCTGACAGCTTCCCCGCATTCCTTACATTAGTAAGGCTTCTCAGCAGTGTGAATTTGAGCATGATGGTTAAGGCATGAGGAATTTTTAAAAGATTTTCCACAGTCCTTACATACAAAAAGCTGCTCTTCAGTGTAAGTTTTTAAATGTTCTTTTAGTAGATAAAACCTACTGTAGGCTTTCCCGCATTCCTTGCATTTATAGGGTTTCTGCCCAGTGTGGATTCTTCCATGTTTACGCAGGTGAGAGGAGGCACGGAAGGCTTTTCCACACTCGTTACATACATAAGGTTTCTCTCCTGTGTGAGTCCGTCTGTGTTCGATAAGGTGTGAGGAGGAAGCAAAGGCTTTCCCACACTCCTTACATATGTAGGGTTTCTCTCCAGTGTGGGTTCTTATGTGCACAACAAGGTGTGAGGACGTGGTAAAGGCCTTTCCGCATACTCTACATTCATAAGGCTTCTCTCCAGTGTGAGTTCGTATGTGCTCAGTTAGGCTCGAAGAAACAGTGAACGTTTTCCCACAGTCCTTACATTCATAAGGTTTTATTCCAGTGTGAATCTGAATGTGCTTATTCAGGCATGAGGAATTTCTGAAGGATTTCCCGCATATCATACATATAAAAGGCTTCTCCTCTGTGTGAGTTTTCACATGTTCATTTAGTAGATAAACCCTATTGTAGGCTTTCCCACAGTCCTTACATTCATAGGGCTTCTCCCCGGTGTGTGTCCGCGTGTGTTTAGTGAGGCCTGAGCGCCCCGTGAAGGCTTTGCCACATTGCTTACATTCGTAGGGTTTCTCTCCAGTATGGATTCTCGCATGTTCAGTCAGGCTTGAAGAAACAGTGAAGGATTTCCCACAATCTTTACATTCATAGGGTTTCTCTCCAGTGTGAGTCCTTACGTGCTCGGTAAGGCCTGAGGACGTACAGAAGGCTTTCCCACAGTCCTTACACGTGTATGGCTTCTCGCCCGTGTGTGTTCGTACGTGTCTAGTAAGGCCACAGCGCACGGTGAAGGCCTTCCCACAGTAGCTACATGTATAGGGTTTTATTCCAGTGTGAATTCGAACATGATTATTAAGGCAGGAGGAATTTCTAAAATATTTTCCGCAAACCACACATGCAAAGGGCTTCTCCCTCATGCGAGTTTTCACATGTTCGTTCAGTAGATAAAACCCACTGCAGGCTTTCCCACAGTCCTTCCATTCAGAGAGCTTCTTTCCAGGGCGTGTTTGGACGTGTTTAGAAAGACCTGAGCATCCAGTGAAGGTTTTTCCATATTCGTTACATTCACAGGGCTTCTCTGCAGCATCAATTCTTACAAGTGCAGTTAGGCCGGAAGCAACAGGGGAGGCTTTTCCACATTCCTCCAATTCACAGGGCTTCTCCCCAGTGTGGACTCGCATGTGACTAGTAAGGTAGGCAGTGTCTCTAAAGGCCTTCCCACATTCCCTGCATACGTGGGGGTTCCTGACAGCAAGCATTTCAACAGGCGTGGCACAGCCTGTGGAGTGAGTGAGAGCCTTCCCACACTGCTTCCATTTCCATGTTCCTTCTCCACTGTGAGTTCCCACACGTGCCTGAAGGTATGACTGATTAAGGACTGCTTCCCCACAGTCACTGCAGTCAAGAGGTTTGTCCCGAGTGCATCTTTGCCGGTAAACAACATTTGGAGTAGGGCTAAAGGCTTTTCCACACTGATCCAACACAGAAAACTGCTCTCCAATTTTGAACAAAGTTTTCTGGCATGGAATAAAAAAGTCTTTCTCATAATGATTAGACACACAACTGTCTCCTGTATTTTGAGTTCTCACGTGTGTGCCGAGGCCTGAGTGTTCACTGAAAGCTTCTCCACACTGTGTGCGGTCACAGAGCTGCCCTCCATTGTGGCTTCTTGCCTGCTGGTGGAGAATGAGTGGCGGTCAGGGGATTGCTGAGGCTTATTCATAGATCTCACCCAGCTGAAGACAGAGTATGACGATGACAATTACGATTTCTGCCATTTTCATAACATGCATGCAGCTCCTGCCCTGTAGATGTCTTTCAAGTCAAATGAGGAGCGCACCTGCAAGAATCCTGTGACATCAGGATGGGCGCGGTGGCTCATGCCTGTAATCCCAGCACTTTGGGAGGCTGAGGCGGGTGGATCACCTGAGGTCAGGAGTTCAAGACCAGCCTGACCAACGTGGAGAAACCCTGTCTCTATTAAAAATACAAAATTAACCGGGTGTGGTGGCACATGCCTGTAATTCCAGCTACTCAGGAGGCTTAGGCAGGAGAATGGCTTGAACCAGGGAGGCAGAAGTTGCAGTGAGCTGAGATCGCGCCACTGCACTCCAGCCTGGGCAACAAGAGCAAAACTCCATCTCAAAAAAGAAAGAATCGGCCGGGAGCAGTGGCTCACGTCTGTAATCCCAGTACTTTGGGAGGTTAAGGTGGGAGGATCACGAGGTCAAGAGATCGAGACCATCCTGGCCAAAATGGTCAAACCCCATCTCTACTAAAAATACAAAAATTAGCTGGGCGTGGTGGCACACGCCTCTAGTTCTGGTCCAGCTACTCGGGAGGCTGAGTCAGAAGAATCGCTTGAACTGGGGAGGTGGAGCTTGCAGTGAGCCGAGATCATGCCATTGCACTCCAGCCTGGCGACAGAGTGAGACTTCATCTCAAAAAAAAAAAAGGAATCCTGTGCCATCTGCTCTAACTTTGAAAAGTCTGCGCTCACGAAACAGCTCTGCAATCTCAATGCCTTGTCACGTGTGCTGACGTGTGTCTGAAGCACCAAGTTTCAAGACAGGATGAGGCCCTCCCAAATTCCACACATTCAGAGTGTTCTCTACAGACAGTCCCCACCTGAGTGAATCCTGCTTCTCTACATTCTCTCAATTTTGCTCATTTTCTATAGTGGAATTCCCAATGTTTTATGAGTGTGATAAATAAAAAAAATCTCTCTTGTTAATTTTACCGTTTGTGTCTCCTTTGATGTTCTGCACCAAGATCTATCCTGCCGAAGTGCTGGCCCTTTGGTTTTAAGTCGCCATTCTGAAAAGAAAAAAAAAAGACCTAAAAACGATCAAACTCATTGTTATTTGTTTTCATATAAGACATGGCAAAAAAAATAAAGCAAAGATAGATTGGAGAAGTTTGGCTATGTGTAAAATTTGGAATCACAAGAACTGGGAGTCATAATTTAGAAGATTTAAAAGTAAATTTGGTCCACAAAAAACAAATGTGATGGTGAACAGAAAGCAGGAAAGATCTGGACGAAGAGCATACATTAAAAACACAAACTCGTCTGGGCGTGGTGGCTCACGCCTGTAATCCCAACACTTTTCGAGGCCAAGGTGGGTGGATCACGAGGTCAGGAGTTCGAGACCAGCCTGACCAACATGGTGAAACCTTGTCACTACCAAAAATACAAAAATCAGGCTGGGCGCAGTGGCTCAAGCCTGTAATCCCAGCACTTTGGGAGGCCGAGACAGGCGGATCATGAGGTCAGGAGATTGAGACCATCCTGGCTAACACGGTGAAAGCCCGTCTCTACTAAAAAATACAAAAAACTAGCCGGGCCACGTGGCGGGCGCCTGTAGTCCCAGCTACTCGGGAGGCTGAGGCAGGAGAATGGCATGAACCTGGGAGGCGGAGCTTGCAGTGAGCTGAGATCTGGCCACTGCACTCCAGCCTGGACTCTGTCTCAAAAAAAAAAAAAACAACAACAAAATACAAAACAAACAAGCAAAAAAATTAGCCGGGTGTGGTGGCACACGCCTGTAATCCCAGCTACTCGGGAGGTGAGGCAGAAGAATCGCGTGAACCCAGGAGGCAGAGTTTGCAGTGAGCCGAAATTGTGCCACTACACTCCAGCCTGGGCAACAGAACAAGACTCCATCTCAAACAAAACAAAACAAAACAAAAAAACCACAATCTCAAAGAACAAAAGAGCAGGGTTTTGTTTCTTCTTCTTTTTTGTTTTTTTTTTTGCGAGACAGAGTCTTGCTCTCTCTTCCCAGAACTTTTGAGTCCAATGGCCTCATGTTGTGTGCCAGAATGCATCTTAAAACGTACACTCACGATCCTCCCACAGCCACCAAACTCGACACTCAGGATCCTCCCGCAGCTGCTAAACTTGACATCGACCAGGGGTGCTCTTCACACTCACTCACCTTGGAGAACTCCTCTCTGCTCTGCCCTCAACTCCTCTTCCTCTTCCAGCCAACAGATCACACTGGGTTTGAACAGGTCATGTCCTGTACACAGGGAAAGAGACATCAATGGAAGAGGCTCAGGCAGGGGATGACAAACCTACCCATGAAACAGGAACTACATTTCCTTGTTTTTTTGTTTTCGTTTTTTTTTTGTTTTGTTTTGAAATGGAGTCTCGCTCTGTCCCCCAGGCTGGAGTGCAGTGGCACAATCTCAGCTCACAGAAAGCTCCGCCTCCTGGGTTCAAGCGATTCTCCTGCCTCAGCCTCCCGAATAGCTGGGACTACAGGCGTCCGCCACCACACCCGGCTAATTTTTTGTATTTTTAGTAGAGAAGATGGGGATTCACCATGTTAGTCAGGATGGTCTCAATCTCCTGACCTCACGATCCTTCCGCCCCGGCCTGCCAGAGTGCTGGGATCACAGCCCTGAGCCACCACGCCCAGCCTCCCAGAGTGCTGGGATTACAGGCATGAGCCACTGCACCTGGCCTCCCAGAGTGCTGGGATCACAGCCCTGAGCCACTGCGCCCGGCCTCCCAGAGTGCTAGGATCACAGCACTGAGCCACCATGTCTGGCTTCCCAAAGTGCTGGGATTACAGGCGTTTGAGTCACCGTGTCCAGCCTCCCAAAGTACTGGGATTACAGGCGTGAGCCACCACACCTGGCCCCCAAAGTGCTGGGATTACAGGCATGAGCCATTGCACCTGGCCAGGAACTACATTATTTTATTTTATGTTTTTGAGATGGAGTCTCGCTCTGTCACCCAGGCTGGAGTGCAGTGGCGTGCCAGGAACTACATTTCTAAAGAATGCAGTGAAATTGTTTCGAAGGAGCTCAAAGTGCAAGTACTCCATCTTTCTGTGCCCCAAAGAAACTGGTTTATCTCTGATCCCTGAAGCCCACATTCAGGCTTAAATATACATGTAAAAACCACTAAGACTTCTATTCAAACAGGAAATAACAGAAGTGCAAAAAGAGATCTTCATTCGCTTGGGAAACTACTACCCAGTGGTTCTCAGTGTTAGAGTGAGTCGGCTTCACAGGGAGGGCTTGTTAAAGCAGAGATGACAGGACCCCCACAGCAGACATTCTGATCCAACGTGTCACAGGTGCGGCCTGAGAATGCACGTTTCTAGATGAGTGATGGTGATGCTACTGACCCCAGGACCACATTCTGGAAACGATCACGCTAGCATCAAGCCCATTATATCTGTTACTTCCCACGGTACTCGGCTTTGCCGTCAACAATCCTGGAACACAGTAAGGACATATCATGTATCAGCTCCACAGAAGTTGCAAAGAACGGTGGCAGCCTCACCTACTGAGGCCAGGTTCTCGTAGTTTTCCAGCATCACATCTCTGTAGAGGTCTCTCTGAGATGGGTCCAGTAAAGTCCATTCCTCCTGGGTGAAGTCCACAGCCACGTCATCAAAGGTCACTGAGTCCTAAATCATCACACATGATGGTTGAAGCCACTCAACGTGTCCATCAGTGTTCACTGGAGGAGGAGGAAACGGGGCCCTACACCTACATGGGACTGTGAGGTCTCCTACTGTCTACCCCATGGCCCAGCAGTCCTGGGAACCCTTCTCTGCCCCCACACACACACAGTCGATCTCCTCTAGTCATACGGCCACAACGGCAACTCCAATATGTGAACTTCTCTCACCCACTCACTGGACGCTCCTCTCGCCTTATATCCCTCTCCTGAGCGCATTACAAACACATGATAACTCGTGATGTGGAAATAAGTTCCCAGAGAGGACACTTTCCCCTTCCTTACTATGCGTCAGGGCACGCTGAGGCCGGGCGCAGCGACACACACCTGTAATCCCAGCACTTTGGGAGGCCAAGGCGGGTGGATCACCTGAGGTCAGGAGTTCAAGACCAGCCTGGCCAACGTGGCAAAACTCCGTCTCTACTAAAAATACAAAAATTAGACAGGCGTGGTGACAGGCACTTGTAATCCCAGCTACTTGGGAGGCTGAGGTAGGAGAATTGCTTGAACCTGGGAGGTGGAGATGGCAGTGAGCCGAGATTACGTCAGTGTTCTCCAGCCTGGGCAACAAAACGAGACTCCATCTCAAAAAAAAAAAAAAAAAAAAAAGTAACGCTGAAATACGGGGAGGATTTTCAGTCACACCTGACCAGCCAGGCTCTTCTCCCTGGGGGCTCAACTAGGGATTCGGTCCTTGAGTGAGGCAGTGGAGATAAATCTGCTCAGACAGAAACCTGTCTGTCTGCTGAATACCAGTATGTTATTTTTAGAAAAATACAGTTTTTGCATACCTGATAACAATTTATCAGCCAGCCAGCCACCATCCCTGCTGCCTGTGTCTGTTCTTCATGAAGGCAGATTGAGTCCCTAGAAACATGACCTCCTAAAAAACAAAGAAGGTAAGAAGGCATGAGAACCCAGAGCTGACCCTAATGCCACGCTCACGGACCTGGAAGTCATTCCATCCTAGCGGGAAATTCCCGTCTACTGCTGCACACTCGGGAAAAGACACACACACTTGGGAGGCTGAGACGGGCGGATCATGAGGTCAGGAGATCGAGACCATCCTGGCTAACACGGTGAAACCCCGTCTCTACTAAACATACAAAAAAAAAACTAGCCGGGCGAAGTGGCAGGTGCCTGTAGTCCCAGCTACTCGGGAGGCTGAGGCAGGAGAATGGCGTGAACCCGAGAGGAGGAGCTTGCAGTGAGCTGAGATCCGGCCACTGCACTCCAGCCTGGGTGACACAGCAAGACTCCGTCTCAAAAAAAAAAAAAAAAAAAAAAAAAAAAAAGACACACACACAAACACACACACACACACAGCCATACAATGCCTCAGGAAAACACATACACAAACACACACAGCCATACAATGCCTCAGGAAAACTCACACACACACACACACACACACACACAGCCATACAGTGCCAGGGTAGTCTGTCTCACCTGGCGACACAAAAGGTTTGTGAGCTATGCTGCCCTCCAAGAAATGGTAACAGGCTCCTATTGCAGATACGGAACTGTAAGCCCTGAGAAATGTGACTTTTCATTTGCCCTTGGTGAGAAAACTCATGGGGTTTACGAATCATCCCTCCCCAAAGCACACACACCCGGGCTGACTTACAGGCCAGCGGTCTCTGGCTCACTCCAGCAGCTCCAATAGGAACCTGGAGCGGGACTACTCAGGCCCCGTCCATGGGACTCACACTGTGTATCAGGACCTATACCAGAGGCTGTGAGGAGCCCCACCAGGACTTACCATGGGCTAGGTCAGGGGCTGCCATCCTGGGAGGCTGACGGAAGCATCTGAATGCTCCTTTCCTGAAGCCAAGGCCACTGCAGGGTGGCCTGTGAATCTGTGTGGATGGTGCAGTCTCTATCCCTCCTGACCCAGGGATGGCTGGATCCCTATTTCCTAGCAACCATAACGAAGAAGCATTACTTCCCAGTTATCAAACCTCATGCATTACCTTGTTTCTGCAGATGACACATGTGAAAGCTACTATACCCAGTACACTCTGTCGAGGATTAGTAATATCCACGTCACCTACTGAAGAGCAGTATATGGGTCAGAAGACAGCAGAAGCCTTATTTAATTATCAGAACAGCCATTCACAGATTTCACCCGTGTTTATACCTAAAACAGCCTGGATTCAGATAACGAACTGGTCCCACACCATCCACTCGGGAAGTGGTGAACCACGACAGCTGGTACAGGTTCAACCACCTCGTCAGTCTTTTTGGTTTTTTTTTTTGAGACAGAGTCTCGCTGTCACTCAAGCTGGAGTGCAATGGTGCGATCTCGGCTCACTGCAACCTCCACCTCCCAGGTTCAAGCAGTTCTCCTGCCTTGGCCTCCCAAATAGCTAGGACTACAGGCACGTGCCACCATGACTGGCTAAGTTTTTGTATTTTTAGTAGAGGTGGGGTTTCACCATGTCAGCCAGGATGGTCTTGATCTCCTGACCTCGTGATCCGCCCACCTCAGCCTCCCAAAGTGCTGGGATTACAGGTATTAGCCACCGCACCCCACCCTGGGCTCGTCAGTTTGTACTCCTGAGTCTGTGGTCACTCCCCAGCAGGACAAAGGTAGATCTAGAGCTGTACTTTCTTACTCTACTGATGAGGTGACTAAAACAGTAAAGTTTCACATGTCAGAAAAACATGTCCATTCTCCTTGTATAAACTGTACTTACTACTAGGTGTCTGAAACTGGGGGGTAGAGGGGATGTGCAGGGTCTTTGGGCTAAAAGACCCACAAATGTGTTGAGTTCGGTGTCACCTGCACAGGTTCTTTTCCCTGCTTCAAAAAGGGATGTAACATTCAGTTCTCTGCCTTAACATCATCCCCAGAGGACCTGACCCTCAGACTGCACTCATACACCACGCTGACATTAGGCTGGTTGGACACAGTGAACAGGAAATAAACACATTTTAGATACCTTCATATGAAATATACACTATAGAGAGCTTGTGATTCAGGGGCCATAGTTTCTGTCAGTTCAGTAGCCTGGATTACATAAAGACATCCCCTCCAATATGCACCTCCAAGTTACTGCACCTCATAACACCTATAACCAAAAAAGAGGCCCAACACTCTGCAGATCTTTTAATTTTAGGAACAACATATATAACAGCTTTAATGCTCTACACAGTTGCCTATAAGGCTGCCAGTGCCAAGTGTGGATCCTTGCACATTCAGGGTGCAGGACAAGCTTCTGAAGCACTTGGTAGAAATGACCCAGCAGACCCAATGACACGGTGTCCATGGTAAACAGGATGCCGTTGGATGCCTCTGGCAAGCACTGATAAGACTCAGAGCCCTCTGGGATTTTAGAGTAAATCTACACCCTCTCAACAGTCATCTATGCAGCTGACCCTTGACCTTTTGAGAAATAGGCTGGGGCTTGGAATCAGCACAGAGAAGGAACAGCTAACATGGGACATGAGGTGACTAAGGCTGAACTCAGCCATCTGAGACCTCGTGGACCCAAAGGCATAAGGTGCTAGAGAAATGATAGGGGTTGTTCTAGGTGAAAAGACATAAACGATGGGAACGTATAAACCTTGAATGGCGGCCGGGCGCGGTGGCTCAAGCCTGTAATCTCAGCACTTTGAGAGGCCGAGACGGGCGGATCCCGAGGTCAGGAGATTGAGGCCATCCTGGCTAACCCGGTGAAACCCCGTCTCTACTAAAAAATACAAAAAACTAGCTGGGCGAGGTGGCGGACGCCTGTAGCCCCAGCTACCAGTGAGGTTGAGGCAGGAGAATGGCGTAAACCCGGGAGGTGGAGCTTGTAGTGAGCCAAGATCCGGTGGCTGTACTCCAGCCTGGGCGACAGAGCGAGATTCCGTCTCAAAAAAAAAAAAAAAAAAAAAAAAAAAAAAAAAAAACACCTTGAATGGCTCTTAGTCCCCAAAATGCTGACAATTCTAGATGTCACACAAAGTAGACAATGGATGGCCTCATTGTTACTATTATTATTTTATTTCTTGAGACGGAGTTTCGCTCTTGTTGCCCAGGCTGGAGTGCAATGGCACGATCTCGGCTCATCGCAACCTCTGCCACCCCGCTTCAAGCGATTCTCCTGTCTCAGCCTCCGGACTAGCTGGGATTACAGGCATGCACCACCACACCGGGCTAATTTTGTACTTTTAGTAGAGACGGGGTTTCTCCATGTTAGTCAGCCTGGTCTTGAACTCCCGACCACAGATGATCCACCCGCCTCGGCCTCCCAGAGTGCTGGGATTACAAGCCTGAGCCATTGCGCCCAGCCGACCTTATTTTTTTAAATTATTATTATTTTTTTTTTTGAGACGGAGACTCACTCTGTCGCCCAGGCTGGAGTGCAGTGGCCGGATCTCAGCTCACTGCAAGCTCCGCCTCCCGGGTTTACGCCATTCTCCTACCTCGGCCTCCCGAGTAGCTGCGACTACAGGCGCCCCCCACCTCGCCCGGCTAGTTTTTTGTATTTTTAGTAGAGACGGGGTTTCACCGTGTTAGCCAGGATGGTCTCGATCTCCTGACCTCGTGATCTGCCCCCCTCGGCCTCCCAAAGTGCTGGGATTACAGGCGTGAGCCACCGCGCCCGGCCTATTTTTAACTTTCTTAGGTGAAATACTAGTATTGTGGTTTCAGTAGGACAATGTCCTTAAGACGCTTTACCAAGTATTTAAAAGTTAAGTATCACGTGTGCAGTTTATTTTCAACTTAGTTATACTCAAATAATAGTTTATTTATTGGCGGAGAGATAAAACATGGCCTAGTACTAAAAAGGAGGAAAACGACTACAGTGAATATTCCTTGTAGTAGACGTTCATATTTTTAATAGATTCAGATTTTTTTAAAGCAAAACGTGAGAAAATAGTCGAAACACGCTGCTCACCGCGGATTCGATGACTCCAGGCCGGGCGGGATGACGGCCGCATCCGTCCTCCCCGGGGGCCGGGCCTGGAAGTCCCGCTGGTCCCCACAGGGTAACCTTCACCGGGAGCGGCACGCCCCGGGCGCTCAGGGGTCTACCTTACGCTTCGGTCCCAACACAATGGGCCAGAAACACAAAAAACGTCAAAGCCGAAGCCAGATTCTCACAGAAACACGCCCTGATCAAAGTGAAGGAAGCAGAAGGCCCCTCTCTCACCAGCTCCGCGGACTGGAGGCGCGGCTCGGGTCCACAGCGAGCGGCGGCGACTTTCCCTTCTAGAAGCGGTGCCGGGGGCGCGGGGCGGGCGAGCGACCACTCCCGGGCCAGGTCCCCCGCGGACGGCCCCGGGACACGTGCGGAACTCTGCGGCGCCGGGACGGTCTGCCCCAAGAGCGGGCGCAGCCGTCGCACAGGAAGCGGCGGAGCCGGCGCCGGAAGAGGTGTCGGCGCGTCTCTGGCGTCACGTCCGCCTCCAGCGTCCGGGTCGAACCGTTGGCCTACGGCGCGGAGAGGTTGTCGTTTCTTCCGCGAGCGTGTGGGAGGGCCCCGTGGCGCTCTCGCGAACCCGGCTGGAGGCAGAGATAGTCCCGGAGGACCAGGCGGACGTAAGGATCAGGTCTCTGGACGCGACTGCGGGACCGGAACAGACCAGGAGGGCGAGGTTGGGCGGGCACAGCCAGGAAGTGCTCGTCGCGAGCGCGGCCGGGATTCGGCCACAGCGAGAAGCCCTCGGGTGCGGAGAGTCCTCGGTCTCCTCTCGATCTCTGCGGGGAGTCACCAGCCCCGTTCCTTTTTATCTGTCTGAACATCACGCCCAACTCTTAACAGTTGATTCCACTGCATTTTCAATGTAGTATTTTTTTTTTTTCCGTAAATGTTCCTCATATTTTTCCCTTCAAATATGCGTTTCTGTTGTTTTTCTCATGTACCGTGGGGGCCAGGAGCACCTATACTACGTTGCAAAATAGACTGATACCAGGAGTTCTCCCAAGGTTCATTCAGAAATGTCACATGATTCCAGTAACAATACGAAAAGGTTTTTTTTTTTTGGAGCCAGGCACATTGATCCTGGAGTTGACATGAAGGAACAAATGTGTCATAACGAAGATGACGCGGACAAAGCACAATGCCCGACAGATATGAAAACAGCCTCTGTCATTAAAACTGTGTGCTACTGACACATGAACAGGAAACACAAATGGAATATCCAGACATCAACCCAGTAACATGGAAATTCGGTGCAGAAACATAATTTCAGAGCAGTGGAACAAATATGCGGTTTATAATGAAAGGTGCTAAGACAAATGGTTAGCCGTCTGAGAAATGATGAAATTCATTCTGGACCTCACAGGGATAAACTCCAAACGGATCAGGAATCTAAATGTGAAAAACAAAACCACATGTGAGGAGTTCATGTGATTTCCTGGCTGATTAAGAAACAAGATGTGCCCAGGAGGTGGCAGTGGCGCACAAGCTTTGACAGGTTGGGGGTGGGGAGTCACGCACTGTGAGATTATCCACAGGCTTCGAATTGGGGTTCACTATTCAGAAAAGAGAAGAAAATGGGCAGGGTGGGAGGGCGCAGAGAACTCCCAGAGAAGAAGGGGATCAGAGAGGGGGAGGGCTCGCATGACTAGATCACGTTTCTCAGCAGCCTGACAGGTGTGTGAGTCACAGAGCTCTGAAGGGCAGCAAGGGCTTGCAGTCTTTGTAACCCCAGGATTTATCTTATCTATGGCTAGATTTCACGAAGTATACAAAGCAAGCACATGCAACATTGTTCAACAGTATGCGTGTTTGGGATGTGTTTTATGTATTATTGATTTATTAATGTTGAGATGGAGTCTCACTCTGTCATCCAGGCTGGAGTGCAGTGGTGCGATCTTGGCTCACTGCAACCTCCGCCTCCCAGGTTCCAACTATTCTCCTGCCTCAGCCTCCCAAGTAGCTGGGATTACAGGTGCCCATCTTGTAATTTTTAGTAGAGATGGGGTTTCACCATGTTGGCCAGGCTGGTCTCGAACTTCTGACCTCAGGTGATCCACCCGCCTCGGTCTCCCTGAGTGCTGGGATTACAGACGTGAGCCACCGTGGCAATCGCGCCTGACCTTGGGATATGTTTTTGTTTGGTTTTGGTTTTGGTTTTGTTTTTTTTGAGATGTGAGTCTTGCTTTGTTGTCCAGGCTGTAGTGCAGGGGCATAGTCTTGGCTCACTGCAACCTCTGCCTCCTGGGTTCAAGCGATTCTCCTGCCTCAGCCCCCAAAGTAACTGGGATTACAGGCACATGCCACCAAGCCCAGCTAATTTTGTATTTTTAGTAGAGATGGAGTTTCTCCATGTTAGCCAGGATGGTCTCGATCTCTTGACCTTGTGATCCTCCTGCCTCGACCTCCCAAACTGCTGGGATTACAGACGTGAGCCACCGCGCGGGTATGTTTTAAGTAACTGAATGTATTAAGTTTGGCACCAGCAGGCTATTGTGAATAATGTTGCTATGACCATCGTGTGCAAAAATATCCTGGATCCTTGTTCTCAGCACTTTTGGATATATATGCAAAAGTGGAACGGCCGGGTCACATGATAATTCTGTCTGATGTTTTGAGCAACCACCGTTCTGTTTTCCAGAGCTGCTGCACCATTTTGCATTCCCATGAGCAGGTGCACAAGGTTCCAGCTTTACCACATCCAACCAACACTTACCTCCTATTTCATGGCCAAGAGCCATCACCGCCGGGGTAACGTGATCTCACTGTGGCTTTTGTTTTCATTTTCCTAATATTGAGTTATGTTGACCATCTTTTCATGTTCTTATTGGCCATCTGTTATCGTCTTTATTACAAGTCCTTTTATGAATTAAATTGGTATTGTTATTCTTGAGTTATAGGAGTTCTTAGTAAACTGAATATTAATCCTTAATCCAACACGATTTGCAAATATTTCCTCCCATTCTGTGGATTTTCTTTTCACTCTCATGATTGTCCTTTGATGCACAAAATTTGTAAAAATTTTTTTTTTTTTGAGACAGAGTCTTGCTCTGTCATCCAGGCTGGAGTGCAGTGGCCGGATCTCAGCTCACTGCAACTCCGCCTCCCGGGTTCACGCCATTCTCCTGCCTCAGCCTCCCGAGTAGCTGGGACTACAGGCGCCCGCCACCATGCCCGGCTAATTTTTTTTGTATTTTAGTAGAGACGGGGTTTCACCGTGATAGCCAGGATGGTCTCGATCTCCTGACCTCGTGATCTGCCCGTCTCGGCCTCCCAAAGTGCTGGGATTACAGGCTTGAGCCACCGCACCCGGCCAAAATTTGTAATATTGATGTAGTCCAGTTCATCTAGTTTTCTTCAGTTGCCTGTGGGTGATTTCATAACCAAGAAATCATTTCCAATTCCAATGTCATGAAGTTTTTCCTCTGTTTTCTTCTAAGAGTTTTATACATTAGCACTTACATTTAGGTTTTTGATTCATTTTGAATTAATTTTATATATGGTATAAAGTAAGGGTACAGCTCCATTGTTCTGCATATAGATATGTAGTTTTCTCTGGCACCATTTCTCCCCCAGGCTCTATTGAGGTATAACTGACAGATTTTTAAAAATCATATATACTTAAGCTGTGCAACGTGATGATTTGATATATGCGCGTGTTGTGAAATTACCATGATCAAACAGATTTACACATCCATCCCCTCACCTAGGCACCTTCTTTTGAGTGTGTGGTGAAAATAGTTAAGATCTACTATCTTACCAAATTCCAATCATTATACAATATAGTATTATTAACTAAAATCTCCATGCTGTACATTACATCCCAGATCTTACTCATCCTTTAACTTAAAGTTTGTACCATTTGACTAACATCTCCCTGTTCCTTCCACCAACCCCATCCTCTGGCATCTAACATTGTACTGTCTGCTTCTAGGAGTTCAGCTTGTTTGGATTCCATGTAAGGTTACATAGGATTTCCTTTCTTTAAAAAAAAAAAAAAAAAGCCAAATAATGTGTGTGTGTGTGTGTGTGTGATAGTTTTGTTTTGTTTAGAGATAAGGTCTCACTCTGTTGCTTAGGCTGGAGAGAGTGCAGAGGCACAGTCATGGCTCACTGCAGCCTTGAACTCCTGGGCTCAATCATCCTCCTGCCTCAGGATCCTGAGTAACTGGGACTACAGGCATGCACCTCCACACCTGGCCTTCTTTTTCAAGATTGGTTTCGCTAATTGAACTCCACTGAGATTCCATATGTGCATTTTATTTTATTTTTTTATTTATGGTTTTGTTTTTTTTTTGAGACGGAGTCTCGCTCTGTTGCCCAGGCTGGAGTGCAGTGGCCGGATCTCAGCTCACTGCAAGCTCCGCCTCCCGGGTTTACGCCATTCTTCTGCCTCAGCCTCCCGAGTAGCTGGGACTACAGGCACCTGCCACCTCGCCCGGCTAGTTTTTTGTATTTTTTAGTAGAGATGGGGTTTCACCGTGTTAGCCAGGATGGTCTCGATCTCCTGACCTTGTGATCCGCCCATCTCGGCCTCCCAAAGTGCTGGGATTACAGGCTTGAGCCACCACGCCCAGCCTATTTATGGTTTTTGAGATGGAGTTTCACTCTGTTGCCCAGGCTGGAGTGCAGTGGCGCTACCTTGGCTCACTACAACCTCCGCCTCCTGGGTTCAAGCGATTCTCCTGCCTCATCCACACAAGTAACTCAGATTACAGGCATATGACACCATGCCAGGCTAATTTTTGTATTATTAGTAGAGACAGGGTTTCGCCATGTTGGCCAGGCTGATCTCCTGACCTCAAGTGATCCACCATGTTGGCCAGGCTGTACTCCTGACCTCAAGTGATCCTCCTGCCTTGGCCTCCCAAAGAGCTGGGGTTATAGGCATGAGCCGCTGTGCCCTGCCTGTGCATGGTATTTTAAAGCTAATTTTGGAAGTACTTCACCATCACTTCTGTCATACTCTGCTGGTCATAGAGACCAACCCTACTCTGATGTGAGAGGACCACACAAAGGTATAAATCTCAGGAAGCAGGAATTATTGGGGTACATCATCCACCTGGAACAGAGAATAATTTGGCAACATCCAACAAAACTACAGGTGCAATCCAGCAATCCTACTTGTCAACATTTTCCCTGAAAGCAAATCTCTTAACAATTCCAAAATGCCTTAGATTACCAATTGCAGTCAAGTAGCCGGGTAGCTGAATGTTGTACGGTGCCTCCAGCAGTGCAGTGCTATGCAGCTACGGAGATGAAGACCTCCATGAGCTCCTATGGAGTGATTTCCAAGATACACCATTAAGTGAAAACGTAAACTGCAGAACAGTAGCTAGAGTAGGAAACCTTTTCTTTAGAAAAATAGACTGGGCATGCTGGCTCACACTTGTAATCTCAGCACTTTGGGAGGTTGAGGTAGGTAGATCACTTGAGGTCAGGAGTTCGAGACCAGCCTGGCCAACATGGCAAAACCCTGTCTCTACCAAAAAATGCAAAAATTAGCTGGGCATGGTGGTGCGCGCCTGCAGTCCCAGCTACTCGGGAGGCTGAGGCAGGAGAATGGTGTGAACCCGGGAGGTGGGGGTTGCAGTGAGCCAAGATCGCGCCACTGCACTCCAGACTGGGTGACAGAACGAGACTACATCTCAAAAAAAACAATAAAAGGAAAATAGACAAAATATACAGGTATATTTATCTCTTCATGTTGAATACAAGGAAATATAGATAAGATTATTCAGAAAATAATAACCCAAAGATTGAAAAGGATAGTAGGATGAGAACAAGGTGGAAAGGATGGGGACAGGGAAGATGTCCCCTGAAGATAACATTCTGTTCAGTTCTGATGTCCAAACCAAGTTATTTCATTATATTCTTAATTTTAACAAATCAACATAGGGCCAAGCACAGGGGCTCATGCCTGTAATCCCAGCACTTTGGGAGGCCAAGGCATGAGGATCACTTGGGGTCAGGAATTCAAGACCAGCCTGGCCAACATGGCGTAACCCCATCTCTACTAACAATACGAAAAAAATTAGCTGGGCATGGTGGTGGGCACCTGTGATCCCAGCTACTCGGGAGGCTGAGATAGGAGAATTCCCTGAACGTGGGAGGCAGAGGTTGCAGTGAACTGAGATTGCACCACTGCGCTCCAGCCTAGGTGACAGAGTGAGACCCTGTCTCAAAAAAAAAAAAAAAAAAAAGCAACAAAACCCAACGTGGATAGAGGGACAACACAAAATGTAATATGCACAGAAATAATCAACCTGAACTTGGTATAGAATGAGTAACACCACCGTGTAACAAGAAACACAGCAAAGACAGCTTGGCTGGGCGCGGTGGGCCGAGGCAGGCGGATCACGAGGTCAGGAGATTGAGACCATCCTGGCTAACATGGTGAAACCCCGTCTCTACCAAAAATATAAAAAATCAGCCAGATGTGGTGGCGGGCGCCTGTAGTCCCAGCTACTCGGGAGGCTGAGCCAGGAGAATCGCGTGAACCCAGGAGGCGGAGCTTGCAGTGAGCGGAGATCACGCCACTGCACTCCAGCCTGGGCGACAGAGCAAGACTCCCCCTCCAAAAAAAAAAAAAAAAAAAAAACTGAGCTTGAGCATTAGGAGGACAGCACACCCAGTGGCCCACGCCTGTGGGCAGAGATGAGAGTGTAGAGGCCTCTGTCCTGTCTAGGAAGTGGCTTCCTCCCCACTCTCCCACCACTTCCTTACAGAATTTTTATGAATTGTGGATAGGGGACTTGCGATGTTGCCTCGGTTGGTCTTGAACTCCTGGCTTCAGCAGTCCTCACGACTTAGCCTGGGATGATACGTGTGAGCCGCCACACTGGTCTCCCACTTCCTTTAAAGGGGCCATTCAGGCATTTGCCTGTGAATTTCTAGGTATATATACAGTAAGTCCTCAATGTCCGTGTAAACAGGTTCTCAGAAACTGCGACTTTAAGGGAGATGACATAAATAAACCAATTTTCATTCTTATCAGCATTATAAGAAAGCAACACTGAACAAAATGATATTATTCAAGGACCTGTTGGATATCGTTTTGCTTAAAGTCCAAATTCCAAGACCCCCTGGACGGCATTAAGTGGGGACTCGACTGTGTTTTGGTCGTTACCATGCTCTGGCTCCCACTCCCTCATCCTGCTCCCCTCCCCGTCCCGCTCTCTCTGCCCCAGTCTTCCCTCCTGGGACCTAGGGACAGAGGACTAACCTTTCCACTCCTGGACCCCACCCTGCCCAGGGTCTGTAGGTGATACATCTTTGAACGTGTTTCCTATTGCAGCAGTTGAATTTGTGCCTTCCACAGAGAAGGACCAGGGGGTGCCCAAGCTGCATTTTTCTGGAGACCCAGGGCGGCAGTGGGGATACAAGGGCAGGCTACCAGCGCCAGAGCCATGGTCAGGCAGGCACAAGCTGGACACAGGTCAGACAAGAACCACGGGGCGTCTGTCAGCGTGAGCAAATTCCCCATGGGATGGACCCCAGATCGCAGGTTGGACAATGAGGCCTCGGGCCTTCCACCATGTAAAGCTGCATCCCGTCAAAGGTGCAAACGCCATGTCCAGCCCCTTTGTTTCCCATGAGCGCCGGGCTGCCAGCTGCCTGGCACTGGAACCTAGTTTAGCCAAGGGCTCTCAAGACAGGGTGGAGGGAGTCCTCAGAGGCTCTGCTGACACTCAGTACAACAGAGTGACAGGTGGCAGCCTGGCCCCAAACTGCAGCTTGTGTGTGAGTCACGACCACAGTGAAGGGCCTCAGTATGTGTTCCAGGTGACAGCAAGCGAGTGTACTCTGCTCATCTCTGCTGCTGAATACACCACCGAACCTGGACAGAACGCATGGAAAAGGACAGTGAAGACTGAGAAGTAAGCAGCAGCAAGGAGAACTGGGAAAATACCAGATTTTGAAGTTCTGCCAAGATGATGCGGGCAGATGTGCCCCAAATTTGGGCTTGGCCCAGGAGGGTTCTTGGCTTCACCCAGGAAAGAACGTAAGGGTGAGCCTGGGGCAGGAGAAGGCAGGGTTACGAAGGCAGCCATGTATGGAGAGTGGCTGCTCCTTGCAAAGCAGGGCTACCCCACAGGCAGTGCATGCAGAGTAGCTGTAGATGGGCTATTGGCAGCTGTATTTATTTATTTTTTTGAGACAGTCTCGCTTTGTCGCCCAGGCTGGAGTGCAGTGGTATGATCTTGGCTCACTGCAACCTCCACCTCCTGGTTCAAATGATTCTCCTACGTCAGCCTCCTGAGTAGCTGGGATTACAGGTGCCTGCCACCACGCCTGGCTAATTTTTGCATTTATAGTAGAGATGAGGTTTTGCTGTGTTGGTCGAGCTGGTCTCAAACTCCTGACCTCAAGTGACCCACAGGCCTCAGCCTCCCAAAATGCCTGGATTATAGGTGTGAGCCACCACGCCCGGCTGGCAGCTGTATTTATACCCACTTTTAAATGCAAACTAAGGGACTTTTTAGAACTTTCTAGAGTTTCTGGAGTTTCCAGAACTACGTAAGATAACTTTCGGTCATGTCCATGGGCATGTGGCCGTGGTAATTGGTTTTCTTTGGGTGTTTGGTCTTATTTCTTTTTTTTTTTTTGAGATGGAGCCTCGCTCTGTCGCCCAGGCTGGAGTGCAGTGGTGCCATCTCGGCTCACTGAAACCTCCACCTCCCATGTTCAAGTGATTCTCCTGCCTCAGCCTCCTGAGTAGCTGGGATGAAAGGCATGGGCCACCACACTTAATTTTTTTTTTCTTTCTGAGATGGAGTCTCACTCTGTCACCCAGGCTGGAGTGCAGTGGCATGATCTGGGCTCACTGCAAGCTCCGCCTCCTGGGTTCATGCCATTTTCCTGCCTCAGCCTCCTGAGTAGCTGGGACTGCAGGCGCCCGCCACCTTGCCCGGCTAATTTTTTGTACTTTTAGTAGAGACAGGGTTTCACCGTGTTAGCCAGGATGGTCTCGATCTCCTGACCTCGTGATCTGCCCACCTCGGCTTCCTGAAGTGCTGGGATTCCAGGCGTGAGCTGCTGCGCCCGGCCTGGGCTTATTTCGTTCATTTGTTTAGTTTATGGGTGCCCTTTTATTTATCCGCCAATTTGATAGCATGCTAGGCAGAACACACATCACATAAGCAAAGCAACCTAAACAAGAGCGCTGGGTCCAAGTTATTTACAAAATTGGGACCTCTCCCTCTGGCTAACCTTTGTTTGCTCTGATGGATGTTACAGGACAGGTGAGCTCCCTGCAGAGCCAAGTCCAAGCAACAGGCAGTGCACCCAGAGTGGCCACATGGAGGCTGCTGGCAGCTGTATTTACCCACTTTTAATCACACTCAAATTAAAGAGGTTATTTATTTTTTATTTTTTGAGACCAAGTCTTGCTCTGTTGCTCAGGCTGGAGTGCACTGGTGGGATCTTGGCTCACTGCAGCCTCCGCCTCCCAGGTTCAAGGGATTTGCCTGCCCGGGTGCAGTGGTTCACACCTGTAATCCCAGCACTTTGGGAGGCCAAGGCGGGGAGATCACGAGGTCAGGAGTTCGAGACCAGCCTGGCCAAGATGGTGAAACCCTGTCTCTACTAAAAATACAAAAATTACCTGGGCATGATGGAGCATGCCTGTAATCCCAGCTACTCAGGAGGCTGAGGCAAGAGAATCACCTGAACCTGGGAGGTGGAAGTTACAGTGAGCTGAGATTGCAGCACTGCACTCCAGCCTGGGTGACAGAGTGAGACTCCATCTAAAAACAAAACAAAACAAAAAAACAAAAACAGAAATATCTCAAATCAACTTAAAGAACCAGAAAGTAACAACCTAAACCCAAAGCTGGTAGAAATAAGAAAATAATAGGCCGGGCGCGGTGGCTCACGCCTGTAATCCCAGCACTTTGGGAGGCCGAGGCGGGCGGACCACAAGGTCAGGAGATCGAGACCATGGTGAAACCTCGTCTCTACTAAAAAATAGAAAAAAGTTAGCCGGGCGCAGTGGCGGGCGCCTGTAGTCCCAGCTACTCGGTAGGCTGAGGTAGGAGAATGGCGTGAACCCGGGAGGCGGAGCTTGCAGTGAGCCAAGATTGCGCCACTGCACTCCAGCCTGGGCGACAGAGCGAGACTCCGTCTCAAAAAAAAAAAAAAAGAAAAGAAAATAATAAAGATTAGAACAAAAATAGCCGGGCGCGGTGGCTCAAGCCTGTAATCCCAGCACTTTGGGAGGCCGAGACGGGCGGATCACGAGGTCAGGAGATCGAGACCATCCTGGCTAACACGGTGAAACCCCGTCTCTACTAAAAAGTACAAAAAACTAGCCGGGCGAGGTGGCGGGCGCCTGTAGTCCCAGCTACTCCGGAGGCTGAGGCAGGAGAATGGCGTAAACCTGGGAGGAGGAGCTTGCGGTGAGCAGAGATCCGGCCACTGCACTCCAGCCTGGGTGACAGAGCCAGACTCCGTCTCAAAAAAAAAAAAAAAAAAAAAAAAAAGATTAGAACAAAAATAACAGAAATGAAAAGTAGAGGACGAAACCAAAAGTTGATTTTTTGAAAAGATCAACAAAATTGACACACTTTTTGCCAGATGAACTACGAAAAAAAGAGAACACTCAGGTTACTAATAGTGGAAATCAAAGTGGGGACATTACTACTGATTCTACAGAAATAGAAAGACTGTAAGAGAATATTATGAAAACATCGGCCACCAATTGTATAACTCAGATGAAATGAACACATTCCCAGGCACACTAAACATACCAAGACTAAACCATGAAGAAGTTAGAAATCTGAGTGGACCTATAACTAGTATGGAAATAGAATCATTAGTCAAAATTCTGATAAAGAAAAGCCCTGGCCGGCACGGTGGCTCACACCTGTGATCCCTTCTGTACTAAAAATACAAAAAAAATCAGCTGGGCGAGGTGGCACACATTTATAGTCCCAGCTACTCGGGAGGCTGAGGCAGGAGAACTGATTGAACCTGGGAGGCAGAAGTTACAGTGAGCCAAGATCGCGCCACTGCACTCCAGCCTGGGTGACAGAGTGAGACTCCATCTCAAAAAAAAAAAAAAAAGAAAAAAGAAAAGAAAAGCTCTAGACCTGATGTCTTCACTAGTGAATTCTACCATATGATTAAAGATGATTTAAGGTTTGTTTTTTTTTTTTTTGAGACGGAGTCTCGCTCTGTCGCCCAGGCTGGAGTGCAGTGGCGCGATCTCGGCTCACTGCAAGCTCCGCCTCCCGGGTTCACGCCATTCTCCTGCCTCAGCCTCCCGAGTAGCTGGGACTACAGGTGCCCGCCACCTCACCCAGCTAGTTTTTTGTATTTTTTAGTAGAGACGGGGTTTCACCGTGTTAGCCAGGATGGTCTCGATCTCCTGACCTCATGATCCGCCCGTCTCGGCCTCCCAAAGTGCTGGAATTACAGGCTTGAGCCACCGCACCCAGCCAAGATGATTTAATGTTAAAAAAAATTCTCGGCCGGGCGCGGTGGCTCAAGCCTGTAATCCCAGCACTTTGGGAGGCCGAGATGGGCGGATCACGAGGTCAGGAGATCGAGACCATCCTGGCTAACACGGTGAAACCCCGTCTCTACTAAAAATACAAAAAACTAGCCGGGCGAGGTGGTGGGCGCCTGTAGTCCCAGGTACTCGGGAGGCTGAGGCAGGAGAATGGCGTAAACCCGGGAGGCGGAGCTTGCAGTGAGCTGAGATCCGGCCACTGCAGTCCAGCCCGGGATACAGAGCAAGACTCCGTCTCAAAAAAAAAAAAAAAAAAAAAAATTCTCAGCTGGGCACGGTGGCTCACGCCTGTAATCCCAGCACTTTGGGAGGCCGAGGCAGGTGGATCATGAGGTCAGGAGATCGAGACCATCCTGGCTAACACGGTAAAACCCCATCTCTACTAAAAATACAAAAAATTAGCCGGGCGTGGTGGTGGGCACCGGTACTCCCAGCTACTCAGGAGGCTGAGGCAGGAGAATGGCGAGAACCCGGGAGGTAGAGCTTGCAGTGAGCGGAGATCGCGCCACTGCACTCCAGCCTGGGTGACAGCAAGACTCCGTCTCAAAAAAAAAAAAAAAAAAAAAAAAAAAAAAAAAAAAAAACTCAAACACTTCCAAAACACTTAAGAGGAGGAAATACTTCTTAACTCTTTCTATGAAGCTCGCATTACTCTGACACCAAAGCGTGTCAGAGATATGATAAGAAAACTAGACACTAATATCCCTAATGAACATTAACATAAAAACCAACAAAATAGGCCGGGCGTGGTGGCTCACGCCTGTAATCCCAGCACTTTGGGAGGCTGAGGTGGGGGGATCATGAGGTCAGGAGATAGGGACCATCCTGGCTAACATGGTGAAACCCTGTCTCTACCAAAAATACAAAAGATTAGCCAGGCGTGGTGGCGTGCGCCTGTAGTCCCAGCTACTTGGGAGGCTGAGGCAGGAGAATCGCTTAAACCCAGCAGGCTGAGATTGCAGTGAGCCAAGATCGTGCCACTGCACTCCAGCCTGGGGGAATGAGCGAGACTCTGTCTCAACCCCCCCAGCCCCCCCAAAAACCAACAAAATACTCACTAATTGAATTTAGCATTATACCGAACTGATTATATACCAAGAATCCAAATGGGATTTATTCCTTGAATGCAAGGGTGGTTCTGCACATAAAAACTGATGAATGTAACAGACTGCATCAATAAATGAAGGGAAAAATGATCATCTCAATCGATGCACAAAAAGAGTCTGGCAAAATTCAACATCTTTTTTAAAATAAATACACCCAACGAACTTGGAATTTGAAGGAAACTACCACAATATAACAAAAGTCATATATGAAAAACCCAAAGCAACTGTCTTACAGAATGGTGAAAGAATGAACTTCTCCTTTAAGATCGAGAAGGAGGCAAGGTTGCTGGCTTTCACCACTTGTATTCAATATAGTACTGGAAGTTCTGGCCAGAGCAATTAGGGAAGACAATACAATAAAAGTAACCCAAATTGGGCCATGTGTGGTGGCCCATGCCTGTAATCCCAGCACTTTGGAAGGCCAAGGTGGGCGGGTCACCTGAGGTCAGGATTTCAAAACCTGGCCAACATAGTGAAACCCCAAGTCTACTAAGAACACAGAAAAAGTAGCCAGGCATGGTGGCAGGCACCTGTAATCTCAGCTACTTGGGAGGCTGAGGCAGGAGAATTGCTTGAACCCGGGGAGCGGAGGCAGTGAGCCAAGATCATGCCACTGCACTCCAGCTTGGGTGACAGAGCAAGACTCCATCTCAAAAAATAAAAGAATAAAATACTGCCGAGGCGGATGGATCATGAGGTCAGGAGATCGAGACCATCCTGCCTAACACAGTGAAATCTTATCTCTACTAAAAATACAAAAAATTAGCTGGGTGTGGTGGCACGCACCTATACTCCCAGCTACTCAGGAGGCTAAGGCAGGAGAATTGCTTGAACCCGGAAGGCAAAGGCAGAGGTTGCCGCGAGCCAAGATCACGCCACTGCACTCCAGCCTGGGTGACAGAGCGAGACTCCGTCTCAGAAAAAAAAAAAAAAGAAAAAAAAAAAGAGAATAAAATACTTAGTAACTAACTTAACCAAGGAGGTAAAAGAATTGTGCAATAAAACCCTACAAAATGCTGGTGAAAAAAAATTAAAGAAAGCATAAACAAATGAAAACACATCCCATGTTCATGGATTAGAAGAATTAATATTGTTAAAAATGTCAACACTGCCCATATAAATCTACAGATTTGATGCAATCAGTTTTGATTAATTCAAAACAGTATTAATTCTTCTATCAAAAGATTTTGATAGGGAATTCGTATCAAAGTCCCAGTGACATTGTTTTTACAGAAAAACTCGTTTAAAAATTCATATAGAACCTCGAGGAACCCCAAATAGTCAAAATATTTTTTAAAAAGAACAAAGCTGGAGGACTCATAATTTCTGATTTCAAAACTTACTTCAGGCCGGGCAAAGTGTTTCACACCTGTAATCCTAGCACTTTGGGAGGCTGAGGCGGGTGGATTGTCTGAGCTCAGGAGTTTGAGACCAGCTTGGGCAACACAGTGAAACCTCGTCTCTACTAAAATACAAAAAATTAGCTGGGCTTGGTGGCACGTGCTTGTAGTCCCAGATACTCGGGAGGCTGAGGCAGGAGAATCGCTTGAACCCGGGAGGCGGAGGTTGCAGTGAGCCAGGATTGCTCCACTACACTCCAGTCCGAAGGACAGAGTAAGACTCTGTCTCCAAGGAAAAAAAAAGAAAAAAGAAAAGAAAAATCTCACTTAAAATCTTCAGTAATTGGTTTGGGTGCGGTGGCTAACACCTGTAATCCCAGCACTTTGGAAGGCCGAGGCAGGTGGATTACCTGAGGTGGGGAGTTCGAGACCAGCCTGACCAACATGGAGAAACCCGGTCTCTATTAAAAATACAAAATTTAGCCGGGCGTGGTGGTGCATGCCTGTAATCCCAGCTACTTGGGAGGCTGAGGCAGGAGAATTGCTTGAACCTGGGAGGCAGATGTTGCAGCGAGCCGAGATCGCGCCATTACACTCTAGCCTGGGCAACAAGAGCGAAACTCCGGCTCAAAAACAAACAAGCAAATGACAATGCGGAGAAACCAAAACAAAAATCTTCAGTAATCAAAACAGTGTAGTACTGGCATGAAGACAGCCATCTAGACCAATGGAATAGAATGGAGAGCCCAGAAATGAACACTCCTAAATATGGTTGGACGATTTTTGACAAGGGTGCCAAGACCAGTCAATGAAGAAAGGAAAGTGGTTTTTCAACAAATGGTGCTGGGGAAACTAAATATCTTCATGCAAAAGAATGCAGCTGTACTTTTACCTAACACCAGATACAAAAATTACCTAAAAATGGATCAAATACCTTAATGTAAGACCTTAACTTATTACACTCTTAGAAGCAAGCATAGGGCAAAAGCTTCATGACATGAGACCTGGCAATGATTTCCTGGATATAACACCCAAGGAACATGTAAGAAAAGGAAAAACATAGCCGGGCGAGGTGGCGGGCGCCTGTAGTCCCAGCTACTCGGGAGGCTGAGGCAGGAGAATGGCATAAACCCGGGAGGCGGAGCTTGCAGTGAGCTGAGATCCGGCCACTGTACTCCAGCCTGGGCAGCAGAGCGAGACTCTGTCTCAAAAAAAAAAAAAGAAAAGGAAAAACAGATTGACCTTCATGAAAATGAAAACAAATTGTGCATCAAAAGACAATAGCAACACAGTAAAAGGGCTACTCACAGAATGGGAGAAAATGTTTGGAAATCATATATATATAATAACGGATTAATATCTAGAACAAAGAGAGAACTGCTAATGCTCAATAATGACAACAACAAAAAGGAGCAGCCCAATTCAAAAATGGGCAAAGGACTTGGACAGATATTTCCCCAAAGAAGATATGCAAATGACCGATAAGAACATGAAAAGTTGTTCACCATCACTTATCGTTAGGAAAAAAGCAAACGAAAACTACAATGAAATGCCATCCCACATCTATTATTGGGATGACTACTATCAAAAAACCAGAAAATAACAGTGTGGGTGAGGATGGGGAGAAATTGGTATCCTGCTGCTAGAAATGCACAATAGTGCAGCCACTGTAGAAGCAGTACGGTAGGCCGGGCGCGGTGGCTCAAGCCTGTAATCCCAGCACTTTGGGAGGCTGAGACGGGCGGATCACAAGGTCAGGAGATCAAGACCATCCTGGCTAACACAGTGAAACCCCGTCTCTACTAAAAAATACAAAAAACTAGCCGGGCGAGGCGGCGGGCGCCTGTGGAGAATGGCGTGAACCCGGGAGGCGGAGCTTGCAGTGAGCTGAAATCCGGCCACTGCACTCCAGCCTGGGCGACAGAGCCAGACTCCGTCTCAAAAAAAAAAAAAAAGAAAAAGAAAAAAAAAAAAAAGCAGTATGGTGATTCCCGAAACAGTTAAAAACAGAACTACCCTATGATTCAGCAATTCCATTTCTAGGTATATACATTGAAAATAATTCAAAGCAGGGTCTCAAGGAGATATTTATATTTCATGTTCGTAACAGCATTATTCACAACTGCCAAAGGTGGAAGCAACTTGGTTTACAGAAACGATGAATGGGTAAGCCGAATGTGACATATCCATACAACGGAGTATTATTCTGCCTTTAAAAGGAAGGAAATTCTGACATATGGAAGGATATGAATGAATCTTGAGGACATTATGCCTAGTGAAATAAACCATTCACAAAAGAAAAATACCGTATTATAAGACAGACTTAGCCTAGTCAAAATCCCAGACAACATAGAATGCTGGTTCCCCGGGGCCAGGGGGAGGGGCTACGGGGAGTTATTATTTAAGGGACATCGAGTTTCTGTTTTACAGGTGAACAGAGTTAAGGAGCTGGATGGGGGTGATGGCTGCAGCAAACTGTGAATGTATTTGATACCACTGAACTGCACACATAAAATGGTTAAGATGATACGTTTTGTTGCGTTTTACCACAATAAAATAGCTGCAACAAAAGGGAAGATGGTTATTGGCAAGGATGGCGGGGAACGGGGACCCTCCTGTATTGCTGGTGGTGAACTCGAACCACCGCTGCGGAAAACCGTTCTGCGGTTTCACAAACAGTTCACCACCCACGGCCCGGCTATTCCACGCCTGGACATACACCAAAGATAAATGGAAACGGGCACCCAAATACATGCACGAAAATGTTCATCGTGTCACTGGACACAAAAGGCAAAAAGTAGACACAACCCACCGTACATCAACAGAGGAAGACAGAAACAACGTGCGGGCCCCGTCCACGGAATATTATTCCCTCCTGAAAAGCACCGCGGGCCTGACCCCCGCTCCGCCGCCGACGAACCTTGAAGACGCGATTCTAAGCGAAAGACGCCGGAACACAACAGCCACAGCACGCAGGGCTGCACCGAGCGGGGGTCCGCACGGGCGGGGCCGCGGAGCGGGGGCTGCGGGGCCGGGAGGGCGCGGAGAGCGGCTGCCCACGGGCCGGCTCCGCTCGGGCAGAGGCTGTTCCGGAGCCCGGGAAGGTGCAGGTCCCGCAGCGCTGCGGGGGCGGCGCCGAGCTGAGCCCTGCGACGCGGTGTCTGTGGCGTGAGTTCCACCTGGATCAGTGTGAGGACGCGAACGGCGCTCTGAACCGCAGGAACGTGCCAGTTCGAACTGTTCACGCGCGCGCAGAGCCCACTGGCAGCAAAACCGGGAGTCAGAAAGCTCAGGAGCGACCCACAGGATCCACCGTGATGCTTCTCGCAAATTACCGCGAAAACCATCGGACTTGAAAAGAAACGCGACCCACCTGGTTCTCGGAAGGGGCGAAGGATCCGGGCGAAAGGCGTCAGTTCTCCCTCGCTCGCCCCGTAGACGCCGCGCAGGCCCCGAGCTCCCGAGCGGCGGCTTCAGACCCCGCGGGTCACCTGGGAGCTCCTCCCGCAGAACCAGCCAAAAGCTCCCGGCGCGGAGGAGGGCGGGCGGCTTCCGTCCCCGACCTCGCCCCGCCCGCGCGGACGCCCCCGGCCCCACGCGGGGACCACCCCGGGACGCCCGCCGGACCCCGCGCGCCCGCGAGCAACCTGTGTGCACCTGCGCCCCGCACGCACCTGAGCGCTCCCGGCCACGCCCCGGCCACGCCCCCCGGCTCCCACGTGCCTCCTTCACTGGGCCCCGCCCCCTCACTGTTCGGCCGCAAACCCCGCCCCTCAACCTCCCCGCCCCCTCAACCTCCCCGCCTACGCCCCAGATCGGGCCCCGCCCCTATCAGCCCCCGCCCACTTACGCCTTAGGCCCCGCCCTCAGAGACCCCGCCCACGCCCCGCCTCCGCAGGACTCGGGACCCGCCTCTTAAGGCCTCGCCTCAAAGCCCCGCCCCAGCAGCCCGCCCGGGTCCAGGCCCCGTCCCGCCCCGAGCGCAGCCCGCGGCCGATGGAGCAGGAGGCGCGGGTGTTGAGAGCTGCGGGCGGCTTCGGCCGGGCCCGGCGCCTGCTGGCCGCCGCCTCGTGGGTACCCTGCATAGTGCTGGGGCTGGCGCTGAGCTCCGAGGCGCTGCTCACCGCTCAGCCCGGGCACCACTGCCGGCCGGACCCTGCGCTGTTGCCCCCCCGCGCTGCGCGCCCTGCGCGGACCCGCGCTGCTGGACGCCGCCATCCCGCGCCTGGGGCCCACGCGCACCCCGAGCCCCTGCCTGCTCCTGCGCTACCCCGATCCCGCGCCCCGCACCTGCCCTGGCCCGCGCCCGGCGCCCGCGCCCAACGGCACCCGGCCCTGCACACGCGGCTGGCTCTACGCGCTGCCCGCCGCCGGCCTCCTACAGAGCCCGGTCACCCAGGTGCGCCCCCGTCCCTGCTGCCCCGCAGCCCTCCCAGCCCCCAGACCGCCGAGGCCCTGGGTGTCCTTTCTCCATCCTCCCTGGCGCCTCTGATCCCGGTCCCCCGGCCGTCCTCCTGGGCTCCCCGCTCCGGGGCGGCCCCGGCCCGACGGTGCCGCAGACGCGCGCGCACGGGCCAGGCCCGCGGAGAGGCTGCTCCCAGGGGCCGGGAGGGGGCTGAATCTGGGCCTGGGGGCTGCCAGGCGCGGGGCGGCCTGGGGCTCAGGAGGACTGGAGCTGAAGGCGAGGGCGGCCCGCGCCGGTGGGGGAGCAGGGCCTGGAATCTGCCTCACGACCACCAGCGTCTGGAGCAGACCGTGGCTTTGGGCTGGCTTGCCAAGGCAGAGTCTCTGCTCGGAGGGACTGAGGTGGTCAGCACAGACTAGGAAAGGTGGGCTTCCCGTCGGCGAGAAGCGCGGAGGCTGGGCTGGAGGCAGCATTGCCTGAAGGGAAACCTTGACGGTCTGCGTGAGAAGAGATGGGGAGGCGGGGGGCAGGGACCTCCAGGCCCCTTTCATCCCTTTCCACGCTGGGGCTGAGACCTGCCCACCGCTGCGGCAGCCTTTACCCCGCGGCCCCCACCCCCCACCCTGGGAGGATTGGCCCCATTGTGGAAACTGGGACGGGGTTGCCACATCTCCGCAAGGGCTGCCTGGGGCCCTGGAACCCGCCGGGCTTCTCTCTCCACCCCGCTCGCTCCCACCTCCCACCTGCCCTCCTGTTTGGCTCCTGGACCCATCAGCTTTCACAAAACGTCAGGTTTGAAAGTAAAATCTCGGGCATAGCACGGCCCCCAGCAGTAGATTAAGCTTGGCAAGAAGACCCAGAAACTGGAAGGGGTGGGGGGAGGCGCAGAGCTGAGGTCAAGGGTCAAGGGCCTCACCGGGAAATGCGGCTGAGCACAGCTCTCCAGCGGCTGCCTGAGTCCCTCTTGAAATGGGCAGGGCGGGCGTGGGCAGAGCGCAGGTGCTGGGTCTCATTTCTTAGGCCTGTGTCATGGCTATGACCCTTGGCCGGGTGGGATGAGGGCTGTGTCTATGATGCCACCGTGGTCGTCCCTTGGGTCCCTCGGAATAGGAGGTGGAAACAGGTCGGACAAGATTCGGCCCCACGTGGGGGGAGAGCAATGGTGTGCAGAAGTGGGGAGGCCCTATCTAGGGACAAGCAGAAAACAGGGTGGGCAGATCTCCCCCGACCCCTTTGCAGTGAGTGCCAGAGTCCAGAGAGGCTGCTGTGTGACCTGGACCAAGCCCCTTGTCCTCTCATGCCTCAGTTTCCCCTTCTCTCCACGGACGGATTGAGCAGGACATGGAGGGCCCCTTCCTGTAGCCATTCTGGGACTCCTTGCACCTGTTCCCGGTGAGGAGACAGGGGAGGGTCCTGAGCTGGCCTCCATGTGGCTGCTGTTCCCCACAGTGGAACCTTGTGTGTGGAGACGGCTGGAAGGTCCCGCTGGAGCAGGTGAGCCACCTCCTGGGCTGGCTGCTGGGCTGTGTCGTCCTGGGAGCAGGCTGTGACCGGTGAGGCCCCTTCTCTTTTCCTGCTGCCCAGCAGCCCTCCCCTCCACCCGCTCTCAGGGTTCAGCTAGACCTGGTGCTGCCATGATGAAGGTTGGACCCTGGGTTATCCTGACACTGTCCAAGCATGTCCCCCACTGCCCACCAGGTTTGGCCGCCGGACAGTTTTTGTGGCCTCCCTGGTGCTGGCCACAGGCCTGGGGGCCAGTGAGGCCCTGGCTGCCAGCTTCACTACCCTGCTGGTCCTGCGCCTACTCCACGGGGGGACATTGGCAGGGGCCCTCCTCGCCCTGTACCTGGCTCGTGAGTACCATGGGGGCTGCTGTTACTGGGGGAGGGGCAGCGGGTGGCCTGCAGGCCTCTAAGGCTCCCTTGCAGAGCGCCCCGAGCTGCAGGGACCGTGAGCAGTGAGTCCCCTTTGGGCATCCCGCTCCTGGGCAGGTCACCGATAGGTCACCACAGTTCCCGATGGAACTGTTCCATTCCTCCCCGAGGCCTCCACCTCGGCCTGTCTGTGTCTGCCCAGGCCTGGAGTTGTGTGACCCTCCGCACCGCCTGGCCTTCTCCATGGGGGCTGGCCTTTTCTCGGTGGCAGGCACCCTGCTGCTGCCCGGCCTGGCTGCGCTTGTGCAGGACTGGCGTCTTCTGCAGGGGCTGGGCGCCCTGATGAGTGGACTCTTGCTGCTCTTTTGGGGGTAAGTGTGGTGGGAGCTGAGTGTGTAGTTTCCCTCCCACACCAGGTAAGTGGCTGGGTCACAGGGTCACAGAGAACCACAGTGATGTCCTGCCCCAAGCCTAGGGGTAGGGTGGGGGCCCTGGCCTCTGCCTCTCCTTCCAGGAGGAGGTGGAGGGAGCCGTGGGCATCCTCACCAACCCTGCAGGTTCCCGGCCCTGTTCCCCGAGTCTCCCTACTGGCTGCTGGCCACAGGTCAGGTAGCTCGAGCCAGGAAGATCCTATGGCACTTTGCAGAAGCCAGCGGCGTGGACCCCGAGGACAGTTCCTTGGAGGAGAACTCCCTGGTTACAGGTCAGGCGCCTGACAGGGAGGAGGGAGATTCGGGTACTGGAGGAGGGCTTTGGAGAGGCACTGCTCCTCACCCGCCTCCCCTCACGTCTCTGTGACTACAGAGCTGGCTATGCTGTCTGCAGGGAGCCCCCAGCCCCAGTACCAATCCCCGCTGGGGCTCCTGCGCACCCAAGTCACCTGGAGAAATGGACTTATCTTGGGCTTCAGCTCGTGAGTTGAGGAAGGGCTGGGGTCCTGCACATTCGCCCGGGGGTGGGTGTGTGGTCCCCAGAGTCCCCAGCTCTGGCTGGGCCCATAGCTTTGCCCTCTCTCCCAGGCTGGTTGGTGAAGGTATCAGAGCCAGCTTCCGCCGCAGCCTGGCACCTCAGGTACCGACCTTCTACCTGCCCTACTTCCTGGAGGCCGGCCTGGAGGCAGCAGCCTTGGTCTTCCTGCTCCTGACCGCAGATCGCTGTGGACGCCGCCCCGTCCTGCTGCTGGGCACCATGGCCACAGGCCTGGCATCCCTGCTGCTCCTCTCCGGGGCCCAGTGTGAGCTTGGGGCCTCGCAGGCCATACAGGGGCCATTGTGTTTGGGCTGAGGGTCTGCCCCACCAGGGGGCCATAGTGCTGACGGGGGAGCAGGCTGGGGCGGCGGCCCAAGGCCAGCTGCTGTTTGTTTTCCTCTGATCCTTTTGGAAGGTCCAAAAGGATCTTTTGTGACTGGCCTAAAGTAAGGAGCCTGTCTGAGCCTAAAACACCTGCCCCAGCCACAGAATGCAGCACAGGCAAAAGAGGTCGGGAGACCAGGCTGGGTAAAAGCTCTTCCCAGAGTTCCAGGTGGCTGAAACTGGCCATGGGCTGGCGTGGGAGGGCCCATATACTCAGGGCCGGCCACATGGTGTGTGGAGCTAGGTGCAAAATGAAATGCCAGCCTTGTTTCCAAAGTATTCAAGATTTTAGGACGGTTCTCGAAATTGCGAAGACAGTGGACGGCACAGCAGTAGCTGAGCGCAGGCTGGGGTGGAGGTGGTCGGTGTGGCTGTGACTCGGGGTCAGGATTCTAATATCCTTAGAATCCAAGCCAGGCTGGAATCAGGCTGCAGAGGACAGGTTCCCCTGCCAGGTTTCTCAGAGGGGCTGGAGAAGGAGGCCTGGGAAGTGGGTCGCCAGACAAGCAGTGTGGTTTTCTGGGGAGGGGCCCTGAGTGGCCAGGGTGGAAGGCTTGGGGGAGAGGCTGGGAACCCCTATCCTTTGTCCTCAGATCTGCCAGGCTGGACCATGCTGTCCCTCTCTGTCCTGGGGCTCCTGGCTTCCAGGGCTGTGTCTGCACTCAGCAGCCTCTTTGCAGCTGAGGTCTTTCCCACGGTGATCAGGTGAGCTTCAGGGCTGCCCGGCCACACAGCAGGGTCCAGGGCTCCCCCTGGGGAGGAGGGCCCAGGTGGACAGGAGGCCCTGTCCCCACACCCCACTCAGGTTCCTGCCTGTGATTCCTCCATCCAGTAAGGACTTGGGGTGAAGTGCTGGAGCCCCCTGCTCCTGGATGGCGGGGGCCACTGCCCGCAGAAGGCTCTGGGCAGATGACTCAGGAACTGGGCAGGGGAGGGAAGGCCATGCAGGCCTGAAGCGGGGTGTGCAGGCTGGGCGTAAGATGAGGAAGCCTCCAGCAATGGCAGAATTCCAGGGGAAACCATCACTTTCCAATCTTTTTTTTTTTTTTGAGATGGAGTCTCGCTCTGTCGCCAGGCTGGAGTGCAGTTGTACGATCTCAGCTCGCTGCAACCTCCAACTCTGGTCCAAGCGATTCTCCTGCCTCAGCCTCCTGAGTAGCTGGGATTACAGCACGCGCCACCATGCGCAGCTAATTTTTGTATCTTTAGTAGAGACAGGGTTTCACCATGATAGCCAGGATGGTCTCGATCTCCTGATCTCGTGATCCACCCACCTCAGCCTCCCAAAGTGCTGGGATTACAGGCGTGAGTCACCACGCCCGGTCACTTTCCAGTCTTATAATGAACAGAGGAAAAAGTGCTCCAGGACGGGAAAGAGGTTTCCCCAAAACAATTTTTCAAATTATCCTCAGCCAGCAAACCTTAGGCTCTGTGGAGGCTGGGCCTTCCTGCCGCTCACTCTGGAGTCACGTGCATGTCCCCAGATCTGTTGCCCCACCAGCTGCCCCCAACGCACTCTCTCCCACAGGGGGGCCGGGCTGGGCCTGGTGCTGGGGGCCGGGTTCCTGGGCCAGGCAGCTGACCCCCTGGATGCCCTGCACGGCCGACGTGGCTTCTTTCTGCAACACGTCGTCTTCGCCTCCCTTGCTGTCCTCGCCCTGCTGTGTGTCCTGCTGCTGCCTGAGAGCCGAAGCCGGGGACTGCCGCAGTCCCTGCAGGACGCCGACCGCCTGCGTCGCTCCCCACTCCTGCGGGGCTGCCCCCGCCAGGACCACCTGCCCCTGCTGTTGCCCTCCGACTCCTGCTGGGCCGGCCACACCCCCGAGCAGCCCTAGTCCTGCCTGGTGGCCCTGGGAGCCAGAATGGGACCGAGGTCAAGGCCTGGAGCATGACTGAGTACCCCAGACATCTGGTCCAGGGGAGACACATTCGCCTCAGAAGCCCATGTCTCAGTGCAGGTGGAGCTGTGGGGACAGCATGAAGGTGTCCTCAGCCAGGCCCCAGGCACTGGGAGGCCCTGGGTCTCCTCCCTGGCCACACCCAGCAGGTGTGGAAGATAAAGGCTTCCATGGAACTGGTTCCCTGGTTCTTCCCTCAGGCCACACCTGGGGCCTGGAGGGGCCTCACCTGTGCCTGCTCCCCACCTCTGGGCTCACTAGTGAGGAGCCAGGGTGTCAGCAGCTGCTCCATAGCCCCTGTCCAGGTAGTGGCAGCCCCCGGTCGCCCCCTGCCCCAGCCAAGCAGGGTGGGATGGGGGCCCGGCTCTCAGGTCCCTGCCAGGCCAGGCCTCACTGGCCCCATCCCCTTCATGGTCAGTGTGGCACGGGGCGCCCGCCCCACATGAGAGAGACTAGCATGGTTTTCATTCAGATTTACCCAGGAGGTTTCTGTCTTTCGTACAAAGATGAGATCCACTGGTAGGAGGCAAAGGTGGGACTAGGGGGGTGACCCCCATGGGGCCGAAGGAGAGAAACTCTTCCCACCCCGGCAGGAAGCCCCATCCACACTCAGGTTCTGCCCCCAGACTTGGGCCCTCGCCTGCAGGAAGGAGGCTGCCCCCGGCCCGTGGGGGTCAGGCCCGGTGACCTCAGGCTGCCTCTGCAGGGGCCATCGCTGCCACGCGGCCGGGGAGTGGCGTGTCCAGTTGCGCCCCAGGGTCAGGCTGTCCGGCCTCTGTGTCTGGGTAGAGGTGCCCTGGGAGAAAGACCCTCCCTGGCCCGGTGGTCCCATCCGGCCCCTCGCTCTGACCCTCATGGGTGCCCGTACATGTCTGCCAGCCGGGCGAAGCGGGGCCCCCAGTCCCTGAGGTAGTCGTAGTCTTGGTCCTCATCGCCCTGGCTGGACAAGATGGAGCTCAGGGTCCCCGCCACCGAGCCATCACCCTCGTAGTCATAGATGAGGGCTGTGTCGTAAGGCGGCACACTGGGGTCACTATCTGCAGCCTCCAAACCCTGCAAAGAGGCCCGGAGAGCTCAGGATGCACAGAGGGGCCAGCGGGTGCCCCACCGCCATGGCCACAGCCCAGGGCAAAATCAGCTCAAGGCAGAGGCTCAGGAAGGGGAAGCTGCCTATGTCCGGGGTGAGGTCTGAGGGGCACAGCAGACCTGAGGGCAAAGCGTCCTGAGGGCACAGCAGCAGGATCGTGAAGAGGGGGCCGTGGACTGCCCCTTCCTCAGGATTAGGCCAGCGGCCAGCCCGTCCCCCAGGGCTCTGCCCTGCCCCAGCAAGGTGGGAAGGGGTTGCTCCCCATCACCCTAGTCTCCTCATCCCGGCGGCCCCTGTCCACTCAAGGCAGAACCTGAACCTTCTGGACACCTCCATCCACAGGACGGCCCGCCTGCCTTTTGGAGGCTCTGTCTGCACGTCTGTCCTCTCAGCTCATGGGGACACGCACGCTCCTAACTGGGGGTGTACACCATTGCTGAGGGCTTTCTCTGAGTCAGGTGCTACAGGTGCAGACAGGCAGAGAGGAGGGTTCCCTGTGCACCCCCCACCCCAGATTTCCTATGTTCATGTTCACCCTGTGGACGGCAGGGAATCATTAACACTGTGTCCAGAGGGGCTCCTAGGAGGCCTTGATTCCGCTGAGAGCCACCAAAGCCCAGGGGGTGCTCCTGGGGCTCCCCCACCCGCTCCACGGTGGACACAGGGTAGTGATGGGTCTGTGGCCACCACCACTCCATCCATGCAAAGACCTGCATGGTGGGTGGAAGCTGAGGGCCCAGTTCGGACAGTGGCAGTGGGGCTTCCACACTCCCGCCCGCACATCATCTTGCTCTTCGGTGCCCTTGGGTGGTACATAAGTGCATGCATGTGCAGGTGTGTAAATGTGCATGTGTGTGTGCACCTGTGCGTGCCAGTGTGACGGGGGTGTCCCCAGGAGCACCTACATCACTGATGAAGTCAGCGATGTCCAGGGGGCTGGTGGGCAGCGCTCGGGGTGGCTGGGGGTGCAGGCGGCTCTGTGGGGCATCTCTGCGAAGTGGTGGCGGCCCCAGAGGCAGGCTCAGCGCTGTCGGGTGACGCAGCTGACTGATGTCGTAGGCGTCCTGTGGGCGAGGACGTGGAACAGAGCCAGGCATCCCTCGGGTGGCCCTGGTGGAGGTCTCAGGTAGAGGCTCCTGGCCAGCTTGTTGTATGAAGGCCCACGACCTGGGTTCCTTGGGGACCCCTCCCCACCCACGCCTGCCCCCTCACCTGGTCCTCCTCCCCGCCTCCCTGCTCATCGTAGTTGAGGACATTGTCTCGAAGGTCGTCCTGGGGGCCGTGCAGCAGCCCCTTGCCCCGCGACTGCTGCCGGAACCGTGCCCGGAGTGCCACGAGCAGGACTAGCACTGGGGAATGAGGGGACGCAGGCTGGGGCCAGGAACAGGACGCGACTTCAGGGGCCGGGCTGCGAGGGAGGTGGGAGGAGGGGGCGGGGTGGGGCAAAAGGGGGCATGGCTGGTAACCAGGGAAGGGGTTGAGGGAGCGGGGCTTGGGAAAGGGCGTGTCTGGCATGGAGGAGCCGGGTTGGGGAGGAGGGGGCGTGGCTGGTAAGGAGGGGCTGGCTTGGGGGATGGGGCGTGGCTGGCAAAGACTGGGCGGGGTTGAGTGGAAGGGGCGTGGCTGGTAATGAGAGTGGTGTCGGGGAGGCGGGGCCGCGGAGGAGGGGCGTGTCTTGTAGTGAGCGGGGCGGGGTTAGGGAGAAGGAGACCGAACTGGGGAGGCAGGGGCGTGGCTGGTTAGCAGCGGGCGGCCTGGGGAGGAGGGTCCGAGGGTCTGAGGGTCCAGGTGGAGGTGGGCGCTCACTCACCCAGCAGCAGGAGGGCGCTGGCCAGCACGATGACCAGTGCGCCCAGGCTGAGGCCTGTGCCACCCGCCAGCAGCGCGGCGGCCCCCGGCAGGCAGATGCCGTCCTGGCCGCAGCGGCACACGGTCACGTTCAGCGGCTGCTCGCGCTGCTGGGGCGGCTGCCCCGAGTCCCAGAGCAGCAGGCTGAGGCGGTGCAGGCCTTCGGGGACCTGGTTTCGTGGCCGCAGGCGCGCATGGCTCACTGCGGAGGGCGCCCGTGGTGAGCGAGGGCCCCCCCCCCCCGAGGCCGCCCCTACCTCGCCTGTCCTCCTCGCGCCGAGACAGGGTGGGGAATCCTGAGATCCTGGGCCTGGGTTCCCCCCACCCTCATCTGTCCTCTGGGTGCGATAAGTAACCCTGCCCCGCACGAGGATGCAGCGGGTGGGGGGGGACCCTGTTGCAGGACCACGGGGTTGCACGCCCCTCGGCCTCTTGCCCCTGGTCCCAGGCCGGAGTGTGGGATCCGCGGAGCGCGACGGTGGGGGGAGCGCACCGTTGACCTGGCTGAGGCTCCAGTTCCGACCGAGCTCTGGGAGCCTGGGGTTCAGCTGGAAGTGGAAGGGGGCCCCGTGAGGGGGCAGGTCCTCATCCGTGGCGCCCAGGAGGAGGCCGGGGCCCTGGTGCGGTTCGCTGCACAGGCTGCCCGGCGGCGGCAGGACCAGTACGGGTGCGTGGTCGTTCACCTCCAGGATCTCAATGGACAGGGTGCCGGTGGCGGTGCGGGGCTGGGGGGCTGCAGGCGAGAGGGCCGTGGCTCGGTGACCCCGCCCCAACACCCCAGCCCGCCCCACCAGTCGACTCAGAGGGGTGCGCAGCTCTGAACCCCGGGGCGGCAATGGGCAGAGCCCTTGGACACTGGCAGGGGTGCTCAGCCGGGACAAGGCCGGGTCAGGGAGCCCCAAGCCAGCCGCGCCGCTCACCGTCATCCTGGGCCAGGACAATGGCTCTGTACCAGCCGCCCTTGAGGAAGGGGGACGCCGGGCTGAGCACCCGCTGAGTCTGGATCCGGCCACTGGCTGCGTCCACTTGCAACCAGTCTTCCGGGTCGTAGTCCTTGGAGTAGCTGATACAGGGGAGGGGAAGAGTGGGATCTGAGTTTATCCCAGGGCCCCACAGGTGTGGTCAGGTATGGGTGCATGACATGCACTGCACACACACACAGGCGCACACACACCTACCACATGCAGGCACACATGCACACGCTACATGTGTACACACACCCCCTTACATGCACATGCATGCACACACGTATATACCACATACACATACATGCATATGTACAGCGCACACACATGCACATATATACCCACAGACACTCCCTCACACCTTGCACAACCCTCCCCCCACACCTATACACCACACGTATGTACCACACATGTGCACACACGTATGCACACACACATACACAAAACCCATGTGAGTATAATGGGAGCTGCAGTCACTGGCACCTCCTGTGAGGTGAGGAAACTGAGGCTCAGGGAGGGCAGGCAAGCTGTCCAGGGCCCTGAGACAAGTGTGTGGCAACCTAGTTAAGCCCCAGTCGGTGCTCGCCCTTCCTGGGCACCACGGACACAGACAGGGATTCACCGGGCCAGGCTTGGGGTGAAATGAGATGTGAACAGCCAGTCTCTTGGGAGCAAGGTCCTCTGGGGATGGACATGGCTGGCAGGGACAGGCTGGAGCCGGGCCTGCCCTAGGGGGTGAGTTCACCCCGACATGCACACACAGGATGCTTGGGACTCGAGACCCTCCAGACCTTCAGGAACCCACACCAGCAAATGGCCGCTACGCCCTCTGACCCTCAGAGCCCAGGGGTCAGGGGCACCCGAAGCAGGAATGGGGCCGTTAGCCTCCTCTGCCTCCCCCAGTGCCTCGGGAGCCCCACCTGAGCCTCTGCAGCTGCTCTGTGTCAGGGTCCCAGGCAGAGAAGATGGCCACCAGAGTGCCTGGGGGTGCCCCCTCTGCTAGGCTGGTCCGAAGTGGGTTCTCCTGGAACACGGGGGGCTCGTTGGTGTCCTGCACGTGCACACGGACCTTCGCCTGGCCCCGCTCAGCCCTGGGGGCAGCTGCCTGCAGCGGGGCCTCATTCTGCACCGACACTTTGAGCTCGTAGTGTTCACAGCTCTCATAGTCCAAGGCCTGAGGGAAGGAAGCACAGCCCGTCACTCACCCAATGCAAGTGTGGGCACCCGAGGGTGGGTGCCATGGGGGAGCCACTCCTTGGGTCTGTCCAGAGCGCCTGTACTTTCCTTCCGCCCCTTTTTAACCTTCAAAAAACAAATTATGCAGGACGAGAAGGCACAAATAATATTATTAAAATGCTGGTTGTGTGTGGTGGTGGTTGGAGAGAAGCCCAAGGTCCAAGCACACGCTCTGCAGGGGTTTCAGCGAGGGTCATGGGGGGGATGTCACCAGCCCCAGCAGTCACTTGATTTTAAGTAAAGGAGATTAGGCCGGGCGCGGTGGCTCACGCCTGTAATCCCAGCACTTTGGGAGGCCGAGGCGGGCGGATCACGAGGTCAGGAGATCAAGACCATCCTGGCTAACACGGAGAAACCCCGTCTCTACTAAAAATACAAAAAATTAGCCGGGCGAGGTGGCGGGTGCCTGTAGTCCCAGCTACTTGGGAGGCCGAGGCAGGAGAATGGCGTGAACCCGGGAGGCGGAGCTTGCAGTGAGCCGAGATCTCGCCACTGCACTCCAGCCTGGCAACAGAGCGAGACTCAGTCAAAAAAAAAATAATAATAAAAATAAATAAATAAAGGAGATCATCCTGGGTGACGTGGTTTGGCTTTATCCACTCAGGTGAAGGCTTTGAGAGCAAAACTGCATTTTCTCTGCCTGGAAACTGCTGCGTCAGCTCCAGCCTGTGGTCTGCACCTTAGACCTGCCCAGCCAGACCTCAGCATCTCATGAGCCCGTTTCTTGCAGTCCATCTCTTGCTGTGTCAGTATCTAAATACATCCACATCTACACGTGCGTACATATCTGTACATGTGTCTCCTATGGCCTCTGTTTCTCTGGTAGAACCAAGACTGACACAGGTGTGCAGCTGTGTTTTTGTACATGGATTTCATAGGAAAGGGAGGAAGGCCGGACAGAACAGACCGGTGTAGGGTGTCCCCTGCCTCTGACCCTCAAGCCCCATGGGTAGCATGGTGTGGGACCCAGTCCTCAGGCTGGGGGGCCCCATGCCCTCCCGCACTCTTTTTTTTTTTTTTTTTTTTTTTTTTGAGACAGAGTCCCGCTCTGTCACCCAGGCTGGAGTGCAGTGGTACGATCTCAGCTCTCTGCAAGCTCCACCTCCTGAGTTCACACCATTCTCCTGCCTCAGCCTCCTGAGTAGCTGGGACTACAGGTGCCTGCCACCACGCCCGGCTAATTTTTGTATTTTTAGTACAGACGGGGTTTCACCGTGTTAGCCAGGATGGTCTTGATCTCCTGACCTTGTGATCCACCCACCTCGGCCTCCCAAAGTGCTGGGATTACAGGCCTGAGCCACTGCGCCCGGCTGCCCTCCCCCACTCTCTCTCACCCAAGGACAAACACAAGGTCCCAGCTGCCCAGGGAATGTGACCCTGCCGGGAAGGGGCTCGGACCCCAGTGGGAGCATCTGTGTGTGCCAGCTGGGGGCCGCTCACCTTCACAATGGACAGAACACCCTCATTGGTCTTGGGGTCCGTGCGGATGGTGAACTGCCCATCAGGGTCGCCTTCCAGGATGGTAAACCTGGCCACCCAGTTGGGGGAGCCTGGCAGGTCCCTGTCCTCCACCTCCAGGCGTCCCACATCCACTCCACTGATGGCCTCTGTGGCCTCCAGGAAGAACTGGTGGTGGGGGGGATCCCAGCCCCAGTTACCATCAGGGCTGGGGGGAAAGCATGGGTGGGGCCCTCAGGGCCCTCAGCTCACCCACCCCTCCCACCCTCCGTCCTGCCTCCCAGCAGAAACGCCCTCCCTTGCTCCTGTGGAAGCTGCTCCCCACCCACTGGGTGTCCTCAGGTCTGTCTGTCGTGTGAGTCACTGCCCCCCAGGGGCCCCCATGGTCCTCCTCTGTGGGCTCAGCTTCATGCTCCCTTCCCATACAGCAAGGGCTGGAGGGAGACTTGCTCCCCGATGCTAGATGGTCCCAGAGGGCCCTACGGGCTGCTTCTCCCCAAGGGCCTCTCTCCCAGCTCTGACTCCATTCACATGCTGCCACGCACCACCCCCGGGCCCATCATGAAGCCCCCTGCCTTCTGCAGGAGGCCAAGTGAAGGCAGCTCTAAGCAGGGGCTACTTTTGAGGGAGGGACAGCAGCAGCACCTCGTCCCTGGTGAACTCGGGGGCATTGTCATTGATGTCATCAAGGGTGATGATGGCTGAGGCAGTGGCTGTCAGGCCGTCTCCAGACATGTCTGCCACCTGCAGGGTCAGATTGTACACCGCGACCACCTGGGGATGTGGGGCACAGGGTCAGAAGATGAGGGCCCAGGTGGGCCACATGGGGACTGGTCAGGGGCGGGAGCCAGGCCACCTGGCCAGCTCAGTTCCTACGGGAGCGCCCAGTGGGTGTTGAAGATCCCAAATGGCCGTGAGAATCCTGCCCCGATCCTAAGTGCATGCGCCTGTGGTGCTGCCCCAGCCTATGTGCTGGATAAGCATTTACAGAGCACCTACTGTGCGCTGGATAAGCATTTACAGAGCACCTACTGTGCGCTGGGTAAGCGTTTACAGAGCATCTACTGTGTGCTCACTGCCTAGCATACCAGTGAGCTTGGGACCCTGCCCTGGGGAGCCGTGGTTAGTGGCAGGGACAGAAATGGACAAAGACCACGTAACACAGTGTAACCAGGAGGGCTTCCCAGCGGGGCTGACTCAAGGGGGATCTTTGGGGAGCACAGAAGTCCGAAAGCAAGGGGCAGCGGGGGCCCTGACAGAAGGAGCTAGTTACTTACTAGCGGGGAGCCGTTGCCATGAGGCTGAGAGGGAAGGGGCTGCTTGGGGAGCCCTGCTCTGTGCCGGGCCCCTCACGCTCTCCTTGGACCAGATCCCTCCCGCCCGGGCCAGTGCGGTTCCTGTCTGTGCATCAGTGGGTTCACCCCACGCCATCTCCTCAGGAGCCAGGGCGACTGCCAGCTCTGCAGCGACGGTAGGGACAGGAGTGTCTGGGGTGGGCAGGCTGGGGGCAGAGGGACCCACAGGAGATGGGCTGCTCTGGCTGTGCGGGGTGGAGCTGCCGGGGTGACACCTCACCTCACGGTCCAGCCCCACTTGCACGGTGCGGATCTCGCCTGTGAGCTCGTCGATGCTGAAGAGCTCGGGGCCGCCCTGCTGCAGGATGGAGAACCGCAGTGCCGCGTTGTCCGTCTCGGGGTCGTCGGCATCTGTGGCCTCTGCCCTGGTCACATAAGTGCCTGGGAAGCACAGGGAGGCATGAGGGTCAGCGTCCACAGGGCCAATGGGCTGGGGGCATCGTGAGGGGCGCGGGGGCACCTTGTGTGCACAGGCTCCCTGGTTCCAGCATGGCTTGACCCCAGATGGGGCAGTCAGTCTATGCTGCTGTTCTCGTCACCAAGGCGGCCTACACGCGGCAACCCCCAAGTCCAGATGCTTCCCGCTGCCCCTGAAGCCCACCACACCATGTTCAGGCCACCGATGTGGTGGAAGCCTTTTGCCCGGCTTGTGCTGTTTATGGGGTCGCAGCACAGGAACATAGCATGCTCCTGGGTCAGGTGCTGGCTCCTGTGCCTGCCCGGTGCAGGGGCTGAGGGCGCTGGGTCAGACTGGGCTAGCTAGCGGGGGGCCTCCAGGAGCTGCTGGCATCCAGGGTGACAGAGGACTCATGGGCAGGCTGAACAGAGGATGCACGGGCAGGATAAAACAGAGGACACATGGCAGTTGAGCAGAGGACGCACACCGCGTCTCTGTAGGCCAGAGCCCCAGCCCCACCTGCTGTGGGAAGCAGCACTCGGGAAGGTGCTGCTAGAGGAAGCCACATGTGGTAGGGCTATGCTTCACCTCCCCCCCATTTCCCTCTCCTGAGATTTAGACCTGACTCCTCCGGCAGCTCAAGGGGACTGAGCCACCGAGGTAGGGTGGGAAGCACAGGCTTCGGGCCACCCTGGGGAGCAGCTCCTGGCCGGCTGTGACCTTCCCCCCGGGACAGCTGGAACCAGGACGTGCTGTCACCCGGGACAGAACGAGGCGCGGAGGCCGTGCCACAGACACAGGAAGGAAAGTGAGGCAGGATATGAGCCTCCAAGCCTGAGCCTGGGCCAGGCCTGGCCACGGTCCCTGGTAGCCCCAGACACGAGGGGGCCTGTGCCCTTCCGCCAGGTCTTTACCACGGGCCCCCAGGGAGGTGGGAACGAGCCCGTGACTGGGGCTTGCAGGCCAACCCGGGTTTGGGGGTGAGTCACAACCAAGGGATGCCTGTGGGTGCTTCGGACCCTGCGTGAGTACAGGGTGAGGATGGGGTGTGCTTGGCTCCAGATGCCCCCTCAGCAGGAGGGAGAAGTCATTTGCTTTTGGGGAGAACAGGACCCCTGAAAACCCTCCACTCCCAGGCGCAGATTTTTGGGTCTGAAATTTGTATTGAAATGGGAAGTGGCTTGAGTTGACCTGTGGAAACGGACCTTCCTCGGAGACCTGTTTACTTATTTTTAGGCTCTCCGAGGGGCCTCTGGAATTCTTGCTTGAGGGACATCCTGGATTTCTGGCTTCGCAGAGCCCTTCCCTGCAGCCCCTCCCGGCCCGGGGCCGCCGTCCTGTCTCACCTGGGGCTGCGCCCTCCAGCACGCGGCCAGTGAACGCCTCCTGCAGGAAAGCTGGCCGGTTGTCGTTCTGATCCACAACTACAATCTCCAGGTCCGTGGGGTCCTCCAGGGTGGATCCTCCCAGGTCCAGGGCAAACGCTCTTAGCTGTTCAAACACAGAGCAAGGGCTGGCTCTGTGGCCCCCAAATTTCTGTGGCTCCCGTTAGGGCCATGCAAAAGAGACAGCATGTTCAGACTTTTTCTCCAGCTAGAAACACCAGCTTAAACAGGAGAGAAACAGCACAGGGTGGGGTATCTGTCACAGTGGCTGAGACTGTCCCTGAACGGGAGCCACCTTCCCTTAGCAGACAGAGCAGGTGCCATTTTCCCTGCTTGCCTTGGCTGCCAGGAAGCTCACAGCTGCTTCATGTGTGACTAAAGTAAGGCTCTCAGAGGGTTCCTAATCTCTCTCCCTTTCTCTCTATGGTCTTGGTTCCTCCTGAAGTTTTTGTTGTTGTTGTTGTTTTTGTTTTTGTTTTATTTTTAGATGGAGTTTCGCTCTTATTGCCCAGGCTGGAGTACAATGGTGTGATCTCAGCTCACTGCAACCTCCGCCCCCGGGTTCAAGCGATTCTCCTGCCTCAGCCTCCCGAGTAGCTGGGATTACAGGTGCACGCCACCATGCCCAGCTAATTTTTTGTATTTTTAGTAGAAACAAGGTTTCATCATGTTAGCCAGGCTGGTCTTGAACTCCTGACCTCAGGTGATACACCTCGGTCTCCCAAAGTGCTGGGATTACAGGCATGAGCCACCACCATGCCTGGCCTTTTTTTTTCTTTTTGAGATGGCGTCTCACTCTGTTGCCCAGGCTGGAGTGCAGTGGTGTGATCTCGGCTCACTGCAACCTCTACTTCCTGGGTTCAAGTGATTCTCCTGCCTCAGCCTCCCAAGTAGTTGGGATTACAGGTGCGTGCCACACCTGACTAATTTTTTGTATTTTCAGTAAAGACAGAGTTTTGCCATGTTGGCCAGGCTGGTCTTGAACTCCTGACCTCAGGTGATCCACCCGCCTCGGCCTCCCAAAGTACCAGGATTACAGGCATGAGACACTGCGCCCAGCCCAAAATGACATTTTGGAGAGGGCAGGCTGGGGGAGGGCAGGCTGGGGGAGGGGAGGCTGGGGGAGGGCAGGCTGGGGGTGGGCAGGCTGGGGGAGGGGAGGCTGGGGGAGGGCAGGCTGGGGGAGGGCAGGCTGGGGGTGGGCAGGCTGGGGGAGGGCAGGCTGGGGGAGGGGAGGCTGGGGTGGGCAGGCTGGGGGAGGGCAGGCTGGGGGAGGGGAGGCTGGGGGAGGGCAGGCTGGGGGTGGGCAGGCTGGGGGAGGGGAGGCTGGGGGAGGGCAGGCTGGGGGTGGGCAGGTTGGGGGACGGCAGGCTGGGGGAGGGCAGGCTGGGTGTGGACAGGCTGGGGGAGGGCAGGTTGGGGGAGGGCAGGTTGGGGGAAGGCAGGTTGGGAGACGGCAGGCTGGGGCTGGGCAGGTGCCTGCAGGGAGTATAGACAGGGTTCTGGGCTCCATGGCTCCCTCCTCTTGCTCCCACTGCCCTGTCTTTTCTTCTTCTTCTTCTTCTTCTTCTTTTTTTTTTTTTTTTTTTTTTTGGAGACTGAGTCTGTCTCTGCCACCAGGCTGGAGTTCAGTGGTGAGATCTCAGCTCACTTCAACCTCTGCCTCCCGGGTTCAAGTGACTCTCCTGCCTCAGCCTCCAGAGTAGCTGGGACCACAGGCGCCCACCACCACACCTGGCTAATTTTTTGTATTTTTAGTAGACATGAGGTTTCACCGTGTTAGCCAGAAGGGTCTTGATCTCCTGTTCTCGTGATCTGCCCGCCTCAGCCTCCCAAAGTGCTGGGATTACAGGCGTGAGCCACCGCGCCCAGCCTCTTCTTCTTCTTTTTTTTTTGAGAGAGGGTCTTCCTCTGTCACCTAGGCTGAGCACAGCGGCGCAATCACAACTTGCACAGCGTCGATCTCCGGGGGGATCCTGGCACCGCAGCCTTCCAAGTAGCTGGGACCACAGGCATGCAGCAACACTGCTGGCTATTTTACCGTTTTTTAAAATTTTTGTACAGATAAGGCCTCACTTTGATGCCCAGCCTGATCTCGAACTATTGGTTTCAAGCAATCCTCCTGCCTCGGCCTCCCGAAGTGCTGGGATTCCAGGTGCGAACCCTCGCGCCCAGCACTCACTGCCCCTTCTCTCAGACCTCGGAATCCCAGGGGCATCGGTGGTTTCTTCCCTGACTAATTCCACACCCGAGAACAGTGGCGGCCACTGGGATCAACATTATTTTGGGGCCAGGCGTGGTGGCTCCCGCCTGTGATCCCAGCACTCTGGGAGGCCAGGCACGGTGACTCCTGCCTGTAATCCCAGCACTCTGGGAGGCCAACGTGGTGAAACCCCGTCTCTACTAAAAATACAAAAATTAACTGGGCATGGTGGTGGGCGCCTGTAATCCCAGATACTCAAGAGGCTGAGGCAGGACAATCGCTTAAACCCGGGAGGTAGAGATTGCAGTCCGTCGAGACTGTGCCACTGCACTCCAGCCTGGGCAACAGAGTGAAGCTCCAACTCACAAAAAAACCCCAAAAAACACTATTTAGAGATTCTTCACGACGTTCCTGAGCTCCCAGGACCAGTGCGGAGCTGGCTGTGGTGGAGCCACGATGCTACAGCGGCTGCAGCACGCTCCTCCCGGGCAGAACCACGCCGCTCCTCCACGGGACCTCTGTCTGCCCTCCAGTTAAACGGGAACATCACCCTAAACAGCTGCCTCCTCAGGCTGCGGGGCCTTGGTCCCAGACCCCTGTACCTGGCCCCTCACTTAAGGGTGCCTGGATCTTGCAGGAGCAGCAGTCTGGCCTGAAGCCCACCGAGCTGGAGGAGAAGCCTGATGGGGAGGAGGAGCACTGGATTCCCACTAGGCCTGCTTGACGGGCACAGGCTGGACCGCACAGCTCCGCACCCTGAAGCGGTCGGTCTTCTCACGGTCCAGCATGGCATTGAGGAACACCTTCCCTGTGAACTTGTCGATAGAGAAGACGCCCCGGGGCTCCTCGTCCACGCCGGGTCCCTGGATGCTGTAGATGACGCTGCCCAGCTGCTGCTTGTCTGACTTGATCTGTGGGGCAGGAAATGGGACTGGGGAGAGCTGCTGCAGGCGGGGGCCTCTGCCCTCTCTGCAGCCCTTTAGGCCCCTCCCTGGCTGACAGCAGGGCAGGTCGAAGGCTCCTAGGACTGGAGGACAGAGCCTGGTACCCAGTAAGGAGCTGTGCTGGGCTGGGGACAGCTCAGCCTGTGGCCCCAAGGGTGCCCCGTCCTGCAGCCTCATTTCAGGCTCAGCCCCTGGTGTCCTCAGGGCCCTGGTCTCTGGGGCGATTTTGGGTGTGTGAAGCTGACACCCCGCAAGGCAGTTCACCTTCACCTCCATCTGCTCAGCGTCGGCGAACACGCAGACAAAAATCACGCCCGAGCGTGTAGCCTAACGGGGAATGTGTCCACCAGAGGTGCATGTGGGGTGGGAGCAGCTCTGGACTCCCCTGAGGCCTGGGGCAAAGGGGAGGGTTTGAGCCCTGCTGTAGACCCAGGTTGGAAGCCCAGAGCCCTGGCAAGGTGGGTGAATCCTGCCCCAGCTCTGCCCTGAAATGGGGCCCCGCTGGCTCCCAGGAGACCTTTAGGGAATGAGGGAGGCCCACTGGGGACCAGCCCACCCCTTCCTCCCCTCCCGCCCCCTCCACCCGCTCACCTGAACCAGGGGGTAGGGGAGACGCTTGTGGTTCTCGGATACACTGATCGGTGGGATGACCCAGGCCCTCCGCACGCGGCTCGGGGCAGGCGCCCGGCGCCAGGGGTACAGGGTGGTGGGCCTCCTCTGTCCAGGAACCCCCAAAGACAGGCAGAGGCTCTGCAACAAAGACAGATGCGTCCCACAGCACTGTCTGCCGGAGCCCTGGGAGGCAGTGTGCAGCTGGGAGCTGTGGCTGGTGAGGAGGCCACAGGGCGCAGCGTTTCCCTTGGCTGGTGGGTTGGTGCACATTGGCGCACTGCGGCTTCCAAACACAGGGCTGCATCACACGACGGCAAAGGCACGTGGGCCCCACCCCCATCAGGCTGAGCTGGGGCCTTGGCCACACCCCAAGTACTGGCCCTCAAAGCCCTGATCCAGCTGCCCCCGAGTTTCCCACGGGGCCCACGCAGCAGCCAGGCTGTCTGCAGCCCCTGTTGAGTGCATGTGGCCGCTGGGAGGTAGCGCTAGGGTTCCCGGGCGTCTGGCTGAGAGGGACACCTGAGATTCACCCAGAGGGAGCACAGCCTCACCCCAGAAGTCAGGGTAGCCGTGCACACAGCAAGCCCCTGGGCCAGCCAGGGCTAGGGAGAGCGTGGGGGTCCTGACTCCAAATGACCCTAAGAAACCAGTGGCGGTGCCCGTGGGCACGGTGGGCTGGCTGTGGAGGGTCCCGGGGAGTGGCAGGGGAGGTGCCTGCGGGAAAGTGCCCGTCCCCCTCCACCTCTGCAGGCACTTTGTAGGAATGGAACCCCAGGATGTGAGAGTTCAGCTCCAGTCCATCCAGAGCAGCTAGAAATGTATCCCCAGTTTGTACAGTGGCCCCCATCTGGACCGCGCTGGTCTGTCAGGACCCACCAGGTCAGGGCTGGGCAGTCAACGCTGGTGGTGCGGGTTCCTGAGACCAGCTGGGCCGGGGCCAGGTCTGCCTTGGTGGGGCTTATTGTGGCTGCACAGCTAGGAGGGACATGGCTGGGGCAGCCCCACCCCCAGCCTTGCTGCTTTCTCCCAGAATGGGGTACCTCGGTGCAGTCTTCACCTCTTCACCCCAATACTTCAGCTGCTGGGACCCTGGTGTGCCCATCTCCTCCTCTCCCACATCAGGGGCTGGGGTGCACTGTTTGTAATGTACACAGGAAGCCCCAGTGCTCGGGGATGAGACCTGGGCAGAGCGTGGGGCTGCAGAGGGAGACGCCGTGCACCCCACCCTACTCCAGGGCGGGGACGACCCTTGGGCCAGTCAAGACCCCAAAGTGGAGGCAGCTGCCCCCAAATTCTCCCGAGGTCCTGACAGTCAGCAACTTTTGTGACCACAGATGGCCCCACACCCACCCCTCAGATGGGGAAACTGAGGCCTAAGAAGGGACCCAAGTCAAAGAGCTGGGTGGCGAGGGGCACTCGTAGTGACCCCAAAAGCACATCCTGAATTTTCCTGTTTTAAAAATGCGGTCACCATACCCAGCTCCTAGCCTGGGCCTTGGGCCTGAGCCCTGGCCTCCCAGGGTGCCTGGCCCCACCTTGGTCAAAGGGAAGCTTAGAGACGGTGGGTCCTGCCTGTGCTGGGACCCCCAGGACACCTGTGCTTGGGACCCCCTGAGCCTGGGGAGTCAGTGTTTCTGGATGGGCTGCGTGGCTTCTTCCTGAAAGACCCCGACCCTAAAGCACAGCCTGGCAGAAGCTGCCACAACTGACAGGACGTGGCTCTGGGCTGACCCCACTTGGCTCGGCACAGACATGGACCTGACCCAAGCTCCTGGGTCAGGCTGATGCCTGGTGCAGCTCGTGGGGGCACAGAGTCCGCCTGGACTCGGTGAGGGCAGGAGGGGCCGGGGCTGGGGGACAGGCAGGGGAGAGGGACGTGAGGGAGGAGGAAACAGGGCTGCCCCCTCCCCATCCCCTGTGCCCTGGGCCTGGCTAGGAGCTGTCTGTGCACCCCCCAGTCCTGGGGGTCTCCAGGCTCCTGGCCCTTCTCTTGGGTGACCCTCCTCCCCAGAGGCCCCCTCCCACCCAACAGTGCTCTCCTAGCTGCCAGAATGTTCTAGATCTGCATCATCCAAGACCCACAGGCCACAGGGGGCTGCTGAGCCCTTGAAATGTGCAAAAGTGAGGAGCTGCGTCCCCTTTCGTCTCGCTGCGGCTAAGGCCCATGTGTGGCCAGCACCCAGCCCCACACGCCCAGTGCTCACAGCCTCAGTCAGCCTTGGCGAGGGTCCCCCGACCGTCCCAGCCCCCCACTGCAGGGCTGTGTGGGTGACAGACCTGAGCCCCCCGCTCACCGCGTGTAACGAGGGCGTGGCATCTGCATCATCCCAGTGATGGAGGCTACAGAGGAAGGTTCTGAGTTGGGGTGGGCAGGGTGGGAAGCTTCCAGGACCCTGTGGCCAGGGTTGTGGTGGGGGTGACAGCAGCTCCCCAAGGCACAGGCCCTAACGCAGAGACAGGGCAGCCTCCTGCACCACCCAGCTGGGGAGGGGGACAGAGACCCCCTGCCCCATGCCGTGCTCTCTGGGGCACCCCTATCCAGGACAAGCCCTCATGGGGGGAGGGGGATGGCTGGGAGGTGCAGGGGGTCCTGGGCAGGCGATAGGGAGTCTGGGGGCAGAGCAGGTCCCAAATACCACCCACCACACACAAACTCCTCAACTCCCCTTTCAGACAGGGCACCCATCTCAACACCACCGTCTTCACGGTCTGCTCCTGAGCTCCTTCCCCATCTCAACACCACCGTCTTCACGGCCTGCTCCTGAGTTCCTTCCTCTGGACAGCAGGTGGGCTGGGGTCTAGGGAGGCTCATGGGACTCCCCAGCTGGCACCAGGTCCTGTGCCTACCACAGGGGTGTGCTGGTCACGCCACGCCAACACCTAGAACAGCTCCCCACATTGTGCAAGTGGAGGGAGCGCTGAGTCAGCCCTGGTAAGTGGGACCCTGCATGGGAGGCCTCACCCAGCTCCCCCCTGGAAATGGAGCACTGAGAACTGGGGGTGTCAGAGCTGGGCAAGCCAGGCCACCCCTCCCCCGCAGAACCACAGACCTCCACGGCTACTCTGGCCACCACGCCACTGCTGGCTCTGAGGCTGCCCGCTCTCCTCAGCCCCGCGCCAATGCCTCACCCTCCAGTGCCGCCTGCTCCTGCTGGCTTTGCCGAGACTTCAGTCTAGGCAGGGGCTGGGACGTGGGGGCAGGTGGTCTCGAGAGGAGGCAGTGGCTAGGGGCTGGTACGTCTGAGTGGGCAGGGGCCGGGAAGGAGATGTCGACATGGCCAGGAAGCCTGTTAGGCTGAACCTCCATTAGGCTTGGCCTCTGTCCTCCACCACTGGCAACTGACCCTGTGTGGACGAGCAAGGCCCGGGCTGCCCATCTGCCCACCCTGAGATGAGGCATTGGGGCCTCTCACTCTGACTGTGTCCTGTCCCCAAGGCTGGCCCAGTACACAGAGGTCCCCACAGGCAGTGGCAGCAGCATCCAAACCAAGGCCAACTTCCACAGGGTTCTTGGCCCTCGGCCAGCAGGACCTGGGCCCCCTCCTCCATGGCCTTCTGGGAGTCCAGAGAGTAGCAAACACTTTGGCAGGAAGCAGGGAGAGGACGGGGTGGGGGCTCCTCAGGCTCCCAGGCTGGGGACCCTGCCGGGGAAGCTCTCTGCCAGCTGACAGATGGCGGCCCTGGCCTCAGAGCCTGCCAGCGCCCACAGAGCACAAGCCACTTCCAGGGCAGGGCAGGTCCTGCCAAGTGGAAACCTGCCTGCCCAGCATGAGGCCTTCATCAGCCTTGGTGGGCACAGGGTCTGTTTCCGGCCCTGGCTGTGCAGCTTTGCGCTGGGCCTTGCCTCTCCCCATCTCCCTTGGTCCTCCCAACCCCTGGGAGCCTGTGGTGGTCCTATCATCTCCCAGCTCTGGGCAGAGCCTGAGGCATTTGCCCGAAGCCACACAGAGCCAGGAGCCACATGGGGTCTGAGACCCAAGCCAGGCTCTGAACCACATGCTCTGAAGGAAACCCAGCCACAGAGCCACGCCTGCCTTGGGCTAGGCCTGGGCATGAGGCAGGGAGACCCCAGGCTATAAGAACCCCACATGACTGAGGGGGAGGGGCCACCCCCACCAGGGCAGAAATTTCCATCTGCTCCCTGCCCAGCTGCCACCAAACCTGGGCCGGCCCTGTTCCCCCACCCTCCAGCTGCCTCCACTGGAGACCCTCCAGTCACACTGGGCTGGGTGCGGTCAAAGCAGAGTCTGGGAGTCGTGGGCCCAGGCCTGTCCACAGCCTGAGTTCACCAGGTCACAGTGGCCGCAGTGCCTTGGCAGGGCCCACTTGCCCAGATCACAGCCGGTGTGGGTGTGGGTGGGCCGGCAGGCCGCGGCCCACTTCCGGCTCTCCGGTTCTCAAAGCTGGCTCTTTGTCTTCCCACCCCACCCCTGTCCCAGAAGACGTGGCCAGGGGAGGGAGGGCCTGGGAGCTGTCTTGGGGAGATCGGGACATCCGGTGCCCAGGACAAAGCCACATCAACACGGCCAGCCCACAGCCCTGCACCTGGGCTAGGGGACGCGAGCACCCTGGGAGGTGGAATTTGTGGACACCCGTCCACTTCTCTGTCTCCCATCCAAGCCAAGCAAGACCAATGGACATTAGTGACCTGCTTCCCCACAGTGGTTCCCCAGTGACACCCCCAAGCTCATCCTCGACTGGGCCCTTAGCCAAGAACCTGGAGGGAAACATCTTGAAGCCCTTGACACGTCTGGGGCCACCGCACTGGAGCCGAGCGCCTGGGACTTCACACCTCTCTTGGGGTCTGCTCCTCGCCTGACACTCAACCCCAAGGGGCTGCTGTGTGAGAAAGGCCCCCGCATGCACTGAGTGCTCGCTACAGTGTACAAACACCACCGCCGGGTGGGAATGGGGTTTACAAACACCACTGTGAGGTGGGAATGGGGTTTACAAACACCACTGTGAGGTGGGAATGGGGTTTACAGACACCACTGCCGGGTGGGAATGGGGTTTACAGACACCACTGTGAGGTGGGAATGGGGTTTACAGACACCACTGTGAGGTGGGAATGGGGAGAAGTTCTGGGGCCGACCTCACACTTCTGCTCACCCGATTTTCCAAGGAAGGATGCTGTGAGATTCTAGGAACACCCTTGGTGGGCACGTGGGTGGGTTTCCCTGGGAAGGGAGTGTGAAGGCCCCTCAAGTTTCTCAGGCTTCAACCCCTCCCCCAGGCTGGAATCTGGGGCCACCCCGTTCCTGGATGGCCAGGCACGCCAGGAATGGCCCCAGCTGTCGGCCTGGCCCAGAGCAGCTGAAGCATCTTCTCTGGGCCCCACCCTCTCTAGCTGCTGCAGGCTTCAGAGAAGGATGTGGAAGAAGAGGCGTGGAGGCAGCTGTCCCTTCCAAAGCACAGTGTCTGGGGCTGTCCTGCCACTGTGGGAAGAACAGTGGCCTGGGAGCCACTCCCCTTCTTGGCCTTGGTCACAGTCACCTGAGCTAACAGCCTTCGCCGGGCCCGCAGGGTGCTGCTGACTCTCTCCCAGAGACCAAGGAGCTCCCAAAACCCAGATGCAGAAGTGGGGCCCTTCCCAGCAGGCTGGGGTTCTCTGTGAGTCCGCAGTGCTGCCCCAGACCTCAGCTGCCTCCCAGCTGGGGTGGGGTCCCAGGTGTAGAACCAGTAACTAGGGATGGTGTGGGTGCAGCAGGTTTGACGGGCCAGTTCTGAAGACAGTCTGCCCCCTACCTCCCTCCAGGTGGGGCTGAGTGAGCTCAAAAATCAGAGGTGGCCCGAGCAGGGGAGCAACCCCTCACTTGGAGAAGGCCCTGATGGGACCATGCTGCCTGCCTGGGGGCTCACCAGGAGGCGGCCTGGGACCCCTAGGCTGCCCAGGAGAGCACACAGTCCTGAAAGCTGAGCCGGTGGGGGAGGCGCAGGCAGGGTCCTGACACGGACATATTTTGCCTCATAATGGAGTGAATCTGAGCCTTGGCTATAGACTCCTTGCCAGCTGGCCCCCACCTCCACCAACTCCTCCAGCCTCCAGCTGTCGGCGGAGGGGGCTATCATCCCCCAGCCCTGGGGGAGAAAAGAAGGGATAGTGAGAGGGGAGGCTTCTGGGGAGGGAGAGGTCCTGCCTGCCTCCCCACCTGCCACAGAGCCCCCGGGGGCCTGTTGAAAGGCAAACACTCCCAAATCCAAAGGAAGAGGTCTCAAGGAATGTTTTCACAGGCGCCAGCCTCCCCACCACCATGCCCCCGGTTGGGGTGCCAGGGAAGAAACGCTGTCCCCAGGGCAGGTGGGAAGGGCCCTGGAGGCTTGGAGCCCCCCAGGCTGTGCTCCCCGGCAGAGGGCTGAGGGGTGGTGAGCCTGGGGGTGAGCACGCATGCTGAACCACTCTCTCTCCCCACCACTGTCTCCAGTTGGGGGAGTGGGGGGGTGGCAGGAGCTGTGGTGCCCCTCAGGGACAGCTGCTGGAGGGTCTGGCTGGCCAGACGCCTGGTCAGCTGCCAGGGGCTGAAATTGGAGCCAGCTGGAGCCAGGAGGCCTGTGGGAATGAGGGGACTCAGGAAGCCCCTTCAGTGGGGGCTGGGAAGGGAGTGGCTTCCCTTACTCACTGTGTCCAGCACTCCCTCACCACCCTAGGACCACAAGAGCAATGAATGTTGTGAGGGCCGCTAAGCCCTTTATGTGCATTCTCTTAAACTGGCAAGAGGCTGCCCTCTTGTACCCAGTGACGTCCCAACCACAGCCAGCTGTGCCCCAGCCCAGTCCCTGGGGGCTGAAGCCACTGAGGCCACATCCTCCATGTCCAGGTCCCCCTAGGGGATGAGGAGACGTGGCTCCAGCTAGGCAGTACCCATGGCGGGTGCGGGGGGCCGAGGCCTGGGCTTCCTTCCACGCTGGCTTTCTCCCATTTTGGAGAGACCACAGTGCCAGCAGTCCAGAGAAGATTTTTAGAGGCAGAGTCCAGCAACCTCTGGGGGCCGGGCCCCCAGGCCTGATCACCCCAGGCAGCTGCTGCAGGGGCCCAGGTGAAGCCCAGGAACCCAGGGCTGCCACACACCACTTGGCAAGGTCCTGTGTATTGGGACCTGGCTCAGGCTGGGCCCTTCCAATTGAGAAATAGCCCCGAGTGTGAGTTCCTGGGGGCAGGGCCTGCAGCCACCCCTGCTAGACGGGAACGTGGGGTGGGGGGTTTGGACACCACCCAAGACTAGCCAGGGATCATGTGCCCGCCGCAGGGAGTCCCTATGGAAACCTGGCCGCCAGGGCCCCCAGACAGGGGCGCTCCTGTCGCTCCCCCCTCTCTCTGCTCCACTCAAGACTGGCAATCCCCCGACCCCGGCAGGGGTCCCTCCAAAGACAGGGCACGGCCTGCTGGGTGGTCCCTGCCTGACCCCAGCAGGACTCTGAGTCCTGGGGGTGATTCCACTAGGTGGAGGGTTTGTTTGCACTCACTCCCCACAACCCCGGGAGTGCGCCCCCAGCCCAGAGACCCACCCGGGGCCACTCAGCTCACAGGTCCCCAAAGGCGGCCAGGGCCAGTGGTTCTGGGGGAGACCTGTGCGGCTGCAGTTGAAGACACTGTCCTGCAGGGCCTGGGGAGGCAGCGGGGACCCCCGCAGGTGCGGATGCCTTACCTGGGCCAGCAGCCCGAGGACGAGGAGGAGAGCGGCGTCCATCGGGGCCGAGGCGGGAGCGGGGCCGGAGTGCACCCGCGACCCGAAGGAGCGAGTCCGGGCTGAGTGACAGCGCAAGTGCGCGGGGCGGGCCAGGGCCAGAGGCAGCACGTGTGAGCGGGGCGGGGAGGGGCGGGGCGAGGGCTGAGTGACAGCACGAAGGAGGCCTCTGACGGGCCGAGGGCCGGCCTGGGCAAGGCTAAGGCTGAGTGACAGCATGTGGGCAGGCGGGTGGGGCGGAGCCTCTGGCGGGCCAGGGCGGGGCCGAAGGCTGAATGACAGCGCGTGTGCGAGTGGGGCTGAAAGGGCGGGGCCGGGGCCGAGGGCTGAGTGACAGCGCAGGTGCGCCTGCGGGGCGGGGACCGCACGTGGCTGGTGGGGCGGAAACAGAGGAGGATGGGGCGTGTGGGGCGGGGCTGAGGGCTGAGTGACACCTTGTGAGCGTGCGGGGCGGAGCCGGGGCGGGGCCGAGGGCTGAGTGACAGCGCGTGCCGGGCTCTGGCGGGCAGGACCAGGGCCGGGGCTGGGTCGGAGATGCCCCGGCTTGCTGCGTCGGGCTGTGGGGAAGGCAGGGTGGGTGCGGCCGGGTCAGGCACCAGCTGGGATTCCTTGCTTCTTCATTTCCTGCTGCTTGGGCCCCGGCTCGCCTCTGCTCCAGGGCGTCTGCACTGCAGTCCCTGCGGGGGGACGCCTCCTGAGCACTTCCTCGGGCCCCTCGCCGCTCTGGCTGCATCTCCTGCGCCTCCCCGCATCCCAATGAACACTAGGCCCACCCTCCACGCACCTCCTCGCAGCCTCATTTTACCCAGCTTCTATTCAATATGGAGCGGCTCTGGTTCACACGCCTCTGATACCAGCGCGGCTCGTAGGACATCCCCAATTCCTCCAGTCCACGCGCCTCCTCCGGCATCCCCTTGTTCCCCGAGGCCCCCTGCCTAGAGCACCTTCCTTCCTACAGAATTCCTTCTCATCATCCCTCAACGCCCAAGGTCAACGCCGCCCCCTCCTGGAGCCTCATTGCCACCTGGCCAGAAGCCCTCCCTCCTGTTGACTGTGGCACCTGCTCTCCCCTTCGAGGCCCCGCCCCCTGGGAGGGCGTGGGTGTGGCTCAACACCTGCACAGGCCCCGTGCATGGTCAGGGAGGTCCTGGAGGGAGGGTGGAGGGGGCTGGAAGGAGAAGGACCCTTTCTTTTGAGCAGGCAGGGTGGGGGGTGGGGATTGCTGACCAGCCCAGAGCCAGGCTGGGAAGCCCGTTCCTCTCTGTGGTTGGAGCAGGCCCGGTGCCTCTGCTCTCCTCTCGACTGTGGGTGGCTGTGCAGGTGCAGGCACCATCTGTGCACTTGGCCTGCTTGGAAGGAGGCCAGGCTGCCCAGGAGGCTCAGGCCAGGACTGTCCCTGGCGCTCACTGCTCCAAGATGAGAGACGGCAGGGAGTCCATCTCCAGACTGGGAGGCCTCTGGGGCTAGGGTGTAGCCTGTTGGGGACCACCGTCCCACCTCGGTGGTCAGGGACTTCAAACTAGGGGTGGAGAAGCCCTCTGAATGGTTTTGGTGTTCAGCCTCACGGGACTAGTGCAGGGGTGAGGTAGAAGTGTTCGCCCTCCCCCCAGAAAGAGGCCTGGGGAGGCTGCCGTCTGCCACCCCCAGCTGCTCTCTTCCACCCTGCACCCACCTTGCTTCAACCACCTGCCTCCCACCCACCTCGGGAAGAAACGGAGGCCAAACCCCTCCTCCATGGGATGTGGGGGTTTCTAAGCAAAAGGCTAAGCTGGGCCAAGTCCTGGGTGAGCCCCAAATGCAGGGCAGGGCCAGGGAGGCAGCAGGCTTGGCCACTGTGGGAGGGTGTGCTCCCTGGTTGGCTGGTCATCCCCCAGGGGCAGGTGCCCCAGCGAGGGACCCCGCTCCACGAGCTCCCAGGGCAGCAGGAAGGCCATGAAGCAGGAGCCTGGGTCCAGTCCCACCTCGGAGCCTTGGGCTGGAGGTTCTCCTGCCCCGGGGCCTCAGTTTCCCCTTGTGTCAGAGGAAGGTGGCAGGGAAGGGCTGGGTACCCTGAGTCTGGAGGTCCTGTACAGTGAGGGGCAGGGCTCCATTTTCGGCTGCAGGACCATCAGCCCTAGAAGAGCCCTCCTCTTTCCTAGTGGACCCGGAGATGCCCGACCCTCCCTCTGAACCCCAAGCCTCCAGCGGGGACCCCACTCTGGGCATTCCCCTCCTTTTTCCAGAGTCTGCAGGCCTGGGCCTTCAGGACTCACCTCCATCACTCCTGCCCTCTGCCTTGCCCACCTCAACTCTCCAGCTCGGGGGACATGCCTCATGGGCATGGGGTGGGGGCAGGGCCAGCCGAGGTGTAGAGGGGGCTCCCTGGTCCACAGCCTCAGTTCCCTCCCTATTTCCTCTCCCCAGTATGAGGAACTGGGGGACAACAAACAGGGGCCCAGACCCCCCAGGAGCCCTGCTGCCTTGGATGTCCCAGAGGTGCCCCCACCCCCCAGCCCTGGGCCGCCCCTCCTGACGCCGCAGGCAGTGATCCAGAGTGGGCTAAGGAATTTCCAGCTTTCTCACGACAGATGCAGGCAGGTGCCAGTTTTGAGCTGAGACGCCTTGGTGTCTGCTCTGGAGTGATTCTGTAATCGCACAGTGCACTAACGGTGCTTGGCCCTCGATTATTAAGTTGTATTTATGTAATTACAGTGTATAAATATAAACATACACGCACACCCCAGCCACTAGGGGGCAGGCGTGATGCGGGACGCTGGGGTTGAGCAAGGTGTGTCTGACAGGGGCCCTATGGAGGCCCCAGGCTTAGGCCAGGCGCAGCTCCGTTACCAGAGAGGCAGTGGGGGCTGGAGGGCAGGGGTTAGCTGGTGTGAAGGCGGCTCCTACCCAGGGTGCAGGGCGTGGAGGGCAGAGGGGAGACGTCCAGGGAATCTGGGTGGCACCGGACACCAAGGGAGGGGACCCTGGTGTGAGGAGGCCCTGGTCTTGGTCTGGCAGCTGTGTCCATTCTGGACTGACGGGGAGGGGCTCCGGGGGCTCGCTCTGCAGGCAGCAAGTGCTCCCTGAGGACCCCCTGGACAGGTGCCCCCGTCTGACAGGCAGGGCCTGAGGCTGGAGGAGGCTGGGGTGAGGAGGCAGACACAGGTGGCGCCTGGCCGGGAGCCTGGTGTTGGCCATGAGCCATGCCCTTTCAACATTCTACTCTGGCCTGGAGGCTGCCAGGGTGCTGGGGTGAGGCCGACACCCAGTCCTGGGACTGTCAAGAGCGCAGACCAACCCATCTAGGCAGATGAAGGTCCCCACGGAGTGAGTGAGGGGTGGGGAGTGGATCTGGAAGGGCTAGGGCCACCAGCCCCCAAGGCCCCTGAGCCCCTATGGCCCCTGAACCCCACGGGCCCTGAGCCCTGGCCTGAGTACCTGCGGCTGGCTCTGCGTAGTGGGCCCTACAGAGGGGCTTCCACCATAAGCTTCCTGTGAGCTTCCCCTGGGACAGGGGAGACGTGGCTGGATCTTGGGGAGTGGAGGAAGCCAGGCAGTGTCTGTAGCTGGGGCCATCCTGGACTCCGCTGTGCTAGGGCTGTCTGGGCTCACGGGTGACGTTGCCCCCACGTTCAGGCCACCACCTGTCCCTGGCGGCCACAGGGGGTCAGTCCAGGTGGGCTCAGAGGAGCCCCCATCAGGTATGGGGGTGCTGTTTTTGTTCAGAAGCCCCTGACCCCTCCTGCAACACACATGAAAAGAATATTCGACAAGTGTGTTTAAAAAATCTTGGGCATTCAAAACACACGGATAACCGGCTGGGCGCGGTGGCTCACGCCTGTAATCCCAGCACTTTGGGAGGCTGAGATGGGCGGATCACGAGGTCAGGAGATCGAGACCATCCTGGCTAACACGGTGAAACCCTGTCTCTACTAAAAATACAAAAAAAAAAAACTAGCCGGGCGCGGCGGCGGGCACCTGTAGTCCCAGCTACTCCGGAGGCTGAGGCAGGAGAATGGCGTGAACCCGGGAGGCGGAGCTTGCAGTGAGCTGAGATCCGGCCACTGCACTCCAGCCTGGGCGACAGAGCAAGACTCCATCTCAAACAAACAAACAAACAAACAAACAAAAAGCACACAAAAAAATCCACACAGATAGACAGACGGACATGCTGGACAGGAGGGGCTGCTGGTTGGCGGGGTGGTGCTGGCCCTCCTGAGGACCTGGGGACAGCAGGTCCCTGGAGCCTGATGGTCAGTCCTGGCCCTACAGGGAGTTGGGCACAAAGGGCTCAGGGGGTAGCAGGCCTGGCCAGGCATCCCTCAGGCCCGTCCCTGAGCTGAGGAGGTGGGGTCCTGTCCTGCCCGGCCACCCTGACACTGATCTTGCGTCCCATCCCCCCACAGTGACAGAGGAGCCGACCAGACAGTGGCTCAAGGTGCAGCTCGGCCGGACTCAGGGCTGGCGGGCTCAGGGCTGGCGGGTGAGACTTGGTGGCCCGTCACACCTGCCAGCCCCAGCAGGGGGCAGTGTGGCTCCAGGGACGCCAGCGGAGGCGGGTGGGGGAGGGGCAGCTGGCTCCTCTGATTGCCGGAGGGTCTTCAGGGCAGAGCAGGGAGGGAACGATGGGACCTTCCCTGCTTCCATGTCCAAGCTGGACAGGCCTGCCCCCTCCAGGCCGGCCCAGCACCGTCACCCAGCGTGGACGCCTTGACTTCCACGCTGGAGCCCCAACCTGGGCAGGGATCAGGAAGGCCAGCGGCCAGGTATGCCCCAGGGGAGGGCTGCAGAGCGTGGCCCACGCCCACCTCCCTTCCCCTGGCCCCGAGCACTGGGAAGGGGGGTGCAGCTCACCTGAGGTCTCACCTGGCATTGGCCCCGAGGCCACCCCAGCCTCCCCGATGGCTGAGGCGAAGGTTCAAGGGCGGCCAGGCCAGCAGGGCCTCCTGAGGTCAGCCCAGGCCCCAGCAAGGCCAAGGCTGAGTGGGCAGGGCTGGCCACAGAGATGGGGACCTGGGACAGCACTGCCAGACAGCGGACGTCACCAGGCTCCTCCCGATGCTCAGGCTTTCACAGGGATCCATAAGCTGTAACGGCCCCCAGTCAGCACCCTCCAAAGACAGGCTGCGGCTGCGGCTGGGGCTGATGGCGGAGCAGCCCACACCCCGCAAGGCCCCCAGAGTCCACAGCAGCCGGGTGTAGTGAAGCCTGACCATCCCCACGGGCAGTGCCGGAGCTCCCAGCCGCCTTGCGAGTCATGGGGGTGGGGGCCTCATTTGGCTGAACCCCAGAAGGGCAAGTGGGGCATGGGTGGCCTTGTCCTGCCCCAGCCCAGAAAGCTGTGGTCCCGGAGAGAGTGGCTGTCCAGCCCCCCACACCATGCGAACGTCTCCCGCCCCAGCAAAGCCCACCCAAGGCAGACTCGTCTCTACCCAGTTCCGGATGTCTGTCCTCTCCGCCGCTGTGTGGAGGCCTCTGTCCCTCCCTCAGTGCCCCAGGCCTCTGTCTCTATCCTTCATCCCCATATGCCAACACTGTGACAGGAGGGGGGGTGGAGGAGCGGGGAGAGGGAGCAGGAAGGGGCCGCAGAGGGGAGGAGGGGCCCCATGTGCTCTGGGGCCCTGGAAGGAAGGTCGTGTGATGGGGTCCTCTTGAGCACACTGGGCCCGTGGTAGGGGTGGGCATGGGCAACATGGAGCAGGCCCCCCAAAACTCGTCCTCCCCACTCAGCCACAGGCACTGACCACCCAGGAGAGGGTAGTAAGAGCTGTGGGCTGCCCAGGGAGGGTAGGCAGGGGTGCTGCCCTTTGCAAGGACAGGAGCTCATGGGTAGGGAGAAGGGCATAGGTTAGGGATGGGGGTTAGAGGGACTCTGGCTGCATCTGTAGCCCAGGGGGCTGCTGCCTGGCCTGCACTCCAGGTCTCTGCCTCATCCCCAATGTCCCCGAAGGTGGCCTGTGCCATGGGGCAGTGGCAGCCCCTGGCCACCCAGCCTGGCTTTTGGAGCTGGGTGGTGCCCAGACTGGAGGAGGCCGGGTGGGTGGCTCCTGACCACCATCTTACTGTTCCTACCATCCCATCTCCTGGGTGGTTGGCACCTGTGGAGGGCAGGGCTGCCTCAGGAGTTAGCAACTCTCAGTTCTGATTCCCGGACATGAAGAAACTTGGGGTAACGCCCCAGTTCTCAGAGAGGCCCTTTGAGCTTCCAGCCTAATCATCGGAAGAGCCCAGCTTTGCCCTGGGTCATTCCACAGCCTGCCCTTTGTGGGGACCAGCCAGGAGAGGATGGTCCCATCTTCAAGAAGCTTCTGGAAGGATGGGCCGCCTGGCAGCAGGCGCTTCTGGGCCAGAGCTGGGTGGGAGGGAGGGCAGAGGTCAGGGGGCATGTGCTGGACACTGAGGGCACCGAGTCCTCTCCGCTGCCTCCCTGCTCTTCCCAGCACAGCTGTGCTTGGCACCCCTGCAATCAGGGCAGAGAGGGAGGGGTTAGGGGTCACTGAGTCAGCCCAGGCAGCCCCACCCCTCCCCACCTCCTCCATCGTCTTTCAATCAATATCAAGTGGACGGGAGATAAATTTGGGAGCAAAGAATCCCAAGCAGCCATATAAATCACAGTAATGACCATTCAGATTAAATCAGTCGCTGTAATAGAATCAATTTAGCTGATGCTGCGGGTCTCCCCACGTTTAATCTCCGTCTCCAGCTGCTGATGGGAGAGGGGCTGTTCAGCAAGCCCTCCGGTGACCCTCCAGGCCTGGCCCACAGGCAGGGCTCTGCGGCCATCACGCTGGGAAGAAAGGCTGGGCCATCCTGGGGAAGCTACAGGGGATCAGGGCTCCGGGACCCAGCCATTCCTGTTATCCTCTTTCCCCAGACAGAGTGGACATGGACCAGGGGAGGCCCAGAAAGAGGCCTGCACCCAGGACGGCTCAAAAACCATCGGACAGATCCGAAGCCTCCCCCAGGGCCAGGATTCCAGGCTGAGCAGCCATGCCCCAGGCGGGACTCAAGTCTGGGTAGCGGCCACAAGTCCAGCAGCAGCTGGATAATGTCCAGGGCATTGGCATCAGGCAGGAGACCCGGCTGGACACAGGGCTGTCCGAGAGGCTGGGCCTGAACATAGATCTAGGCTCCCTGACAGCAGCTTCTGGCCTTCTTGCTTCCTGCAGAGGCCCTCACTCTTCCAGCCTCAACCTGGTTCTCTCTCTGAATGTTGGGCCAGATGCCCACCTGTCCTGGGGCCGGCGCCTCTCTCTCTCTCTCTCTTTTTTTTTTCTTTTGTTTGAGACGAAGTTACTCTTCGTTGCCCAGGCTGGAGTGCAGTGGTGTGATCTCAGCTCACCACAACCTCCACCTCCCGGATTCTCCTGCTGCAGCCTCCCGAGTAGCTGGGATTACAGGTGCCCACCACCACGCCCAGCTAATTTTTTTTTCGAATTTTTAGTAGAGACGGGGGTTTTGCCATGTTGGCCAGGCTGGTCTTGAACTCCTGACCTCAGGTGATCTGCCCTCCTAGGCCAAGTACAGACTTTTCATAACACAAACGCTGTGAGAGCTCATCACACACACAGACACTGACTAAGGCAACAACTAAAAGATACTGTTGGCCGGACGTGGTGGCTCACGCCTGTATTCCCAACACTGTGGGAGGCCGAGGCTAGCGGATCACCTGACGTTGGGAGTTCAAGACCATCCTGACCAACATGGAGAAACTCCATCTCTACTAAAAAAAATACAAAAAATTAGCCGGGTGTGGTGGTGCACGCCTGTAATCCCAGCTACTCGGCGGGCTGAGGCGGGAGAATTCCTTAAACCCAGGAGGCAGAGATTGTGGTGAGCCGAGATCACACCATTGCACTCCAGCCTGGGCAACAAGAGTGAAACTCCGTCAAAAAAAAAAAAAAAAAAAAAAAAAAAAAAAAAACCCAGAGGAAAGAAAGAAAGAAAAGAAAAAGATACTGAGACACTGTTTATTCAAATGAAGTCCCTTGAGACAAGAAGTTGAAAAATGTTAGTAAATTTAACTAATGACTATAAAACAAAACAAACTGAAGTTGGAAAACCTCCCCTCCCAAGATGGCGGGGAGGACTCTGTGGGTGCCTGGAGGAGGTCACTGCCTGTCACGGCCTTGGGGGATCCACGGGGTGAAAAGCTATAAACTTGGCTGGAAGAAAACCCTGCAGATCTTATAGCATTTAAAAACGTTAAAGGCCAGCTGGGCTCAGCAGTGGCACGTGTCTGTGGTCCCAGCTGCGTGACAGGCTGAGGTGGGAGGATCGCTTGAGCCCGGGCTACATTGCTACAACATTTTTTAAAGAAAATTAGCTGGGGGCCAGGTGCGGTGGCTCACACCTGTAATCCCAGCACTTTGGGAGGCCGAGGCGGGCGGGTCACGAGGTCGGGAGATCGAGACCATCCTGGCTAACACGGTGAAACCCCGTCTCTACTAAAAATACAAAAAAAAAGTTAGCCGGGCGAGGTGGCGGCGCCTGTAGTCCCAGCTACTCGGGAGGCTGAGGCAGGAGAATGGCGTGAATTTGGGAGATGGAGGTTGCAGTGAGCCGAGATGGCACCACTGCACTCCAGCCTGGGCCGCAGAGCAAGACTCTGTCTCAAAAAAAAAAAGAAAAGAAAAGAAAAGAAAATTAGCCAGGCATGTGGTACATGCCTGTGGTCCCAGCTACTCGGGAAGCTGAGGCAGGAGGATTGCTTGAACTGGGGAGCTGGAGGTTGCAGTGAGCTGAGATGGTGTCACCACATTCTGGCCTGGGCGACAGCAAGACTCAGTCTCAAAACAAACAAACAAACAAAAACAAAAAAAGAGAGAGTAAATGGCCGGGAACAGCTCAGACCGTGCTGTGGAGGAGGCAGAAGTGGGTGCCCCCTCCTGCCGAACATTCTGGCCTCCAGGGAAGCTACGGGAGGTGGGATGGAGCCCAGTGCAGCCTGGAGACAGGGTCTTGGACCAGGCAGAGTCTGGAGCAGGGAGTGCTGGGGCCACAGGGGCAGTGGGGTGGGGAGAGGTGGGCGGCTCCGTGAACGGCGCTGGGAAAATCAGTAATTCCACATGGGAAAAATCAGGGCTGTACTTCCCATCACACACAAATGCATTTCCAATGAATTAACGGCTTCAGTGAGAAAAGCAAAGCTTTGTAACTTTTAGAAGAGCATATGTGAAAACATATTGAAGAGCTTTGAGTAAGAAAGGGTTTTTAAGGACAAGACCCCAAAAAACTCAAACTATAAGAAAGAAGAGATTAATGCATTTGAATACATTAAAATTAAACAATTCTGCACATGCTTTAACAAATGAAACCAAAGGCCACTCACGTAACCAACGTATAATCACGAAAAATACCCACCAGCCCAACAGGAAATGGGCAAAGAACTGAAACAGGCGACTTGCAGGAAAATCAAATGGCCCAGAAACATATTCGAGATGTTCCACCTAACTCGTAATCAGGGAAATGCAAATTACAATAAGAAGATTCCACATCACAGTCAGCACCATGGTGAAAACTCAACATCTCCCATCGGGATGTTGGCCCGTTGGTGAGATGGGGTGTCTCACACCCGCTGCGCACAGCCTCCTTGGAAAGCATCAGGCAAAATCGAGGAAGTGGAAGACATCTGGGCCTACGATCCAGTGATTCCACTCGCAGGAATATCTTCTGGAGAAATTCTTCCACTCTGCAAAAGAGGCTGCACTTGCAGCTGACTGCAGCTTTGCTCTTGGAGGGGAGGGTCCAATGGCTGGGGTCAGTGCACACCCCACAGAGTGACCTGAGGACAACCAGAGCAAGGCAGTCAACACAGGGGACAGCAAAGCCCTACATGAGCCAAAAACGTCCTCACGGAGGAGCCTGCGCTCTGTGGGCCACACATGCCAGCACTGAAACCTAAACCCACGACATCACTCAGGCATCAGGGCTGGGGAAGGCGTCCACCTGGTAACAGAGCCCAGAGGCTTAGGAGGCCAGAGGGCTCAGACTCCATGAACCTGGGCCGGGAAGTGCATGGGGTTGGTTGGCCGTAATCTTCTGTCTTCTGTCCTCAATATTTAAAATGTTTTTTGTTTAAAAAATGTTCTTAGTCCACATTAGTAGATTTCACTATCCTGGGGACAGCAGAAGCGGGAGGGGGACCCGTGGGCTTCCGTGAAGACTGGGAGGAGCTGCGTGGACTCCGCCCGTCGATTAGAAAGCGTGGGTCCCGGGCCTGGGCCCACCTCCCCAAGCTCAACCTGGGGCCAGCTCTGCCGGCTCCCGAACGGCCCTTGAGGCTGCTCTGATCCTGCTGTGGCTGTCACGGATGCTGGGCCCAGGGCGGCCGCACCTGGAGTGTGACTCTGAGGCCAAATCTGTGTTGTTTGTGGACATTTACGTGTCTGTGTGTGTGTGCTGTGAGCATATGTGCACGCCCGTCAGCGTGTGTGTGTGTGCCCAGCGGGCAGCCCATTGAGCTGGCGTGGGGTGTCGTCTTTTTTCTAGCTAAGACGCGGCTCTTCCCCATCGGGATGGGAATATGGGCACGCGGCTGATGCATTAAAGGCACCACGTGCTGCTGGCGTTGCCACTGTCTTAATGGGCTTCGCTGTGCGGCAAGGCAGGGCTGGCAGGTGGTAATGAAGGAGACTGATGACTCCGTGGCTACAGTAACTGAATGGTTGTGTCTGGTCAGACTGTCAATGGGGGGCATGCCCTGCGAGCCAATGACGATACGCTGCCTGGGTGGGCACAGAGAGGACTGAGGGTGTGGCGTCTCCCTCCTCTGCAATGCCAGGGTGTGCAGGTGCACCCATGTGTATCTATGTGTATGTGACGGCTGCACACACGCTTGCTGATGTGGACTCACACGCACCCCCGTGTCCCAGGGAGATGGGGCGGGGCCCACAGGGGAACGAAGCTGGGATGGGCACCACCAGAGGGGCCGCATCACACAGGGGTGGACACAGAACGGAGGCAGCGGCCGGCCCAGGACGGTCAGGGCCTGGCTGGCAGAGCTTGGGGTCCTGTGCCCACCCTGTGCTCCTAAGGCCCTGGGCCAGCCTGGGAGCACCCTGGGTTCTGAGGATGCGCTCACTGGCCTGCAGGCACCAAGCTCCACCCGTCCCAGCTTGGACAGGGCCCTGGGGAGCCCACTGGTCAGGGACTGAGGGGACCCCTCTGCTGAGCCTCTCATGCTGAGCGGCCTCTGCATGGCGCTCCCTCCCCATCCCTGGAGCTGGGCTAGGAACCTTCTGGAACATGCCTTCCACGGGACCCTCTCATGCACCTTGTTCCTGTGTCACCAATGAGGACATGGGCTCTGAGCCGCCGAGTGACCTGTTGGGGGCAGAGCTGGTGCCAGCTGTCCCAGCTTGAGGACTTGCCATAGCTTGGGACCCATGGAGGGAAGGTAGGGGGAGGTGCTGAGGGGATGAGGGGATGAAAGGCAGAGCTGGACCTTGGGGCAAGGCCAGTGGCAGCACCGGGCTCCTGGACACAGCAGATGGCCCCAGGGAACTGGCCCTGCCCTGTCCTGCCCTGGAGACCCCTCCGTCTCCAAGTCCCGTGGGCCTGGCTTCCTGTCCCCAGCTCTTGCCGGGTGTGACGGGTGGGCATGGAGGGTGCCTCAGCCCAGCCCAGGGAGGACCAGCCACGAAGCAGGAAGGCGGAGGGAGTGCCTGGAGCCAGCAGGGCGGCCACCGAGACCCCACACTGACACAGGGACCGAGGCACCCGGGCCGGTTTCCAGGAGAGCCCTGCGTGGGCTCCTCCCTTACTCTTAGGGTTCCCGCCCAGGCAGGCTGGTGTGGGGACTGGGAACCAGCATGACCCAAGACAGGTCGCCCGCGTGTCCTCTCACATCCGATTCCACCAACACCAAGGTTTCTTCTGCAGGCTCCTGGGAGAATCCATTTTCCACCCCTTTGGGCTTCCGGAGGCGTTTCCTTGGCTGGGGGCCCCTCACAAAGCCAGCAGTGGCCGGCCAGCCCCCTCACGCTCACCTCTGCCACGGCTTCCCTCTTCCACTTAGCAGGATGGGGGTACCCTGTGCCCTCGCGGGTCACCCAGGGCAGCCTCCCTGTTGAGGGAGCTGATGGGCCGTCCACAGTTGCAGGTCCCCGCTGCTGTGTGAACTCACAGGTCTCAGGGTGAGGAGGCGGGGGTCTGAGGGGCCGTCATTCTGCCACCCACAGGTGGGAGCCTCCTCACAGGGCATCGGGCCTCAGTGGCAGCTGGGGAGCTGCAGGGGCTGTGGGGTGCCCAGCAGGGCGGGCTCAGTACTGCCCGCAGGATCACCCTGCTGTTAGGGCGACTCGGCGGCTTGCAGCCTTCTCAGCTCAGTTCCTGTCAGCTGACCGGGACGGCCCTGCCCCGCCTGCGCTTGCCCTAGGAGCTGGGGGTCTCCATCCAGCAAGACTGCGAACGAGGCCACCCCGAGACCGGCTGCCACAGATCACATGCTGGCCCTGGCTGCCGGCTAAGGCCAGGGGACACCCTCCTTGAGACTCCCAGGGTGAGGCTCAGCTCCTGAGGACCGAGCGGCCTCTGCATGGCGCTCCCTCCCCATCCCTCCGCTTCTCCAGATCTCCTGCCTGGCTCAATGCACGTCCATCCTGGGCCCTCCCAGCCTTACCTGGCCGAGCCGTGGCCTTGCCCACCTGCCTGGGCCATTCCCTCCTGACCGGGTGCGATCTGCAGACAGCAGTATCAGTGCTGCATAGAGGAACCACGGCCGACGCCCACTGCACGTACTATGTCCGTAAACTGCACCCAGTCCAGCCTGGCTGCTCCCCGTGTGAGCCTGAGCTTGCAGGCCAGAGGAGACGACCTTGGGCTTTGGCCCCAAGCCTGTGAGTCACATCCCTGCCCTCAACTCACCTGCCTCAGCTGCTCATGTGCAAAGCAGGCTGAGTGCGCTGACTTCAGCGGGTACGAGAACCCTGGGAAGGCACTTGAAGGGTGTCAGAACCTGGCAGGTGCCTCCAGTGTGTGGGACAGTGTGCGCTGGGTGTGTGGGGACCTGCGGCAGCGCCCTCCGGCCACCCTCAGAGGGGCTGGTGCTCAGGGGGTGCCTGTTGGACCCGGGACCCGCCCCTTCCCCACACCTGCCTGTGGGGACCTGCGGGCTTTCTGCTCAGAGAGAGGCAGATCCATGGTCGTCCATCCCGTGACAACCGCATGCTCCTGAGCCGTGCTCATGGCTGTGCTCATGGCTGTGCCGGCGGCTGGCAGGGGATGCCGTGGCCGTCGTGGGTGATGGATCAGGAGGTGCAGTCACGGATGTTTATCCTCCAGTGACCTGGTCTCTCCTGTGGCTGCTGAGGAGATGCACGTGGGGTGTGATTGTTCATATCGATCCATTTGGTGAGCTGCTCATTCTCCACGTCGTCAATGTTTTCACACAGGGTCCACTTTACTCTTCCAGGCAGGAGAGCGGCTGCACTGACTGCTCTGTGGCCAGGGAGGAGGGGACAGAATCGACTCCCAGGGCCCATGGAGGCAGGCTCTGTGGGCCTGGGGGGAGTGGGAGTCCTCTCACTCAGGAAGGCTCTAGAAGGGCCACCAAGAGCAGCCGCACCAAGGACCTAGCGGTGAGAGCAGCTGAGCGAGTCCCAACCTGATCAGACACAGTGTGAGGGGAGCCGGGGTCCCAGTGCAGCTGCCTCGGGTGACAGTGATCACAGGCCCGGCTGAGCCTGAAGATGAGGACGGGGGAGGGAGGGAGGGACTGGTGTGCACATAGGTGTCCATGTGCATGTATGTATGCAGGCGTGTGTGAGACACATGCATGTGACATGCAGGCATGTGAGACACATACATGTGATATGTGCAGATGTGTGAGACATACATGTGACATGCAGGCATGTGAGACACATACATGTGATATGTGCAGACGTGTGAGACATACATGTGGTGTATGCAGACATGTGAGACACATACATGTGATATATGCAGGCATGTGAGACATACATGTGGTGTATGCAGACGTGTGAGACACATACATGTGATATGTGCAGACGTGTGAGACATACACGTGGTGTATGCAGACATGTGAGATACATACATGTGATATGTGCAGGCGTGTGAGACATACATGTGGTGTATGCAGACGTGTGAGACACATACATGTGATATATGCAGGCGTGTGAGACATACACGTGGTGTATGCAGACGTGTGAGATACATACATGTGATATGTGCAGGCGTGTGAGACATACACGTGGTGTATGCAGACATGTGAGATACATACATGTGATATGTGCAGATGTGTGAGACATACATGTGACATGCAGGCATGTGAGACACATACATGTGATATGTGCAGACGTGTGAGACATACATGTGGTGTATGCAGACATGTGAGATACATACATGTGATAGATGCAGGCATGTGAGACATACATGTGGTGTATGCAGACGTGTGAGACACATACATGTGATATGTGCAGACGTGTGAGACATACACGTGGTGTATGCAGACATGTGAGATACATACATGTGATATGTGCAGGCGTGTGAGACATATATGTGGTGTATGCAGACGTGTGAGACACATACATGTGATATATGCAGGCGTGTGAGACATACACGTGGTGTATGCAGACGTGTGAGATACATACATGTGATATGTGCAGGTGTGTGAGACATACACGTGGTGTATGCAGACGTGTGAGACACATACATGTGATATGTGCAGGCGTGTGAGACATACACGTGGTGTATGCAGACATGTGAGATACATACATGTGATATGTGCAGGCGTGTGAGACATATATGTGGTGTATGCAGACGTGTGAGACACATACATGTGATATGTGCAGGCGTGTGAGACATACACGTGGTGTATGCAGACATGTGAGATACATACATGTGATATGTGCAGGCGTGTGAGACATACACGTGGTGTATGCAGACGTGTGAGACACATACATGTGATATGTGCAGACGTGTGAGACATACATGTGGTGTATGCAGACATGTGAGATACATACATGTGATATGTGCAGGCGTGTGAGACACATATGTGGTGTATGCAGACGTGTGAGACACATACATGTGATATGTGCAGGCGTGTGAGACATACACGTGGTGTATGCAGACATGTGAGATACATACATGTGATATGTGCAGGCGTGTGAGACATACACGTGGTGTATGCAGACGTGTGAGACACATACATGTGATATGTGCAGACGTGTGAGACATACATGTGGTGTATGCAGATGTGTGAGACACACATACATATGATACATGCAGGCGTGTGTGTGAGACATACATACCTGTGGTCCACGCCCGTCTGCACACATCCCGTTACTGAGGGTTAACTCAGTGGCCGGCGCACTCACCACCTTCTCACCAAGGCCGGCACCAAGCTGCTGTTCTGCACGAGGGCCTCCTCCCAGCCTCCCAGCAAACGAGGCCAGAACCTTTGACACGAGGGTCCGGGAGTCATGGCTCCTCCAGGTCAGTGGTGCCCACAGCACTTACCACGCCGCCCACTGTCTCGCTCCATGCTGTGCCTGGCGCTGCACGTGTCCTAAGGCTCCTGCTCCCAACCCTGGTGCCACCGGGACAGAGTCCAGGTAGGAGGGCGGTGTGGGGCATGTGTGTAGCCAGTCCCCATGGACAGGACTCCCGAGGGAACAAAGCCCCACTCCTTGGTCAGGGCCAGAAGGGCCCAGAGAGAGCAGCAGCCTCAGTTTACAGAGTAGGGAAACTGAGGCAGAGCAGGCTCAGGCCTTCTGTGTTGGGCCTGGACACCTGGGAGGAAGGCAGCCCCAAGGGCCACTGTTAGGTGGGAACGTGGGCCCGGCTTGGCAGTCCTGAGCTGCCTCAGGCCTGTCCTGTCCCGGGGGGCGTCTACGCCTCTGTGGACCCACCAGCCTAATGCCTGGGCTGCTGGCCTGGGCCCTATCTGTGGAACGAATGGAGGAAGCAGGAGCTGGGCCCATGGTCTCCCTGCCCGGGAAGCTGCAGGTGGAGGGCAGGCAGAGGGTGGCAGGGGTTTCACCCTGACCCCGATGAGGGAGGGGCAGGAAGGACAGGGTGGCAGCTACCACAGGCTGCATGTGGGACTTTGCTGGCAGCAGCAGGCACAGTGCCACAGCTTTGGGGACCAGCTGGTCACCAGGAGTCCCGCCATCCCCTGGTGCCTGAGAGAAGCTGGGCCACTCGCCTGGGAGCAGCTCCTGGCAGCACCCCCGTGTCTGGCTGGGGTCAGAGCTGGCTGACTTTTCAGATTCAAGCCCGCCTCCCCAGGAGGTCAAAGGCAGCAGGCACGCAGAGGCGGCTTCGGACCCGGCGGGTGGCAGCCCTGCTCCCAGGGCACCTGCTCCTGGGTCTAACTTGTGTGGCGTGGGCCGCCCAGCAAGGGGCAGGGTGTGCGGGGTAGGCACTGTCAGCCATGTGCAACTTAGGTATCCTTGTGGGGCTCAGTCACGGTGACTTGGCAAACAGGGCCCCCTGCCTGTGTCTCCAGAGGTCAGGTCAGCACCAGAGACCAAGACGGGGAATAAACTGGGCTTTAATGGGGAGGGAGGAGTGGATGAGTTCCCTCCAGGATGAGCTTGTTCTCGGCTGGTGGAGCGGAGGGGAAACAGGGCCTGGCTGGATGCTGGCGGACTGTGTGCACGAAGGCCGACCGACCTGGCACAGGAACCGGCTGGAGAGTCACTCATGACTTTAGAACACGGCATTCAACCGCACATCCTTGGAGCACCATATTCTGGTCAACAAGCTGGTCAGCGAGCTCCAGGCTTTCTGTAGCTTGTGGTATTGTCAGCAGAAAGTCATCCTCATTATTTTGAAAGCATATGATATATGCTATTGGATAAAGCAAATGATTATGGAATCAAGTTTCAGGATTAAAGGAGAGAGATGCAAATGTAAAATTAGTGGAATTAAGTAAAAATCTTGCTATGTTAAATTTGACCTTTCCCCAACAGAAGGCATTTCCTTAGCTACTAGCAAGGCCTAGACACAAACGTCTGACCTGTGGTCTCCGAGTGCCGTTCCCTTGAGTCCAGGCCTAGGCGGGAGGGCAGGGCCCCTTGCTTTGACTGTTCCCAGGGTCAGGCCAAGGGGATGCACAAGGCCACACGGTGAGGCAGGAGTTCGGATGGGGCAGGGCTGTGGACTGGGGTGCCCACCCGTCCTGGAAAACAGGGCTGGGATGCCGCTGTCTGGGATGCCTCAGACAAGCTTGGTGGGCAACATGCTTAAGTGGGCAAGGGCCCCAGGCCACGTCCACCTGTCCCCGAGGCATGTGAACCCAGGATGGGGCTGGCCTCCTGCCCAAGGCATGTGAGCCTGAGATGGGGCTGGCCTCCTGCCCGGCACACTCGTTTCTGGCCACTCTTTCAGACATGCATTCCAGGGGCAGAATGTTCTGGGTAAGTTGAGGCCAGACATTGCTGGGCTATGACTGTTACTTCCCAGAGGCTGTGGGGAAGAGGCAGCCTATTCTTCTGAAAATTGTCCAGAAACTTCTGGATTCTGCATGTGGCCCCTGTGCATCTCAATTGACCCCGCTAAGTAAATGCAATGTGGGTGCACCCAACATTGACAACACACGTTCCTGAGGTTTTTGCATCGGCTACGCCTGTGGGTTCTGGACCTGGATCTGGGGAAAAGCTGGCGAGCCACAGACATGAGATGGGGGGCCATGGGGCAGGTGGGGGTCTGGGTAGAGACGGTGATGGGAGAGAGGGTTCACTGGCTGAGGGGCCAGTGTGGAGATGACCTGGAAGGTCTCTGCGATGGGGGGTGAGGCAGGGTCACAGCAGAGCAGCTCCGGGGCCGTCCGTCCACGCACTTTCTGTGACACAAGCTGATGGACACACAGTAGTGAGCACGGTGGCAAGTGTCCCCACAGCGGGAGCTGCCCTCCTCTGAGAGTGGCACCAGGAGACGCCCAGGACCTATGGGACAGGGCTGGTTCTGGGAGGTTTATGAACCCTCAGCTCCTCACAGGAGGCCCTCTGGGCGGCTGCCCAGACCTATGTGGACTGGGAGACACTGGCTCACGGGTGAGGCACAGGCACGGGCGGATGAGTCTGCCGCAGTCATAGGCCTGGGCAGACAGTGTGGGACGGCACTTGTTTCCTCCAGTGGAGTCTTTATTTCTTTTTTGGGGGACATCTCCGGGACCCGCCCTGGAGAGCCTGGCAACTGCAGGGCACTGTGGGGCGGGAGGTGCCTGAGCCCGTAGGGCCGGCCGCGAGGTCGGTGGTGACCAGGCAGACGTGGGCACGTGGGGCCGGCCGCGAGGTCGGTGGTGACCAGGCAGACGTGGGCACGTGGGGCCGGCCGCGAGGTCGGTGGTGACCAGGCAGACGTGGGCACGTGGGGCCGGCCGCGAGGTCGGTGGTGACCAGGCAGACGTGGGCACGTGGGGCCGGCCGCGAGGTCGGTGGTGACCAGGCAGACGTGGGCACGTGGGGCCGGCCGCGAGGTCGGTGGTGACCAGGCAGACGTGGGCACGTGGGGCCGGCCGCGAGGTCGGTGGTGACCAGGCAGACGTGGGCACGTGGGGCCGGCCGCGAGGTCGGTGGTGACCAGGCAGACGTGGGCACGTGGGGCCGGCCGCGAGGTCGGTGGTGACCAGGCAGACGTGGGCACGTGGGGCCGGCAGCACCAGAGCGTGGCTGCATCGTGCTGCACGGGCGAGGTCGGCGGTGACCAGGCAGAGGCGACACCAGGGATGGTCTCCTTGAGCTGCAACAACTGGCCCAAGGCTGGGGACCTCACGTGGTGATTTCATCCCAAACAGTTTTTGTTCCACGTGCCCTGATTTGGGGCATTCAGGCTTAAGGGAGGCCACAGGTCTCGGACAGGCCCCCGCGGCGCTCGGTGTGGGGCAGACGTCTGCTGCTCCCTGCCAGACCCGCAGTCCGAGTGCCCAGCCCCTGGTGCGCGGGTCACGAGGGGTGGAAGCGTCTGATGAGTGCCTTCTTGTCAATCTTGCCCATCTGGTTCCGTGGGATCTCCTCCACCAGCACGAGCTCCGAGGGCACGGCGTACGGGGCCAGGACATCTCTGCAGAGACAAGCACAGCCTGAGGCGAGTTGTCCCAACACTGCCCAGCGGTAGCTCAGGTGCCCAGCAGTGTGGACAGGTGCCCCTTGGACGCTGCAGCCTGGCCAGGCGCCTCGGCCATCCTGAGGCCTGGCATGTGTCCTGGGCAACCTCAGCTGTCTCTGCCCTAGCAGCCCAGGGGTGGTGACTGCAGGAGGTGCCCAGCATGCTATTATCACTGGTACCACAGAAGTCATGGTGCATGCAGGCCTTGGGCGAGGGCACCCGAGGACGGGCCTGCATAGAGCGGCCTGTAGGGCAGAGGGACCCCCACACCGGGCCAGGCATTCCAAGACCCCGCACTGGAGCTGGAACACCCCATGTCGTTCTGTGGCCGGTTCCCCTTCCAGAGGAGGCATGTGGAAGGGGCTGGGGAGTGGGTGGGCAGGTGGGGCAGGGGCAGCCTGCCCTGCATGGGGTATTTGAGATGGGAGCAAATGCCCCACAGTCCTGCAGATACAAGCCCGCATGGCAAGAGGCCTCACAGACCCCCCCACAGCAGGGACAGCCCCTAAGCCTTGACACCTCCACTCAGGGTCCCCTGTCCTCATGGCCAGAACTCGGTGGGCGGTGCCAATGCAGATGAGCGGGCCGAGGGCAGTGGGCAGGGACGAGGCACTGGGATTGGAAGCTGAGACTGCAGTGGTGCTCGGTGCTCCTCCATTCACCATTAAAGAAAGAAGGAAAGGAAGGAAGGAATGAGATTAACCCCCAAAAGGCGGGAGGCTGTGTGGCCTCCACCCACCCAGCAATGCCCTGAAGGCAGTGGCCACACCCCAGTTGCAGGAAGGGCTGGTTCAGGGCATCCAGGCTGACACTGAGGCATGTCAGAAACGAACTTGACGGCGATTGTTTCAGGTTACTGTCCGGCGGAAAAGTCCAGAAACCAAGTGTTGTAGTTTCTTGATGCTTTTTGTGGAGAAAGCGTCGCCTGCCATCCGGACGTAGCCAGAGACTCAGCACAGGCCCCTCCCCACCTGCCCCTGCCTGTAGGCCTCTCGGGGCGGAGGTGCGAGTCGGCCCAGCTCAGTCCCTCCCTCCCCAGGGGCAAGTGGTTTGACCTCGGTGTCGCTGTCAACCTCGACCTCCACATTTCCAAATCGCTTTTTTCTTTTTTTCTCTTTTCTTTCTGGGACAGGATCTCACTGTTGCCTGGGCCAGAGTGCAGTGGTGCAGTCACAGCTCACCAAAGCCTGGACTTCCTGGGCTCAGAGGATCCTCCCAAAGTGCTACAGACACGCGTCACCATGCCCGGCTCCAATTTTCCTATCAAATTTATTTTGGCACGTACATATTTTATAGTTATATAAAACTATTATAGGTATTTAAATGGAGGTGTAATTTACACCCAGCTGTCCTATGTACAGTGTAGTGAGGGATGTGTAGAATTTTTTTTGTTTTGAGACAGAGTCTTGCTCTTGTCCCCCAGGCTGGAGTGCAGTGGTGCGATCTCGGCTCACTGCATCTCCGCTTCCTGGGTTCAAGTGATTCTCCTGCCTCAGCCTCCTGAGTAGCTGGGATTACAGGCGCCCGCCACCATGCCTGGCTAATTTTTGTCTTTTTTTTTTTTTTTTTTGAGACGGAGTCTTGCTCTGTCGCCCAGGCTGGAGTGCAGTGGCCGGATCTCAGCTCACTGCAAGCTGCGCCCTCCGGGTTTACGCCATTCTCCTGCCTCAGCCTCCCGAGTAGCTGGGACTACAGGCGCCCGCCACCTCACCCGGCTAGTTTTTTGTATTTTTTAGTAGAGATGGGGTTTCACCGTGTTAGCCAGGATGGTCTCGATCTCCTGACCTCGTGATCCGCCCGTCTCGGCCTCCCAAAGTGCTGGGATTACAGGCTTGAGCCACCGCGCCCGGCCAATTTTTGTCTTTTTAATAGAGACAGGGTTTCAACATGTTGGGCAGGATGCTCTCCAACTCCTGACCTCAGGTGACCTGCCCACCTCGGCATCCCAAAGTGCTGGGATTACAGGTGTGAGCACCACGCCTGGCCTGTGTAGGAATTTCTAAAGTTTTACTGAAGCAACTGCCCCCATCTAAGTAGCACCCAGACTGAAAGGGAACATGGCCGGGTTCCCAGAAGCCCCTCTGCCTGCCTGAGCCACTCCCAACCTCCACGTGTAACCGATGTCTTGACTTCTAAGAGCGGACAAACCCTGTGTTGAATGAGAGTGGCTGGCAGTGGTGAGGGCAGACGCCCCTTCCTGGTCACAGGAGGAAAATGCCCAGCAGCTCCCCATTGAGCAGGATGTCACCTGGTGGCTTTTCAGAGGCTCCCTCATCAGGTTCGGGGATTTTCCTTCTTCTCCTAGTTTGTGAAGAGTTTTTGTTATAAAAGGGCTTTGGCATTTGCAAATGCTTTTTCTGTATCTATTGAAATAATATGATTTTTCTTTTTCATTCTGTAAATATGGTGAATTACCAGTGGCTCACGCTTGTAATCCCAGGACTTTGGGAGGCTGAGGCGGGTGGATCACTTGAGGTCAGGAGTTTGAGACCAGCCTGGCCAACATGGCGAAACCCCATCTCTACTAAAAATACAAAAGTTAGCTGTGCATGGTGGCACACACCTGTAATCCCAGCTGCTCAGGAGGCTGAGGCGGGAGAATCGCTTGAACCCAGGAGGCAAAGGTTGCAGTGAGTGGAGATTGCGCCGCTGCACTCCAGCCTGGGTGACAGAGTGAGAGTCCGTCTAAAAAAAAAAGGTGAATTACATGGACTGATTTTTGAAAATGAAAGTAACCCTCTATTCCTGGCTTAAATGCTGCTTGATCAGGACGTGTTGTCTTTTTGTGCGTTAATTGGATTTAATTGGCTAATGGTTTGTTAAGGATTTTGTGTGTCTGCCCACTGGGAACACTGTTCTCTCGTTTTCTTGTCCGGTTTGGATTTCAGGGTAGTGCTGGTCCCATAAAGGGAGTTAGGAATTGTTCCTCTCTGCTGTTTCGTCAGAGACTTATTTTGTTGTGTCTGGTTTTATTTTTTGCCTTCAACGTTTGAGAGAATTTACCAGTGAAACCTTTTGGGCCTAGTATTTGCTTTGCAGTTTTAAGTTGAGAACTCAGAACTGTTCAGTCTGTTTTGGTGTTTGCGTCAGTCTTGGAAATTTGTGTATTTTAAGGAAGTTATCCGTTTCGTCTGAACTGCTGGCTTCACTGGATAAAGCAGCCTTCCATGCCGCCATACTGCCCATCAGAGACCGCAGGCCCGAGGTGAGGTTTCACTTCCTTCCTGATATTTAGAATGCTGTTTTCTCTCTTCTTTCTTGGGGTCTTCTTTCAATCTGAAAACTCATGACCTTTGGTTTGGGGAAATTTGACTGTTAATTTCTTCCCTGGATATCTTCTTTTTGGAACTCCCATTAGACAGTTGGAATGTTTGAATTAATCCTCTAATTTACTTCCTCCTGCCTCCCTTCCTGTCCTTTTTTCTTTCATAGTGAATGGACAAGCACTGCAGTGTCAGCCTAAGCCAGGCACAGCAAGGACGACTCAGGGCTGCAGGGGAGGTAGCTGTGGGCCAAGTACAGCAAGTGGCCTGGAGAGCAAGGGCCTGGCTCCAGGGCTCCCGCAGGACTGACGGAGTCCTGGGCTGTGAATGCACGGCTGGCGGCCTTCCCTGCCCGGTCCTGCCCCTCACAGGCAGCTTCTCACCAGCGGGCCCTCAAGTGCCCTGCACACAGCTTCCTGTCTCAGGGTCTTCTCACAGCCACTGTCATAGCCCAAACGATGCTGGATGAGGAGCCTGACTTCAGAGACATGCACAGAGCAGGAGCGAGTGGTCTGGTGTCCCTGTGCAGAGGGCAGCCCTGTCTGAGGAAAGCCAAGGGCTGAGGAGCATCAGGACTTCAGTTCCTGCAAACTCAGACCCTGAAACTCTCTAGCACTTTCTCAGCACCCGACACCTATCTTTTCTTCTCAAGGTAACTGTTTAATGAAAGCAGCAGCCGCTGCTGAGCAGCAGTGCTCCAGCTGTGTTGTGTAAACCCAGGCATGTGTGGTGCCCTGATGCTGCCCTGATGAAGCAAGGGTTCCTGTTGTCTGTGGAATCACAACAGATGAGCCAAAAATACCTTCAGTGCTCAGGAGAAGGCAAGTCAGGGTGGAGGCAGGGAGGGTGCGTCCAGAGAAGGAACAGAACAGAGACAAATGCTTGGTCTTAAATAATTTGCTATAGGTGAGCTCTTCCTCCTCCTCCACCACATGGGACATGCCTGCCTCCCCTTCCCCTTCTGCCATGACTGTAAGTTTCCTGAGGCCTCCCCAGCCATGCTTCCTTATAGCCTGTGGAACTGTGAGCCAATTAAACCTCTTTTCTTTGTAAATTACCTTCTCAGGTAGTTCCTTATGACAGCAACAGGAAGCAGTCAAATGCCCAGAGAGACAGGGGTGGGTCCCTGGTGAAACCCCACCTTCAAGCCAAACACAGCCTGAAACCTGCAGCCCGGAGTGAGAATTTCTATTCCTGTTTGCCCACTCTTTCTGACTGGTTCTTTCTGAATAATGCTTTTTAACCAACCAAAGGTTACCTTTTCCAGCGCTACCTACAGCTTGCCCCTCCCTATTCTGTGCCCAAAAAAGCCCTGGACCCAGCCACACCCAACTCTGGGTGGTTGAGCACCCTTGCATCCCCTCTCCACTGAGAGCTATTTCATTGCTCAATAAAATTCTTCTCCACTCTCCTCACCCTTCGAACTGTCAGTGTAACCTCATTCTTCTTGGACATGGGACACGAACTTGGGAACCAATGAATGCAGGTATAAGCTATAACACAGGTGGGCTGAGCCAGTGCATAAGCCAAGCATGGCCCAGTTGGTTGAGTGGGTGGGTGCCTCTGTGGCAGGCCTGGGTTGGGGGCATTACCAGCCATGGAGGTCCCCCGCTGGCAAAGTGGCTGAGAAATATCCAGCATCATTTATAGCAATGTGAGACTGGACTAATACAGAAAATTGGTACTGGGAAGTGGGGAATTGCTATTAAGACACCTGAAAATGTGGAAGCAGCTTTGGAACTGGGTAACAGGCAGAGGTTGGAATGATTTGGAGAGCTCAGAAGAAGACAGGAAGATGAGGGAAAGTTTGGAACTTCCTAGAAACTTGTTAAATTGTTGTGACCAAAATGCTAATAGTGATACGGACAATGAAGTCCAGGCTGAGGTAGACTCAGATGGAGATGAGGAACTTATTGGGAACTGGAGCAAGGATTGCTTTTGTTAAGCATGAGCAAAGAGATGACCTAAAACTGGAACTTAGATTTAAAAGGGAAGCAGAGCATAAAAGTTCGGAAAATTTGCAGCCTGACCATGTGGTAGAAAAAAAAAAACAATTTTCTGGGGAGGAATTCAAGGTGGCTGCAGAAATGTGAGTAAGTAAAGAGGAGCCGAATGTTCATTGCCAAGACAATGAAGAAAATATCTCCAGGCATGTCAGAGACCTTCATGGAAGCCCCTCCCATCACAGGCCTAGAGGCCTTGGAGGGAAGAATGGTTCTGTGGGCCACTGCTCTGAGGGACACTGGCCCCTGCATCCCTGTTGCTCTGGGGCTGAAAGGGCTCCAGATACAGCTCAGGCCACTGCTCCAGGGCAGTGAAGAAGAGAAAGATGGGGCTGGAGCCCCCACACAGAGTCCCCACTGGGGCCCTGGCTACTGCAGCTGTGAGAAGAGGGCCACTGTCCTCCAGACCCCAGAATGACCCACCGACAGCTTGCACCATGTGGTGCACCTAGAAAAGTTGTAGGCACACAACAGCAGCCCATGAAAGCAGCACGGGGGCTGTACCCTGCAGAGCCACAGGGGTGGCGATACCCATGGCCTTGGGAGCCACCTCCTTGCATCGGCGTAGCCTGGACGTGAGACATGGGTCTGAGGAGATTTTGGGGCTTTAAGATAACCCTATCTCTACTAAAAACACAAAAAGTATCTGGGTGTGGTGGTGCATGCCTATAGTTCTAGCTACTTGGGGAGGCTGAGGTAGGAGAACTGCTTGCAGGCAGAGGCTATAGTAAGCTGACATCGCGCCACTGGACTCTAGCCTGGGCATCAGAGCAAGACCCCGTCTCAAAAAAAAAAAAAAAACCCAAAAAAGAAAAAAACAAAAAACGATTCGGTGACTGCCTGCTAGGTTTTGGACCTGCCTGGGGCTCACAGCCCCTTTGTTTTGGCTGACGTCTCTCTTTTGGCACTGGAGTATTTACCCAATGCCTGTACTCCCACTGCATCTGGGAAGCAACTTGTCTTTGATTTTACAGGCTCATAGGTGAAAAGAACTTGCCTTGTCTCAGATGAGACTTTGGACCGTGGACTTCTGAATTAATGCTGAAATGAGTTAAGACTTGGGGGACTGTTGGGAAGGTAGGATTGTATTTTGCAATGTAAAAAGGACATAAGATTTGGGAGGGGCCAGGGAGGAACGATACGGTTTGGATTTGCGTCCCCACCCAAATCTCCTGTTGAATTGTGATCCCCACTGTTGGAAGAGGGACCTGGTGGGAGGTGACTGGATCACAGGAGTGGATTTTCCCCTTGCTGTTCTCGTGATAGTGAGTTCTCACAAGAACTGGGTGTTTGAGAGTGCGTGGCCCCTCCCTCTCCCCTCGCTCTGTGACCCCTACCTCCCCACCCTGCTCTGGGGCCCCTCACTCCCCCCTCACTTGGTCTGTGGCCCTTCCCTCCTCCCTCGCTCTGTGGCCCCTCACTCCCCACTCGCTTGCTCTGTGGCCCCTCCCTGCCCCCTCGCTCTGTGGCTCCTCACTCCCCACTCGCTTGCTCTGTGGCCCCTCACTCCTCTTTTGCTCACTCTGTGGACCCTCCCTCCTCCCTCACTTGTTCTTTCCTGCTCCAGCCATGTAGGATGTGTCTGCTTCCCCTTTGCCTTCCGCCATGACTGTAAGTTTCCTGAGGCCTCCCCAGCCATGCTTCCTGTACAGCCTGTGGAACCATGAGCCAACTATACCCCCTTTCTTTATAAATTAAAAAAAAAAGAAAAGAATTTGCTGTAGGTGAAACTAAAAGCTTCCTTTCTGAGCTCAGCCTGGTTCTGTCCTGACGGTCCTATGGGATACCCTTCTGTCCTGATGGCCTTTGACGAGGCCACAGCTTAGGTTCAGCCCTGGGTGTGACCACCAGCACTGCTGGCAAAGGGGAAGGGTCTGTGGATCCCATGCATCAGAAACCACCAGGTGTGAGACAGGTGAGAGAAACCCTTGGGGAAAGGTTCTGGGTAAGGTAAAGGCAAAACAAAAAACACAGGTGAGTTTACGGACTGGGTGGTGGCTGCTGTTGAGGAACGGGCCCTGCCCTGGGTGTGGAGGGGAAAGTGAAATGAGTGAGGGGATGGTGCTGGGGTCTCCATGGAACTGACTGGAGGTGTGTGAGGCACCTTGAAGACCCAGCCCCAGGGCAGGAGAGGGAGAGGCCGTGCAGGTGCCCGCGGAGAATGGGTGGGCCTTGCGGTTCTGCTAGGGCCCAGCACTGGCTTTGGGGCAGCAGGTGGACAGCCTGCCCGTGGCCTGGTGGGGAAGGGCCCAGCGCGTGCAGCCAGGTGGTGTCAACCCTGGATCTCAGCTCCATGCACCTCCTGCATGGGCCTGGCCTGGCTCATTCGGGATCTCTCCTGGGACTAGGACGGAACCCACCACAGGCCTCACAGGGCCCTGTCCCAGGAATGTGAGTTTCTGCCCCCTCAGAATGTTGCCACCAAGTTGAATCTGAGCACGGCTCCTGCCCCCTGCCCTCATCTCTGCCCCCTGTGTGTCTTCACAGGGCCTTCAGGTCTCTAAGGACCCTCACTGCTGGTCTTTCTTGATCCCTCACCTCCACCTCTACGATGGACGATGCCAAGACCTAGGGTGGCCCTCACCCCTGGGCCCCCAAGACTCCATGAGTGCCCCCTGCCCACCCCACCCAGCCCTACCTGGCCCATTCTTTGAGTTCCCTGTGGGACAGTGAGTGTCCTTCTCGGAGGGTCACCACAGCAGTGACCCGCTGGCCCCACGTCATATCCGGAACTCCAATCACCGCCACATCTGCGGACAGAAGAACAGTTTGAGAACATGCCTCAGTGACCCTTGCAGGCCGGAGAGTGCCTGGACGCACAGGAACCGCGCAGTCTGGCCACAGCCCCGGAGCCTGTCCTTGGAGAGGCCCCACTCCGATCACCCGTCCTGGTGCCGGCTGGTCCTGTGGGGAGGGAGTGAGGATGGGCTCCCCAGGGTGGATCTGGTGGCTGGGCACTCACAGGGGCTCTGCCTTCCCACCCCTTGGCTCTCTGCACTCTCCCTGCACAGGCATCATGCAGATGGGAGCTGCGCCCAGTCAGGCCTGGGAGCTCCAGTGGGCATGGGGTCAGTGGCTCCAACACCGAGCAGGCTGCACCCCCACTAGCCCCATATGCCCTGGCCAGGGCAGGGAGCACAGGTGAGTGTCACAGGGACTCCTGCAGGCAGCTGGGACAGCGTCACCTCATCCGCGATCGTCTAAAACTCAAACATGGAAGGCAGCACCCATCTCGCCTGGCTTCCCTGGCGCAAGTCCAGCCACACACCTGTGATGCTGGGGTGGGCCAGCAGGTGCCACTCCACCTCCAGGGCGCTGACCTTGTAGCCTCCGGTCTTGATGATGTCCACTGAGGTCCGGCCTCGTATCCAGTACTGGCCATCCTTAAACACCACGGTGTCCCCTGAGGAAAGGGGGCTCTGGTTAACTGGACATCCTTAAACACCATGGTGTCTTCTGAGGAAAGGGGGCTCTGGTTACTACCCTGTGGCAACCCCAATGTGGAAGCAGCTATGCCAGGTAAGCCCACATTCCTGGTGGTCATGACGCGCATCCCAAGGTGGGACTGTGCCCATGACGTGGGGTCCCATCCCCACGCTCAGCTGTATGCAGTACCTCCAGGTCAGGTCAGCAGTGGGCCCAGAGCCTGCAAGGACCTGGAGGTGCCAGGAGCCCTGCTGGGCCCATGGTCTGCAGACACCCTGCATTAGTAAGCCGGCTCAGGGCCTGTTTCTGTCACAGTGATTGATAACCACTGGTCATGGTGGGACACATGGCCTTTTCTAAGCAACAAGCACAGGGTCTGATGCTTTGACCCTCCCTCAGGATGGATGCCAGGGTGTGCTGGGCCTCCTGGCTGTGCTGCCGCTGCTGCAAAGGCCCCCAGACGGCACCCCTCGGACCGCAGCGCCCCTCACGCAGGTAGGCTCTCGGGGAGGCACCAAGACCCACCAGGCCCTGTCCTGCCGTTTCTCTCAGGCCCACAAGAGAATCCAGACCAAATATTCGTAAAACAAGTGAACCAGACACCTTATAACATCTACCACGGTGGGGTCCAGCAGTGACTGTCTAGCCCCTCTGGATGGGAGAGGCACCACTGGTGGCTGAGGACAGGGCCTTTCCTGGGTGCCTGGAGCCTCCTGCTGGTGCCCGTCTTCTGCCCTCTGCACCTGACCATGCTGGTCCTAGAACAACGGCCAGGGCTGCCCCACACTTTCCTTCCTGGAGCCCTCCTGTGGGCACTGAGCTTCCCCCATTTCTTTCTTTCTCGAGTAGCTCAACACAGACACCACCAGCCACTGAGGGTGAGGAGTCCAGGAGAGCAGGCTGCAGCCTCAGAGCCTGAGTTCCCAGCCCGAAGCTGTCTCATGATGAATGGGCCCATGGTGCGCGTGCCTGCGAGTGTGTATGCAGGCGTGGGTGTGTGCAGGCGTGGGCGTGTGCAGGCGTGGGCGTGTCTGCAGGCGTGGGCGTGTCTGCAGATGTGGGTGTGTGTGCAGGCGTGGGTGTCTCTGTGGGTGTGTCTGCAGGCGTGGGTGTGTATCCCCAGGGGTCGAAGCCCTGGTGCTGAGATATCCCAGGAGTGGTGGCAGTCAGTATCTACCCATCCTTTCTGGCTCGGGGCTGTTTGGCACAGTCAGGCCCCGAGACCTCGCTGCAGGCCTTGTTCAGGGGTCACTCCCTGCCTGGGCCTGGCTGCCTCTGCCCTGAGATGCTTCTCGTGAAGCCAGTGCTCAGGAAGGACTGGTGGGGGCAGCTTGTGGAGTCGTCCATTCCCTGGGCGCCAGGCCCCAGATCCCCGCTTCTCAGTGAAGCCCGGCCTGGCCTCCAACCCCAGGGTCGTCACAGGCCCCAGCCTGCCCGCTGTGCTGCATGCAGGGTTTCCACTGAGCCATGCGGAGGGAAGAACCCCGAGGGTCAGCGTGCAGCATGGTGCCATTCTCAGGGCCCCAGGCTTCTGTGCTGGAGAAAGTGGCAGCTACACCTGTCGGAAAAAGGCCGTGTCTGAGACTCCCCCAGCAGCCCTGGGCGGAGCCAATCAGTGCAGGACTGAGACCTGTCTCTCTGTGACGGACACTTGTCTCGGGGACGATTCTGAAAGGTGCTTCTGTGCTCAGAACGCATGTGTGGCATGCAGGGACCCTCAGTGCTCAGAGCATGTGCTTGGCGTGCGGGGACCCTCAGTGGATGGTGGCAGTCATGTGTCCGTCCCACCCCGGGCATCAGAGGGTGGTGCTGCCGTCAGCCCAGCCAGCACCCCAGGGCCGGCTCCACCCTCCAGCTCAGAATCCCCATCCTCACTGCTGCCTGGAGCTCCTTCCGGGGGTAGGGAGAGGCTTCCCACTGCCCACAGAAGAAAGCCCAAGTCAAGTCACATGTGCGTCTCCTGGGCCTGGACGCCTCTGCCCGGCTGCCTTGGCCTGGACGTTCCTGGCAATCCTCCTTGCAAAGGCCCCCTCTAGGCCGGGGCCCTTCAGGGTCCCTCCTGCTGCACACACATGGCCCCTCTGCCCTAGTGCCCCTGGTCCACCTCCCCAGCCAGTGTCTTGTCTGCAAGGCCTGGGCACCGCCACCCAAAGGGGCTGCCCCGCTGCTTCCCTCTTAGCCCTGAGCTTGCCCTTTGGAACGTGTCAGGCTTTGTTCGAGTTTCTCAGTGCAGAGCAACCTCCGCTCCGAGGGTCACACCTCCCTGCCCATTCCCAGACTGTCCAGCGCCCGCTTCACCTGCCTTGCTGTGCCTTTGCCAAGGGGAAGAGTGGCTGGTTTTGTTCTTCCAGGCTGGGACACTGCTATCAAGGGCTCATGGGCATCGGAGCCAGGGTTTAAACAAAGTCTCAGCCAAGCAAGAGTGGGTCAGACACCGCGGGAGGAGGTCCTGCGGCAGCGAGGGCGATTCAGAAGGTTCAGAGGGCTCCGGGGCAACTCGCAATCATTGTGAAATGCACGTCAAACAAGTTAAATAACCTTTACTTTTTATAACAACCTATTTATCAAAATGCATTGATTCTGGAATTGGAGTTGGCTGCCAATGGGCTGTGTATCTCCTCGGCCTGATGTGTGCATTAAAGGAGTTTTGTTCTGACAGATACAATGTAGCAATCAATAAACTCCTATTACCTGGATTTATGAGCTGCTTTTGAATTCGGTGCTATGTCATGTCTCTGCCTTCCACTGTAATTGAAAATAAATCTCCCAAGACTCAGATTTGAATTCTCTGGAAGTGTGGGTGGAGAGAGGTGCTGCAGTCCCCAGTCCCCCAGCGAGACCTTGTCTGTGGGCCTTGGAGGAAGCACTCCCGGCCGGGGGGTGTCCTGACCAGCACACAAGATAAGAACAATGCCTGTTCTGCTGTGCAGATTCTGTTCCTGAGCCTGGACCTGGAGTGACACCAGCCCCCAAAGCCCGATCCCAGGAAACAGGGTGAAGAGAGGCCCAGAACCAGTCTGTCGGACTTTTGCTCCCAAATGGCACTGATGCCAGCAACAGAATGTGAAGCTTGGCCCCTGGTCCTTGAGGAAAGCGCCGAGGGAAGCCCAAGCCCCTGCCCTGAGACCTCTGCCCCCGAGTCCCTGGCCTCCAAGCCTGGAACAGGTGCCCTGTGTGTGTGCAGAGAGAGAGGCAGCTGGAACAGGTGCCCCATGTGTGTGTAGAGAGAGGCAGCTGGAACAGGTGCCCCGTGTGTGTGTAGAGAGAGGCAGCTGGAACAGGTGCCCCGTGTGTGTGCAGAGAGAGGCAGCTGGAACAGGTGGTCCGTGTGTGCAGAGAGAGGCAGCTGGAACAGGTGCCCCATGTGTGTGTAGAGAGAGAGGCAGCTGGAACAGGTGCCCCGTGTGTGTGTAGAGAGAGGCAGCTGGAACAGGTGCCCCATGTGTGTGTAGAGAGAGGGAGCTGGAACAGGTGCCCCGTGTGTGTGTAGAGAGAGAGGCAGCTGGAACAGGTGCCCCGTGTGTGTGTAGAGAGAGGCAGCTGGAACAGGTGGTCTGTGTGTGCAGAGAGAGGGAGCTGCAACAGGTGCCCCGTGTGTATACAGAGAGAGGCAGCTGGAACAGGTGGTCTGTGTGTGTAGAGAGAGGGAGCTGGAACAGGTGCCCCGTGTGTATACAGAGAGAGGCAGCTGGAACAGGTGCCCCCGTGTGTATACAGAGAGAGGGAGCTGGAACAGGTGCCCCGTGTGTGCAGAGAGAGGGAGCTGGAACAGGTGCCCCCGTGTGTGTGCAGAGAGAGGCAGCTGGAACAGGTGCCCCGTGTGTATACAGAGAGAGGCAGCTGGAACAGGTGCCCCCATGTGTGGAGAGAGAGGCAGCTGGAACAGGTACCCCCGTGTGTGTGCAGAGGCAGCTGGAAACCAAGTTACATGAAAGGCACCACCAGTTGGTTGCCCCTGGGCACCTGGCTAGGGGAGGTGGCTGCAGGGAAGACAGACCGAGGCTCAGAGGGGCAGCAGGGCAGGCGGCCTCCATCGCGGCCAGGCAGAGGCCACCGCCCAGCAGGAGGGAAGGTGCTGGAAGCTCAGGTGGCTGCGGACACTGGAGGCTTCTGCACCTGGACCCCAGTGCCAGCCAGGTCTCCTCTGTGGGCCAGGAGTGGGAGAGGCTTCTTGAGGGCAGAGGGAGTCCCAGAGATGGCCTGAGACCCAGTTCCCTGACCTGGGCTCAGCGCTCACCCGGCGGCTCCCCGACCTGGGCTCAGCGCTCACCCGGCGGCTCCCTGACCTTGGTCAGTCCTCACCTGGTGACTCCTCGACCTGGGCTCAGGGGTCTGGGGACAGAGGAGACCCTGTACATTAAAAAGAGGTGGTCACGGCTGGGCACGGTGGCTCACGCCTGTAATTCCAGCACTTTGGCAGGCCGAGGTGGGGAGATCAGAGGTCAGCAGATTGAGACCATCTGGCCAACATGGTGAAACCCCGTTTTTACTAAAAATACAAAAATTAGCCAGGCATGGTGACCGGTGCCTGTAATCCAAACTACTCTTGGGAGGCTGAAGCAGGAGAATTGCTTGAACCTGGGAGGCGGAGGTTGCAGTGAGCCGAGATGGCGCCACCGCACTCCAGCCTGGCAACAGAGCAAGACTGTCTCAAAAAAAGAAAAGTGGGAGTCACCAAGTGCCAGGATTCAGCACGGCTGGGGCACCAGCAAATCTGAAGGCCAGAAAATGACACAGAAGCGACTTCTAACCCAGAACCCTATACCCAGCCAAACCAGCAAGCAAGGCTGAGGGTAGAACGAAGACACGGAGAGACACGCGAGTCTCCAAGTATTGACCCTACACACCCTGCCTCAGGAAGCCCCGGGGAAAGCAGTCCCCAGAGCTGGGGGCGGAAGTGAGAACAGGAGGATGCTGCAGGCTGGGAGCGGAAGTCCTCACTCGCCAGGAGGGAAGGGGTGGTGGTGACGGGGAAGGAGGCGCCTTGGGGAGACCAGCCCAGCCCACAAGGAATTGGCACCAGGAGACCAAGAAAACCAAGACTTTCCTGACTCTGGAAAACAAACAAAGAGGAAAAATCTCCGTGTCTCCTGGGCTCAGTTCTCATCGGCGACTCCATGGTCTCAACAGTGCAGATGCTGTAGGGCCTGAGCCGGGCCACGCCTGAGGAGGAGCCTCCTCTGCAGGAGTCAAGTCACGGCAGTAAAAAGGAGTCTAGAGGTGGCGGCGCTGGCGGCCCTCAGGATGCAGAGACTGCACAGAAGCAGCAGCTGGTGAGTCTGGGGAAGGGGCACGGCTGTGGTTCTTCTCAAACTGCTAAAACCATTTGGGTCTTTAAGCCACGGGTGTGTAACTTTGGCTTTTAAAAAAAACGTCAAAACACTCACCCTCTGCCCAGAGTCCGTGTGTGTTTCTAGGGAACCCAGGCTAAGATACATCTGAAGGCCATGCCCGTCTCGTGGGCCTGGTGGCCCCGCAGGCTGCACAGAAGGGCATCTTGCAGGAGGGCTGGGGCCACCCCTCCTCAGCATGGCCCGTCAGTCAGCTTGGCACCTGCAGGCAGCAAAACATGGTCCCTCTCAGGAGCTGCCATGTGGACGGATGGCTCTGAGAAGGGAAGAGGGGGCTTCACAGCACAGCCGGCCGAGTGCGGGAGGCTCAGCGAGGTCCTTCTGCTGGACAGAAGGGGCTGGGGCGGGCGTGGCCATTTCGGCACCTGTCATCCCCACAATCGGCTCTGACCTTGGTCGGCACCCTTGGCGCAGGGGCTGGCACCAGCCAGACGAGCCTTGGTTGGGTCTTGGGGCCCCACCAGGATGCCTGTGTTCCTTCCCTTGCCCCACAGAGGTGCCCAGCGGTCCTGTGAAGGCAGGATGGCCAGGAGAGAGTTTTAGTCCATGAGACAAAGGCCCCAGGGCTTCTGAGAAGGTCCCTCTGGACGAGGGGACAGCTGCAGGAACAGCCCAGGTGTCCCCATCTGACCTCAAATGTGCCATCGGGCCTGGGGCTCAGCGTCCACCTTGTTACCACAGTGGGAGGCTGTGGGAGGCTGCGAGGCCGTGGGCCAGGACCATGACACTGCCAGTCCCCACATGGCCTCCACAGTGCCTGCCGGGGAGCTCTGGCTCCACAGGGGAAACCGTGGTGGCTGGGGCTGCTGTCCCTCTGATTTTCTGCTTCTTGAGGCCAATGAGTCCCAACTAAATCACAAGGTCCCTTTAACCCTTTGCCACTGGCCCAGATGTAAGCGCCCAATGGCTGAGACACAGAAAGTTCTGAGGATGCCCTGGAAGCAGTGTACCCTTGCTGCTGCTCCTAACATGCCTCAGACAGGGTGACAACTAGGCTAGTGCCCAGCAGTGGTGCCTGTGACCACCTGGAGGGCCCGGGTGACTGGGCTGATGCTCTACCTTGGGGGATGGGGCCACTCAGGCCCAGCTCTCTTCTCCCTCCCTAAGCAGGACTTCTCAGTCTGGGGGTTCTCCAGCCACTCGCCTCTCCCCATCCTTCCCTGTGAGCTCCTGGTGGTCCTCCCGGGACCTGGGGCTCTTCCCCTCAATCCTTCCCCGCAAGCTCCTGGTGGTCCTCCCGGGGATCCCTGGCTCTTCTCTAAGGAGCTCCTTCAACAGGTTTCCTCTGCCGGCTGGAGCCTAAGACCCCATTCACCCCTGCAAGGACTCCGGCCTGCCCCACCGCCTCTCTCCTGATCCCTGGATGCCCCCTGGAGGGGTTGCTGCTGCTCCCACACCTGCCCGGCAGAGCTGCCCACCTCCGTGTCACCTCCTACTCGCCCCAGGCGGCAAATGTGCCTACGTGTCTTTGAGCGAGGACACGTGGAGTCAGAGCATCTGGACAGATCATTTTGGTTGTCAGAGCGGTTACTTGAGACAGACCTTTGACATCTCCTGGAGCAGCGGCAGAGACCCCTGGCCTCGCAAACCCCCTGTGTGATCTTGAGGCACAAGCAGGCTGTAGGCACGGAGGCAGGTCGGGGGGCAGGAGCGGCCGGCATCAAAGCTGGCAACCTCTCCTCTCATCCTGACCTGGAGGAGACTGCTGAGGAGCTGTAGGCCGGCCTCGGCCATCCTGGCCATCCTCGGCTGTGTCCAGCCATCCCCGGCCATCCCCTGTGCCCGCCAGCTTATGCCAGAATCTGTGTGGCAGGAGGGGCTGGCCAGGGAAAGGGTTAAGTTTAATTTCTCCTGATTTCTATTTAATATCATGCTCTCCCGGCAGGGGCGGCAGCTGTGAGCTGATTGCAGGCTCTCATCATGCAGGCAGCATCGTTAATGGCCTGTGACAACGGCATGCGGCTTCCAGGCCTTACCCCCGAGAGCCAATTAAACACACATACTGCCTTCCTGTTTGCAGCACGTTACAATGAAATTAAACCGAATTTCAAAATCATTTTCTCCTAAAGACATCTCTTTACAATAATTAATGCATGCGATTCCGCCCCGGCTGAAATACGCATCGGCACCGGTGACGACGAGTGTTTCCGCACTCACAGCCCCACATCTCACACGGCTGCCCCCCCCACGGCTCAGGGAGCCCCGCGACTCACAAAATCCACAGGGCTGTGGTTCCTGTGCTTTCAAAGAAAAAAACACCTTCAGCTTTTTATCTGAATTTAAAAATAAAAGAACTGACCAGGAGCGGTGTCTCACACCTGTAATCCTAGCACTTTGGGAGGCTGAGGCGGGTGGATCACCTGAGGTCAGGAGTTTGAGACCAGCCTGGCCAACATGGTGAAACCCCATCTCTCCTAAAAATACAAAAATTAGCTGGTGTGGTGGCGGGTGCCTGTAATCCCAGCTACTTGGGAGTCTGAGGCAGGAGAATCACTTAAACCCAGGAGGCGGAGGTTACAGTGAGCCAAGATCGCACCACTGCGCTCCAGCCTGGGCGACAGAGCAAGACTCCATCTCAAAAATAAATAAATAAATAAATAAATATACAAATAAGTAAATAAAAGAACCGCAGCATGAGTCAGGTTGGGGTCGGGGCATTCAGAGGGTGCTGGAGGGAGGCTCAGAGCACGACCTGCTCTAGTTGGGTTCCTGTAATTCTGTACTCGAAGGGAAGTCATGGACAGGCTTGTTCCCCCAGCTCAGTGTGCACTAATGGGGATGTATAAAAAAGATAAACTGGGAGTGTTTGATGTGCTGACCATGTCCTGTCGCAGAGAGGCTTCTAGGGCCCCAGCCCTGGGTCCTCTGCTGATGTCCCGCCCAGGAAGGTGCCTCCCAGGATGCCTTGGGAAGCCTGTGAGACGCTGCGTGGGGCACTGGCCTCTGCTCTAGGGGCTCATGGAACCTTCGCTTTGCAAACGTGCGGAACGACCACACACCTAGCACACCCGCCTCACAGCAGCACATGCTCCAGGGCCTCTGGGACCCACAGGATCAGGCCATGACGCGGCGAGGCTGCGGGCCAACGTGGCCCCTTCCAGCACCCCTCAAGGAGCCCGTCCTGCCTGACGCTGCAACCCCCGAGCTCTGCTCCCTGTGGAAAGGCACGGGGCAGACGTGTTTCTGATTTCGGGTCAACAGATTCTGATGCGTGATAATAGGCCTCTCTTTTTGGAAAATATTACTTAAAAGTTATTATAAAATAATGATGTTCAGCATAAAATATAGACAGGCCAAAAAAAAAGAAAAGAAAAGAAAAGAAAAACCACCACAATCTCACCGCCCAGGGGTCAGGAGCAGCGCGCACATCTTCAGGATAAACACACCACAGTGAGTACCTGCAGCCACACCCACCGGGGGTCCCACTCTCCGAACGCCCACCCACGGTCCGCCCTCCGAACGCCCACCCACCAGGGTCCCACTCTCCGAACGCCCACCCACGGTCCGCCCTCCGAACGCCCACCCACCAGGGTCCCACTCTCCAAACGCCCACCCACGGTCCGCCCTCCGAACGCCCACCCACCAGGGTCCCACTCTCCGAACGCCCACCCACGGTCCGCCCTCCGAACGCCCACCCACCAGGGTCCCACTCTCCGAACGCCCACCCACACGGTCCGCTCTCCAAACGTCCACCCACACGTGTCCACTATCCAAATATCCATCCACATACGTCCACCATCCAAATGTCCATCTGAGAGGACCAGCTGGATTTCCTGGGCCAACTAAGAATGCCTAAGCCTAGCTGGGAAGGTGACCGCATCCACCTTTAAGCATGGGGCTTGCTCATACGGACCAGTCAGGTAGTAAAGAGAGCTCACTAAAATGCTAATTAGGCTAAAACAGGAGGTAAAGAAATAGCCAATCATCTATCGCCTGAGAGCGCAGTGGGAGGGACAATGGTCGGGATATAAACCCAGGCATTGGAGCCCGGAACCGCTACCCTCTTTGGGTCCCCTCCCTTGGTACGGGAGCTCTGTTTTCACTCTATTAAATCTTGCAACCGCACACTCTTCTGGTCCGTGTTTATTATGGCTCGAGCTGAGCTGTCGCTCCGCATCCACCACTGCTGCCGGCCGCCGTCGCAGACCCGCCGCTGACTTCCATCCCTCCGGATCCGGCAGGGTGTCTGCTGTGCTCCTGATCCAGCGAGGCGCCCACTGCCGCTCCCGATCGGGCTAAAGGCTCGCCACTGTTCCTGCACGGCTAAGTGCCCAGGTTCGTCCTAATCGAGCTGAACACTAGTCACTGGGTTCCACGGTTCTCTTCCATGACCCACAGCTTCTAACAGAGCTATGACACTCACCGCATGGCCCAAGATTCCATTCCTTGGAATCCGTGAGGCCAAGAACCCCAGGTCAGAGAACACGAGGCTTGCCACCATCTTGGAAGCAGCCCGCCACCATCTTGGGAGCTCTGGGAGCAAGGACCCCCTAGTAACACATCCACATACGTCCACTATCCAGATGTCCATCCACATACGCCCACTATCCAGATGTCCATCCACATATGCCCACTATCCAGATGTCCATCCACATACGCCCACTATCCAGATGTCCATCCACATACGTCCACTATCCAGATGTCCATCCACATAACGCCCACTATCCAGATGTCCATCCACATAACGCCCACTATCCAGATGTCCATCCACATAACGCCCACTATCCAGATGTCCATCCACATACGCCCACTATCCAGATGTCCATCCACATACGCCCACTATCCAGATGTCCATCCACATACGTCCACTATCCAGATGTCCATCCACATACGCCCACTATCCAGATGTCCATCCACATACGCCCACTATCCAGATGTCCAAATATCCACCATCCAAATATGCCCCATGGGGCAGGAGGCGGGATCCTGGGACCAAGCTGGCTTCTCACAAAGGAGGGGCCAGGCGGCAGCGGCTCAGGGCAGGCTCAGGGAGAGCAGGAGGGTGGCAGTGGCGGCTGCCAGCAGGCTCCAGGGGTGCTGCCGTCTCTCCTGACCGCCACAGGCTTCCTGGGCCACCTCAATCAGGCAGGCAGGTTCCTGCTCACCCACAGGCCTGTTCTGGCAGGCAGAGAGAATGCGCTGATTTGAGGAACAGTAAACGAACAGCCACACTGCAAACCAGACGCACTGTGGCCGCTGACTTCTGACCCCGGTGGGGAGAAGGATGTGGAGGGCACGAGTGTGGCTGAGCATGGGTGTGGTGAGGTCCCTGGGTGCAGGGTGCAGGGGTGCACCTCAGAGGTGGAGGGTGCCCCAGCCCACGAGGGGCAGCAGGGCCACCAGGACAGGCTGCGTGGGGCCCAGTGTCTGTGGTCAGGGTACGTGCATGCCAGAGTGGCTGTCGTGCTGAGGACAGTGTGGAAGCCTTGTCACGGGGCACCGGGGCCCCTGGCACTCAGGGACATGGCCAAGGAGCCTGCTCTAGAGGCCGGTGGGGAGGTTGGGTGCTCAGGAGGCGGCACCGTAACAGCAGCCCCAGCCCCACCCCACCCATCTTCTGCCTTTGGCTGAAAATTCTGGGAATTCCCAGCCTCAGTGTCACTCAACCTGAGCAGCAAGTTGAGTTCTTGCCTGTTCCCCTCGGGGTCTTCTCCACTCCCACGGGGCTGGGTCCTACCTGTCTTAAACCAGCCATCCAGGGTGAATGCACTTTTAGTTTCCTCTGGTTTATTCCAGTACTCTCGAAACACAGAGGGTCCCCTCACCAGCAGCTCCCCCTCCTTCTCTTCAAGCCCTGGGGTCACCTGTGGAGGATGAAGAAGATGGAGGTCAGAGCCGGGCACACCCTCTTGGGATTGGCCCTTTCACCTTGTGGGCCGCTTCCAGCCCACCCAGGGCCGCGTGCTTTCTGAAACTGAGCACTTTGTTGGAATGTTTGGAAAAGGCGGGTTTCGGCAGGTGGAAGCCAACCATGCTGAGCGAAGCATTCCTTTGTGGGCCCTGGTGCCCCGGCCGGGAGCTGGGTGTCCCCGCTGTCCTCTGCGGGCCCTGGTGCCCCGGCCGGGAGCTGGGTGTCCCCGCTGTCCTCTGCGGGCCCTGGTGCCCCGGCCGGGAGCTGGGTGTCCCCGCTGTCCTCTGCGGGCCCTGGTGCCCCGGCCGGGAGCTGGGTGTCCCCGCTGTCCTCTGCGGGCCCTGGTGCCCCGGCCGGGAGCTGGGTGTCCCCGCTGTCCTCTGCGGGCCCTGGTGCCCTGGCCGGGAGCAGGGTGTCCTTTCATTCCTCTCAGAACAGCCACAGAAGTAGGTGCTCCTACCCCATCCTCTAGACTCGAGCATGTAACCAGCCCAGGCCTCAGCACTCAGGGCCTGAGCTGGATCCAGGCAGCCTGTCCACGTCTAAAACCTGTGCCCAAATCCCACCTTCGGGGTGTTTCTCAAACCAGGGAACACAGCAGCGGGCATCTGTCCACACCTCGCCCGCAGGGGCTGTGGCAGCTTGGGCCGGCAGTGCCCTCCGCAGGGCTGAGTGACCAATCACAAGAGGGAAGACTCCGTGGGAAGGGAAGGTGGGGCCCGAGAGTGGGGGGTTCCTGGAGGCCCGTTACGCACGCGGGCACTGCTGTGGCCCCAGGAAGCACAGCCTCACTGTTCTTCTACTGTGACCGTGGAGAGGGCAGGAGGGAGGCTGGGTTATGTGAGCCTGGGCTGGGGGTCCCAGCAGCACCAGGAGCAGATGGCGTGAGCACGTGGGAGGCCTCGGACACGGTGGGTCTGTGAAGACACCGGCCGAGCCCTCGGCTCATAGGTCAGGAGGGTCTGGGGAGGGCAGAGAAGGAGCAGGGGCTTCAGGTGAGCAGCTGCCAGCTCCACAACCCTCACCCTTCTCAACTGTGAAAGCGGGCAGTGCCCTCCGCAGGGCTGTGAAAGCGTCTGGCTGTGACCCAGGAGGTCAAGGGATGTGTCCAGAGTCTCACTGAGGCTTATCACCTGCCATCTGGAACGGACTTCAAAAAACCAGGGGCCAGGGAAGTAGACAGCAAAAGAGCAGAACCTATTTATCTGACACGGAGAAAGGACGCTGAGACGTCCTGGGGCCAACACTGCCCCACGGCAGACTCCGCCCAGTGTGTCGTCCTGCTGCCAACCTGCCAGCCTGGGCTCCTCCAGGAGGGGCTGACGCCACCCACAGGGGTGGAACACCTGCCCTGCATGGTGACAGGGCTGTCCGCGCAGTGCCCGGCCTAACTCCTGCTGCTCAGAGCCTTGCGTTTGTTTTTTCAAATGAAACCACGGACTTTATCTGATTTCGTGAATGTTTTCACTGCTGTCTTTTATCTGCTCCACTGTCATGGTCAGACTGGCCACTGGTTAGTACGTTTGTGGGACATGTAGAGACAGCAAGGCAAAGGCCCTAAAAATAAAATGACATTGAGACCAATCCCAGGGAAGGAAGGTCAGACTTTGCAGTTAAGCCAACTAGGTCACAGTAAAACAAACACCTCAACATCTTTATAGAATGTTAACAAGACCAAGAATCTCATCCCTAACATTAAAAATGTCCAGGGTACAATACAAAGTTACTCAACATAGGAGAAAACCAGAAAAATAGCAACTCATATAGAAAAAGAATATGACAGCACTGAGACGACATAGTTATTGGAATTATCTGAAAAAGACTTTAAAGCACTATTATAAAAATGCTCCAAAACGTAAGGGCACACTTTGGAAGGCTGAGGCGGGCAGACTGCTCGAGCTTGGAAGGCTGAGGCAGGCAGACTGCTTGAGCTCAGGTGTTTGAGAACAGCCTGGGCAACATGGCAAAACCCTGTCTCTACAAAAAAGACAAAAATTAGCAAGGTGCGGTGGTGCGTGCCTGTAGTCCCAGCTACTTGGGAGGCGGAGGTGGGAGGATCGCTTGAAGTGGAGGTTGCAGTGAGCCGAGACTGCAGCACTGCACTCCAGCCTGGCTGACAGAGTGAGGCCCTGTCTCAAAAATAAATAAATAAAAAATAAAAAATAATAAAAAAAGAACAAATAAAAAAGAAAGGGCAAACACTTGGAAATAAATGGAAAAACAGAAAGTCTCAACAAAGAAATAACAGATATAAAGCAGAACCAAACGAAAATTTCAAAAGTGAAAAATACAGAAATAAAAAATGTCACGGATTGGCTCAAGAGCAGAAGGACGATGAAGAAATGAATCTGACAACTTGAAGAAAGAGCAACAGAAATGACCTAAAATCTGAGCAGAAAGAAAAATAGCCAGGAAAAGTAAACACAAAACACACAAAAGGCTAACAACGTTCATGTTCCTGCAGTGACAGAAGAAAAGACTTAAGTGCAGAAAGACGTTTGATAAAACTTGGCTAAAAACTCAAAATTTGGTGAAAACATAAGCCTATAAATTAAAGAAGCTGAGAGAATCACAGACAAGACAAACCAAAAGATGTCCAAGCCCAGACACATCATAATCCAATCACTGACACAGAGAGGAACAAGGGTTCCCACTACCACTGATTTCTCCACAGAAACAATGAAGGCCAGAAAGAAGTGGAGTTTTATTATTACTATTATTATTTTTGAGACAGAGTCTCACTCTGTCACCCAGGCTGGAGTGCAATGGCATGATCTCGGCTCACTGCAACCTCCACCTCCCAGGTTAAAACAATTCTCCTGCCTCAGCCTCCCAAGTAGCTGGGATTACAGGTGTGCACCACCACGCCTGGCTAATTTTTGTATTTTTAGTAAAGTTGGGATTTCCCTATGTGGGCCAGGCTGGTCTCAAATTCTTTTTGTTCTTTTTTTGAGACAGAGTCTTGCTCTGTTGCCCAGGCTGGAGTGCAGTGGCTCACTGTAAGCTCCGCCTCCCAGGTTCACACCATTCTCCTGCCTCAGCCTCCCCAGTAGCTGCAATTACAGGTGCCCATCACCAGGTCCGGCTAATTTTTTGTATTTTTTTTTTCAGTAGAGACGGGGTTTCACTGTGGTCTCGATCTCCTGACCTCGTGATCCGCCCGCCTTGGCCTCCCAAAGTGCTGAGTTTACAGGTATGAGCCACCATGCCCGGTTCAAATTCTTGACCTCAGGTGATCCACCCCTTCTGGCCTCCCAAAGTGCTGGGATTCTAGGCGTCAGCCACCACATCCAGCCAAGAATCACATTTTTAAATTGCTAAAAGAAAATAATTGTCAACCCAGAATTTCTAATCCAATGAAAAAATCCTTCAGGAAGGAAAATAAAATAAAGACATTCTTAGATGAAGAAAACTAAGATAATTTGTTGCAAGCAGATCTGATCTAAAATAATTCCTGTAGAATGTTCTTCAGATAGATCAGAAGGAGACTTGGTACATTGGGAATACAGGAAAAGGAACAGAAGCGGCAAACAGTTGGATGAATGAAGTTGAGTTCCTTTCTTCTGAAATTCTCTGAAATATTTTTGACTGTTGAAAGCAAAAATTACCATTTTGTCTAATAGAGTTGACAACAAATACAGGTATTACACTAACCACGCCCTAACGGCAGAGGGTAAGGAACCGACATGGAGGCAGGGATGTGGCTCTACATTCTTCTGGAAGTGTTGAAATGTTGACTCTAAGGAGACTGTAAAAAGGAAGTATGTACACTGTAGTCTCTGGAACTATTACTGAAAAAACTATGCAAAGACATTTACGCTAAAAAACTTGAGACAAATTAAAACGGAACACGAAAAAATAACCTCAAAGAAGGCAGTCACGTTAAGCAGTAAAACCCTCAGGGAACAAGAGTAAACAAATAGTAAAATGGTAGACTTAAATTCAAGCATATTAATAATTACATTAAATGTAAATGGTCTAAACATACCAATTACAAAGCTTGTCAGGCTGGAGTAAAAAAACACACATAATCCAACTGCATGCTGTACATAAGAAACTTCCCTCAAATACAATTATACATGCAAACGCCAATCAAGAGAAATTAAAATAGCTATATTAATATCAAAGTAAACTTAAGAGCAAAGAGTATTACCAGAGCATTAAATGTTAATAAGAGTCAATTCACCAATAAGACACAATCATTATAAATGTGAATGTACTAAACAACAGACTTTCAAAATACATGAAGCAAAAACTGAAAGTGGAAACAGGCAGTTATAGTTGGAAAATTCAACCCCTTCTTTAGTAACAGAACAAATGGTGAGAAAACCAGCAAAGATATAGAAGAACTGAACAACAAGATCAAACATCTTCATCTAATTTACAGAACAGACATTTACTAAAACAAGCAGGACACACACTCTCGCTCAGTCACCCAGGCTGGAGTGCAGTGGCACAATCCACAGCTCACTGCAGCCTCAAACTCTCAGGTTCAGGTGATCCTCCCACCTCGGCCTCCTGAGTAGCTGGGACAAAAGGCATGGAACACCATGCCCAGCTAATTTTTTTTTTTAACTGTTTGTAGAGATGGGGTCTCACTATGTTGCTCAGGCTGGGCTCAAACTCCTGGGCAGTGATTCTCCTGCCTTGGCCTCCCAAAGTGTTGGGATTACAGGTGTGAGCCATGGCGCCTGGGCAGAATATATACTCTTTTCAAGTACACCAGAACATTCTTGAAAAGAACCACATTGTAGGCCATAAAACACAACAAATTTAAAATAATTGAAATATACCAAGCACGTCTTTTGACTGCAATGGACTTAAACTAGAAGCCAATAACAGAAAGATAATGGAAAAATATCCGAATATTTCAAAAACATGTGCTGTACTTCTAAATAATCCACAAGCCAAAGAGGAAGTCTTAAGGAACATTAAAAATATGTTGAACTAAATGAAAATAAAAATATATCAAAATTTAGGCTGGGTGTGGTGGCTCACGCCTGTAATCCCAGCACTTTGGGAAGCCAAGATGGGCAGAACACTTGAGGTCAGGAGTTCGAGATCAACCTGACCAACATGGTGAAACCCAGTCTCTACTAAAAACAAAAAATTAGCTGGGCATGGTGGTGCATACCTGTACTCCCAGCTACTTGGGAGGCTGAGGCAGGAGAATTGCTTGAACCTGGGAGGCAGAGGTTGCAGTGAGCCAAGATCGTGCCATTGCACTCCAGCCTGGGCAACAAGAGTGAAACTCTGTCTCAAAACAACAACAACTACATATATATATACACACACATATATATACACACACACACACACACTTATAAACTATATATATATAAAAACTTGGGGATGCAGCTAAAGCAACGCTTAAGGGCAATGTATATCATTAAATATACACCTTATAAAGAGGAAAGGTCTCAAATCAATAATCTAAAGCCTTACCTTAAGCAACTAGAAAAAGAGAAAAGCCAGAAGCAAGTAGAAGAAACCAAGAACAAAATTGGTGAAATTGAAAACAGAAAAATAAAGAAAAATCAATGTATCCAAAAGTGACTTCTTTGAAAAAAGAGCCATAAAACAGATAAACCTCCAACAAGGATAACAAAGAAAAAAGAAACAGAAGACACCAATGACCAACATGAGGAACGGGGCCATTTATAACTCCAGGCCCTGAAACCACGAAAAGGTTAAGATGGGGATTCCCTAATTAACCTTTTAATGGTTTCATGGCCTGAAGGGAAACTCTACACAAAGAAATGTAACAGATTAAATGAACCAATTCCTCAAACATTATATGTACCAAAAGTCACCCAAGATGCAACAGATAACCTGAACGGTCCTATAAGCACTAAAGAAATTGAATTCATAGTTCTTTTTGTTTCAAAAAAGAAACATTGGTAGGGCACAGTGGCTCACATCTGTAATGCCAGCACTTTGGGAGGCGAGGAGGGAGAGTCACCTGACGCCAGGAGTTCAAGATCAGCCTGGGCAATACAGCGAGACCCCAACTCTACAAAAAAAAAAAAAAAAAAACAATTAGCTGGGCATGGTGGCACATGCCTGTGGTCCCAGCTACTTGGGAGGCTGAGGCAGGAGGATCACGTGAGCCCAGGAGTTCAAGGCTCCAGTGAGCTATGATTGCACCACTGCACTCCAGCTTGCGTGACAGAATGAGACCTTGTCCCACACACACAAAGTAATAATAGAAAAGAAAACCTCTAGGCCCAGATGATTTCATTGGTGAATTCCACCAACATTGAAAGAAGAAATAATACCAATTATACACAATCTCTTCCAGAAAAAAATAGAGAAGGAGGGAACACTTCTCAACTCATTTAATGAGGCCAGCATCACCCTCAAACATAACCCAAGTAAAGTATAAAAATGGGAAACTACAGACCAAAATTTATCACGAATAGAGACGCAAAAATACTCAGCAATATGCTAGCAAATCAAATCCAGTACTACATATAAAAAAAATGACCCACCAGGACCAAGTGGGGTTTGTCCTGGGAATGAAAGCTTGGTTCGACGTAATCTACCATATTAACAGCCTAATAAAGAAAAATCAATCAATACAGAAAAAGTTTTTGAAAACATTCAACATACATATAGTGATAAAAACTCTCAGCATATTGTAGATAGAATGGAATCTGCAAAAGCCAGTAACTAACACACTTGCTGAAAGACTGGATCCTTTCCCTAAGATCAGAAATAAGAAGGTCCACTCTGCCTGCTGCTGTTCAATATCACATGGAAGTCCTAGTCAGGGCTTTGGTCATACAGATTGGAAAGAAAGAAATAAAACTGTTTGTATTTGCAGAGAACATGATTGTATTTGTAGAAATTCCCAAGAGGTCTACAAAAATCTCCTAAAACTAGTAAGTTAATTCAGCAAGGTAACAACTAAAGTATTTGAGGCCAACACAAAAAAATCAATTCTATTTCTACCTACTAGCAATGAACAATTGAAAACTAACGGCAGCAACAAAAACCTGACCGTGCAAAGTGGCTCACACCTGTAATCTCAGCAAGTTGGGAGGTCGAGGCAGGCAGCTCACTTGAGACCAGCCTGGCCAACATGGTGAAACCCTGCCTCTATTAAAAATACAAAAATTAGCCAGGTGTGGTGGCACACATCTGTAAACCCAGCTACCTGGGAGGCTGAGGCATGAGAATCACTTGGACCCAGGAAGTAGAGGTTGCAGTGAGTTGAGACTGCACCACTACACTCCGGCCTGGGCGACAGGGCAAGACTCTGTCTCAAAAAACAAACAACCCTCTCCCCACCACCTGCCTGCCATACTTACAATAGTTTAAAAAGGAGAGGAAAAGGAGGAGAAGGAATAGAAAGAGGAGTAAAGAAAAGAAGAAACGTTAGGCCGGGTGTGGTGGCTCAAGCCTGTAATCCCAGCACTTTGGGAGGCCGAGACGGGCAGATCACGAGGTCAGGAGATCGAGACCATCCTGGCTAACACGGTGAAACGCCGTCTCTACTAAAAATACAAAAAACTAGCCGGGCGAGGTGGCGGCGCCTGTAGTCCCAGCTACATACTGAGGCAGGAGAATGGCGTGAACCTGGGAGGCGGAGCTTGCAGTGAGCTGAGATCCGGCCACTGCACTCCAGCCTGGGCGACAAAGCGAGGCTCTGTCTCAAAAAAAAAAAAAAAAAAAGAAAAGAAGAAACGTTTACGTATGAATCTAACACAAGTACAGCATCTATATGCGGAATACAACACAAAAGAAACCAAAGAAGATCTAAGTAAATGGAGAGACATACCATGTTCACGGATCTAAGTAAGTGGAGAGACATACCATGTTCATGGATTGGAAGACAGCAGAGTAATTGTTAATTCTCCCCAAAGTGATCTCCCCTATCAGAATGGCTAAATTCTAATCAACATCTCTTTCTCTCTTTTTTTTTTTTTAGACAGTCTCGCTCTGTTGTCCAGGCTGGAGTGCAGTGGCACAATCCTGGCTCACTTAAACCTCCCAGGCTCAAACAATTCTTGTGCCTCAGCCTCCTGAGTAGCTGGGATTACAGGCATGTGCCACCACAACTGGCTAATTTTTCGTATTTTCAGAAGAGACAGGGTTTCACCACATTGGCTGGGCTGGTCTTGAGCTCCTGGTCTCACGTTGATTTGCCTGCCTTGGCCTCCCAAAATGCTGGGATTACAGGCATGAGCTACCACACCTGGCTTTCCAATCAAGATCTCAAAAGGACTTTTTGTAGATATAGATGAGCTAATCCTTTATTTATTTTTTTTTTGAGATGGAGTTTTGATCTTATTGCCCAGGCTGGAGTGCAGTGGTGTGATCTTGGCTAACTGCAAACTCCACTTTCCAGTTTCAAGCGATTCTCTTGCCTCAGCCTCCCGAGTAGCTGGGATTACAAGCACCCACTACCATGCCTGGCTAATTCTTGTATTTTTAGTAGAGATGGGGTTTCATATTGGTCAGGCTGGTCTGGAACTCCTGACCTCAGGTGATCTGCCCACCTTGGCCTACCAGAAGTGTTGGGATCACAGGAGTAAACCACCACACCTGGCTAGACAAGCTAATTCTAAAATTAATATGTGCACTGAAACAACTCTGAAAAAGAAGAATTAAGCTAGTGAAATCACATAACAATTGTTAAGACCTACTATAAAACCACAATAGTCAAGACAACGTGGTGTTGGCAAAAGAATGGAAACACAGATATAGATCAAGGGAACAGAACAGATAACCTATATGTACACCGTCTCAAATATGTCCAATTATTTTTTAGCAAAGGGGCAATGGCAATGTAATGCAGAAAGAGTAGGCTTTCAACAAATGTCACACACACATGCAGTGCGCGCATGGGTATCACATACACACGCAGTGCATGCACGGGTATCACACACATACACACAGTGTGCGCATGGGTAACACACAGTGCATGCATGGGTATCTCACACATGCAGTGTGCGCATGAGTATCTCACATATATAGACACAGTGCGCACACAAGTAACACACATACATGCAGCGTGCACAGATTTAACACATATGCTCAGTGCGTACACGGGTATCACACACACACACCACACGCACAGGTATCACACACATATGCGCAGTGTGCACACGGATATCATACACGCAGTGTGCACATGGGTATCACACATACGCAGTGTGCACATGGGTATCACACATACACGCAGTGTGCACATGGGTATCACACACATGCGGTGCGCGCACAGGTATCACACATACACACATGCAGTGTGCACATGGATATCACACAGTGCCCGCACCGGTATCACACACATACGCAGTGTGCACACGGGTATCACACACACATGCAATGTGCACACGGGTATCATACACCAATACACACAGTGTGCACACGGGTATCACACACCAATACACACAGTGTGCACACGGGTATCACACACCAATACACACAATGTGCACACGGGTATCACACACCAATACACACAGTGTGCACATGGGTATCACACACATGCGGTGCGTGCACAGGTATCACACATACGCACATGCAGTGTGCGCATGGATATCACACAGTGCCTGCACCGGTATCACACACACATGCAGTGTGCACACGGGTATCATACACCAATACACACAATGTGCACACGGGTATCACACACCAATACACACAGTGTGCACATGGGTATCACACACATGCGGTGCGTGCACAGGTATCACACATATGCACATGCAGTGTGCGCATGGATATCACACAGTGCCCGCACCGGTATCACACACACATGCAGTGTGCACACGGGTATCACACACCAATACACACAGTGTGCACACGGGTATCATACACCAATACACACAGTGTGCACACGGGTATCACACACCAATACACACAGTGTGCACATGGGTATCACACACATGCGGTGCGCGCACAGGTATCACACATACACACATGCAGTGTGCGCATGGATATCACACAGTGCCCGCACCGGTATCACACACACATGCAGTGTGCACACGGGTATCATACACCAATACACACAGTGTGCACACGGGTATCATACACCAATACACACAGCGTGCACACGGGTATCATACACCAATACACACAGTGTGCACATGGGTATCACACACATGCGGTGCGCGCACAGGTATCACACATACACACATGCAGTGTGCGCATGGATATCACACAGTGCCCGCACCAGTATCACACACCAATACACACAGTGTGCACACGGGTATCACACACCAATACACACAGTGTGCACACGGGTATCACACACCAATACACACAGTGTGCACACGGGTATCATACACCAATACACACAGTGTGCACATGGGTATCACACACACATGCAGTGTGCACACGGGTATCATACACCAATACACACAGTGTGCACACGGGTATCATACACCAATACACACAGTGTGCACACGGGTATCACACACCAATACACACAGTGTGCACACGGGTATCACACACCAATACACACAGTGTGCACACGGGTATCATACACCAATACACACAGTGTGCACACGGGTATCACACACACATGCAGTGTGCACACGGGTATCACACACCAATACACGCAGTGTGCACACGGGTATCACACACCAATACACGCAGTGTGCACACGGGTATCACACACCAATACACGCAGTGTGCACACGGGTATCACACACCAATACACGCAGTGTGCACACGGGTATCACACACCAATACACGCAGTGTGCACACGGGTATCACACACCAATACACGCAGTGTGCACACGGGTATCACACACCAATACACGCAGTGTGCACACGGGTATCACACACCAATACACGCAGTGTGCACACGGGTATCACACACCAATACACGCAGTGTGCACACGGGTATCACACACCAATACACGCAGTGTGCACACGGGTATCACACACCAATACACGCAGTGTGCACACGGGTATCACACACCAATACACGCAGTGTGCACACGGGTATCATACACCAATACACGCAGTGTGCACACGGGTATCATACACCAATACACACAGTGTGCACATGCGCCTCACATCCTATGACACTGTCAGACAGTTCAGCCTGGAGCTTAGCCATTTTGACTTTTGGTGTTTCCTTCAGGTTTTTTCTGTGTGTATCTATGTGTGGAATAGCTGTGCACACACTGTGTATGTGTGATACCTGTGCGTGCAGTGATACCCGTGTGTGTGCTGCATGTGTGATACCCATGTGCACACTGCGTGTGATACCCGTGTATGCACTGCATGTGTGTGATACCTGTGTGCATACTGCGTGTATGTGTGATACTCATGTGTTCACTGTGTGTGTGATACCTGTGATACGTCACAGGACATGACGAGTGCTACGAGCCAGTCACTCGACAAGGTGATGGAGGGGGCTGAGCCCTGGGTCTGGCAGGCCAGCTGCCAACTGGGGAGGGTCCAGATACTCTGGACCCGGGGATGATCCTGGAAAGGTGTTCTCCCATCCCCACACGGCACATGCCTTCCTGCGGGTACTTTGTTTCCTAACAAATATGACACCAAGTCTCATAATTCAGGTCCGAAGGCCTGGTTGATCATCTGCCCAGAAAGAGTCATGAGTCATCCCAGAGGCCTAGGGACAGCTATTCTCATGACTAGAGACAAACTGGTCCTGAGGGAGCCCTTCTGGGGAGCAATGCCGGCTGGGACCCACACCTTGGCCCAGACAAGAGTGGATTGGACGGCCCAGCTGACCGCCACAGCCTCACCTGAGCCATGTGGATCTGGGACCGCAGCACTGAGGGGCACCCTTGGGCTCTGGGATGCTGTGGAGAGAAGGGCCACTGTGTGGGGCTCAGATGAAAATACTAAGTGTGAGCATGGGGTGGGGAGTTGCTTCGCATGAGCCCCCAGGAGAGAGCAGCAGGTCCCCGATGCTGGGGCTTTTCAGAGTTCGCAGCGCCCATGCTGTCACCTGGTCGTCCTGGGGCGCCCACCCAACCCTCCGGGAACCCTGAATCTCACGTGTCAGAGGGCACAAACCCTGAGGCCCTCAGGCTGTGCTCCTCCCCAATAAGGGTCTCAGCCCCTGGTGGAGCCAGGCCCTGCAGGGCAGCTGTACCCCGCCTGCTGCACGGACTCCTTGGCTGAACAGGAAATGTTCCCGGGCCTGCTGCCAGCAGATGCCAACCCCCCGTATGCTAAGATTTAAGCAGCCCCAGAGCATCTGTGTGGCTTCACCTTGCAGGGTCTCCCTGCACGCCTGTCGCAGAGGCCACTGCGCGGCATCTCTGTCAGGGTGCCCAGGTAGCTGAGTCTGCCGCTTCTATTTCAAGCCTGTTTCAGGGAAGAAAGCTGCAGACAGAAACAATTAAAGAAACTCGGGCAGGAGCAGTCAGGTGACGCCGCAGCCAGTGCAGGTGTGAAGCTGTTAAGTTTTGTTTTAATTTAAGACAGAAACGCTCCCCACCCCCGCTCCGCCCCTTTCCGTGGCAACATCTCTGCCATTTCTGGCAGAGCAGGTGCTGAGAGGCAGAAGCGTCAGCTGACTGACACCTGGAGAAGGCTGCACAGCCACGCGGCGTCTCACTCCTCCACACGCCACTCACGCTCTGCTCTCTGCTGGGGACATTCCTGACTAGATGGTGTCCCCAACCCAGGCACAGACTGAGCCCCGTCCCTGCAGACAGGGCTGGACTGGCTGAGCTGGGGGGTCTTTGAGGTGGGGGCAGCGGTACCACAGGGCACAGAGTCGAGAGCCAGGAAGGGCAGGTGTATTCAGGAACCCGATATGCAGGGTGTGGCCAGCAGCCTAGTACTAGCAGGGCAGAGGCATGAATCCTAGGAGAGGGGTGTCAGGACAACAGCACAGGCTGGAGCCTGAGGCCGCCCTACAGAGGGCAGGGGAGGCGGGTATCCAGCAAGGGGCAGCCACCCAGGTGGGTTTCAGGAAGGTGCCCCACGGCTCTGTGGGGGCCACAGTGGGGGCCACAGGGGATAACAGCCCACTGCGAGTGGCCCAGACCAGGCAGGACACACCGTGCGGCCCTCCACACAAGGTGCGGCCACTGCACCTTTCAGTGTCATTTAATGACACTGAAAGCCACCCACGTCCTACTTGTTTGCTGGAGCTAAAACGTCCAACCACGACCATCGCTCCAACCCTCACGTGGTCAGGTGTGGAAACCAAGGTCCAGGGAGGGCGTGTGGCTGTTCCCTCATGAGAGCAGGACCCACAGCCCCTCAGCCTCTGTGCGGGGAGCTCAGTCGTGCCCGTGAGGGCTGAGACGGCGCCACAGAGAAGGAAATGTGCTGAGATGAGACTCAGGATCCCTCAATCTTTGAAAACCTCAGGGCAACACAGTCAATCATGTGTGGTATCAGGTGTGCATACTGGCTTTAGAGAAAATAATTTCCTTTTCAATCAAGATTCCACTTCCCCATAATCCCTAGAACTTTCTCTGTGACGTGAATTCACTTGTGATGAGCAGATTCTCATGTTAAAATCCTCACAGAAATAAGACAATGTCCTTTCTTCTCGTTCACGCTTGTCAGTTTTAGAATAAAGTACTAGATGAGGAGGCCACCACAGAGTACTGCACGGGCGCCCACCTCAGTGTGCAGGGCTCTGTCAATCTCCCCACACCTACTCTGGGGGCCTGTGGTCAGCGTCCCCTCAGGACGGGTGCCCGGGTCAGGCCAGTTCATATTTCTAACCAGACTCCCATCAACGACAATGGCCTCTGCTGCTTTCTCTCTTCCCTCAGCCAAGGCCATCGTGGTCCACATCAGCCCGTCCATGGATGGGGCCCCTGGGAGGAGCTGTGTGTCTGGGTGTGAGTCCCTTTGGTGTTCTGCCCTGGGCTCCCTCTGCCCACTGCTCTGTGAGTGCACAGACGAACCCACAGCAGGCAGGGCCCAGGACACCAGCCGGCACCTGCAATGTCCAGGAGGCCGGTCCCCTGCATGGAGGGGAGGCTGCCTCCAGCGGAAAGACACACCAGTGTAACCACCCTGGGGGGAGCCCAGCCTGGACACACAGCCACTAGCCTGTCGAGAGCAGAGTGGCTTACCTTGGTCCCCCTCTCGTCTCCCTCTGCGTGGACGGTGTAGGAGCAGCCTTCCTTTTGTGGCTTTTCTGAGATAATGCGCACCTGTACTCCGGGCAGCGGGGTCCCCACAGAACCTACAAGAGAGGAGAAACACTGAAAGGGAGGCTAGAGTGAGGAGCCTGGAGGAGAGAAGTGTGCCCTGCGCTCGGATTCCACTGGGCTCCTGTGTGCCACGTGCAGGAGTCTGTGTGGAGGGAGAGATGTGCCCTGTGACCCCGAGAGAACACGGCCTAGGAACCAGCGGGTGAAGAACCACACAATATGTGGCTGGTGAGCACGGTGTGCTCAGGCCCAGCCGATGCCACAGCGATGGCCACGCAGCACAGCAGACGCTCACGTGGCACACTGCGCCTGCCCTGCCCCGGGCCCCTCAGACATCACTTTCCCAGTTATCTCCCGAAGCCTCACAACTGCCCACGGACTCTGGTGTCATTTCCACTTTTATACACTTGTTGGCCAGGGAGCACTGGCGCCTCGCCCTGATGGCCCTGGGGCTGTCCATGATGAGGGGACCTGTGCGTGCCTGGGACACGGGCGGGCTAAGGCAGGACCTGCCCTATGTGTCCAGGAGGGGCTGTCCTGAACTCTGCATGGCAGGTGGATCACACTTTGTAGTAGCTCATTTATTAGAAACCCATGATTTGCTCAGCGTATCTACCCCGCCTGCACAGTTCCAACGTGGCTAAAATCAAACCTTACACTGGCCAGGGTGGGGGCAGAGCCCAGGTGGGGAGACGTGTCCCGCTGGCACACACGGGCTGCCGCAGCCTCGCTCTGCCTGTGGTTTAGGGTGCTGGTGGGACGGTAGAGGCTGCTCATGGAGCGCGGCCCTGGCAATGTGGCATCAGTATGGGCACGACCTGGGGGCAGAGCAGAAGTGGGACTTCCTGTCTATCCCGGGGTGTGAAGCCTTTGCCCTGGCCTGTATCAGGGAAGTGCCTGAACGCTTATCATGTGTGAGAGTCCACGCTGAGGTCTGAGGCACTTCAAGGGTCAACATCGAGGGTCAGTGCAGCGAACTCTGTAACCCACGGGGCGTCCCGGCCTCCAGACGCTTGGTGAAGGGTTGTTGGTGCCTGGCTCGCTCTTGCTGGTCCCGCAGGCAAAGCCGGGCTAGTGTGGTGCACAGAGCGTCACCTAGGGAGTTCTCTGTGATCCCAGGTGTGCAGACGTCCCGAATCTCCACTCTGGTCAGAAAACCGTGTCACCACCATGGGGGGTGTGGTGGGGCCGGCTTCAACCCCCTTTCTCCCATTCTTTCTCCTCCTTTATGTTTTGCTTCTGAAGATTTTAAAATGGGGGTGAAACCCGCGTAACACATGACTTGCCATTTCACAGTGCGCGGCATGGCGGTGTTCCGCACACACACTGCACAGCCCCCCGCTTGCACCAGTCAGAACCCCCGCATGGCCCACGACTGCCACACCCTCCCTCCCCAGACCTGGCCCCACGTCTGCTGTCCGCATCCGTGGGTTTTCTGTTCTGGGCGTTTCACAGGAACAGGAACAACACAGGCGGCCTCTCGCCTCTTCCTGGTGATGCCTCTACTGGGGTGGGGACGCCTCTACTGGGGTGGGGACGCCTCTACTGGGGTGGGGATGCAGCGCCAGGACACGGCACAGTTGGGGTTGGGGCGGGGCTGCAGGTGGGGAGGCCGTGTGGCCGTCCCACACCATCTGCAGAGGCTGAAGAGGCTCTGGGATGGTGTCTGGATTCTGCAGAAGACGAGCAGTGGCACTGCCCATGAGAGATTGAGGGGGGGGCCCCCGCCCTCCAGGTGCTGTTCATGAGAGATTGAGGGAGGGGCTCCCGCCCTCCAGGTGCCGTTCGCTGTGCCCCGGGCATGTGACAGTGTAGATGTGAGAGCTCAAGGGAGTGAACAAAGGCCGGCCCTGTGAGGGCCAATGTGGATGGGCGCGGCCGCAGGCAGGTGGGGGGCACTGCCTTCCTGCCACAGCCCACCTCTAAAATCTGTCAGCCAGCCCCTCCCTGATAACTCTGACTGGCCTGCGGCCCCTGTCCTGGTGTCTGGGACGCCCTGGTGCTCTGCGTGCCTGGGACCCAGGGAAGGGAAACCACCAGTAAGGTCCTGGAGCTCCCTGTCAACACCACAGAGCGGCCCAGGAGCTGTGAGCACCTCTGAACTCAACCTCCAATTAGAGTGTGATTAGGCCCAGCAGTCGTTGGCCATGAATTATTCATCTCCCTCCACAGGAACCGCACAGCGCAAGCCCGCCATAAGCATAACCACGACAGAGCTCACCCTCCACCCCGCTTCTCTCTCTCCCCCAAGCACAGAGGGGGCACAGTGCAGTGAGGCCAGGCGAGCCCAGAGCCTGCGGCTGGAGCCGACCCGAGTGCCAAAGCCACGGCCACCAGGGTGGGGGTTAGAGCCTGAGAGTGAGGAAGTCTCTTCTCCACTGTGCCCTCCGGAAACACGGCTCAGGAGGCTGCATTTTGGAGTTTTTGTGGGGCCTGTTGGATTTAATGCTGAGGCGACTTCACTTACTCTTTTCCAAACCAAAGAACTGACACTGCTGGTGATTTAGAGGCAAGGACAAAATCAGATACTTGATTCTGTTTTAGAGAAGAGGGTATGTCCCCAGCACCAAGGCATTGTCTTTGGCACCTGAAGAAACCTGCAGTCGGTAGCTGAAGACTCGGGGACTGGTGCTCTCGCATTTCCTGCCCAATGACCCTGAAGCTTCAGGGTCTCTGGATCCCCTTTCTCAGCTGGGGACCCCTCTCCCTGTACCATCTCTCTGGGGCTCCTTCCTGTTCGCCTGGGAGTTCTGATTCCAGTGCGGGGAGGGTGAGCCTCCCCTGGGCCTCTGGGCTCCTGTCTGCTCCTTGGCACCCTCGGTGTGGACAGCGGTCCCTGGGCTGCTCCTGACGCCCTCAGTGTGGACAGTGGTCCCTGGGCTGCTCCTGATGCCCTCGGTGTGGACAGCGGTCCCTGGGCTGCTCCTGGCACCCTCGGTGTGGACAGCGGTCCCTGGGCTGCTCCTGACGCCCTTGGTGTGGACAGCGGTCCCTGGGCTGCTCCTGACGCCCTCGGTGTGGACAGCGGTCCCTGGGCTGCTCCTGACGCCCTCGGTGTGGACAGCGGTCCCTGGGTTGCTCCTGAAACCCTCAGGGTAGATAGCGGTCCCTGGGCTGCTCCTTGGCACCCTCGGTGTGGACAGCGGTCCCTGGGCTGCTCCTGACGCCCTCGGTGTGGACAGCGGTCCCTGGGTTGCTCCTGAAACCCTCAGGGTAGATAGCGGTCCCTGGGCTGCTCCTGGCACCCTCGGTGTGGACAGCGGTCCCTGGGCTGCTCCTGGCACCCTCGGTGTGGACAGCGGTCCCTGGGCTGCTCCTGACGCCCTTGGTGTGGACAGCGGTCCCTGGGCTGCTCCTGGCACCCTCGGTGTGGACAGCGGTCCCTGGGCTGCTCCTGACGCCCTCGGTGTGGACAGCGGTCCCTGGGCTGCTCCTGACGCCCTCGGTGTGGACAGCGGTCCCTGGGCTGCTCCTGACGCCCTCGGTGTGGACAGCGGTCCCTGGGTTGCTCCTGAAACCCTCAGGGTAGATAGCGGTCCCTGGGCTGCTCCTTGGCACCCTCGGTGTGGACAGCGGTCCCTGGGCTGCTCCTGACGCCCTCGGTGTGGACAGCGGTCCCTGGGTTGCTCCTGAAACCCTCAGGGTAGATAGCGGTCCCTGGGCTGCTCCTTGGCACCCTCGGTGTGGACAGCGGTCCCTGGGCTGCTCCTGGCACCCTCGGTGTGGACAGCGGTCCCTGGGCTGCTCCTGATGCCCTCGGTGTGGACAGCGGTCCCTGGGCTGCTCCTGGCACCCTCGGTGTGGACAGCGGTCCCTGGGCTGCTCCTGACGCCCTCGGTGTGGACAGCGGTCCCTGGGCTGCTCCTGAAACCATTGAAGAGGCCACCGTGCTCCTGGCAGCGTGACTGCCTGGGAAGTGTGTGTGTGTGTCTGCGTCACTCACTAGCCGCATGACCCCTGGCAGGCTCCATGGGTTCTTGTGTGTGAATGGAAAAAATGACCCCACAGCAGGGGCTGTTTTGAGAAGATCAAATGAGGACACCCACAAAGCAATTCTATGTAAACAGTCATCGTCAACTACAAACTCTCTGTGTAGACAGATTCTGAATACACAGAACCTGTCCTGCTCACACATCCGGAACAAAGAGAGGACAAAGCCTGGAGCCCGTTACCCTTTCAGTCCTCACTTGCCTGCAGCCTGCAGCCCTCAGCGAGCTGAGCTCTGCTCATTCCGTCCATATTACGTGGTGACTGTGGCCGGTGGCACTGGACAAAACCAGCACATCCTACTAAGAAGGACGACGACGAGGACAGAGACTCGAGGGACTGCTCCCATTTGATTTCAAGGTCCCCATCTTATTTCCACCAGACAGCTCTAGCCACTGAAGAAAGAGCTGGTGCCACAGCCACCATGGGGACGTGTGAGTCAGCCCAGGGCAGGGGCCACCAGCACTGATGACGGTTTCCTGGGGTCTGAGACTAAAGCACGAGCCGGCCCACGGCAGGGGCCACCGGCACTGACAGTGGTTTCCTGGGGTCTGAGACTAGGATCTATTTCTCACCACTCGAATTGACTTCTTTTCACAACACACCCCCACCTGCCCTCTACCCTGGGCCCTGTCGAAGCAGGCTCTGTGCTCCGTGTGGCCGCCCCGCTGGCAGCTCTGCATGGCAGCCGAGGATCTCACTGTCATGGCCCTGTCATTTTGCTCATGATGACCCAGCCAAACAGAAACCTCCCTTTACACTCAGAATACACCTAGCAGACCCTAAGGCTCCCCAGGTCCAGCAAAGGGACCTAAGCCGACAGCCTCTCTTCCTCCCAGCCCAGCAGCCAGCCCGCCCTCACACTCACTTTGCAGGCCCCAGCACCATATCGCTGCCTGGCACCAGCTGGTCCCCGCCTGGGCCTGGACTCCTATGTCCAGGCTTCCCCTAGAGCCCCAGGAATCAGGCAGGCATGGAATGAGCCAAAGGGCATGCGGGAAGAGCAATGGGACAGAGCAGAGTCCAGCAGCCGGCCCCGGAGGAGTCAACGGACTTTCAACAAAGATCACCCGTTCCATGGAGAAGGGAGTCTTTTCAACAAACAGTGCTAAAAAGCTAGACGTTCACACACTAAAAAGGAACTGTGGTCCGTATCTTGCACTAAGTATAAAAATTAACTCAAAATGGATCACCGTGCTAAATATAAGAGCTGAAACTATTCTCTGTGACTTTGCGCTAGGCAAGGATTTATTAGATAAGACCTCATATAGACAATTCATAAAACAAATTGATAAATTGGGCCAAAATCTAAAACTCCTGATTTTAAAGATGCTGTTAGGTGAATGGGAAGACAAACCACGAGCTGGAAGATGATATTTAAAATTACACAGCTGACACTTGCGTCTAGAATTTTAAAAAGCTCTCAAAACTCAAGAAAACAAATGCCCCAATTGAAAATGGAATGACAAGAACAGAAGAGGTGCTCAACGCCACCGTCATGAGAGAATCATGAACGCAACAAGACACCCCCACCGCCCACTGGAGCACGGGTGCGCCTGACCTCCCGCCCATCGCAGGGCGAAGGGGAGGGCGCAGCCGCCCTGACACAGCAATCTCTCTCCTAGGTATCTGCCCAGGTGAAATAAAAACCCACGTTCACACAGAAATCTGCACACAAATGTTTATAACATCTTACGTGTCATTGCTTAAAACAGGGTCACAAGTGGTGGCACATCCACGCGACGATGCCACTCAGCAGTGAAAGGCGCAGACTCTGATGCACACAGCACAGACGACTGCGGGCGGAAGCCAGGCGGAAGCAGACAGGCTCAGAGGCCACGTCCTGCAGGATTCAGCCATGTGACCTCCCAGAAGAAGCAACACCACAGGAAGAGAAACAGGAACAAGGGGCTGGGACTTGGGGGTGGAGGGGGTGCGAAGCACTAGGAAGGAAGTTTGTGAGGTGAGGAACCCTTCTCTATCTCTGTCTTGACTGTGATGATGTTTCTGAAGACTCTCAGAGCTGCACGCCAGAGGGGTGAATTTTACTGTGTCTGCAGGTAAGCAGCTGCACAGACAGACGTGCGGGATGGTCTCACTTTTACGTCTGCACTGAGATCTCTCTTCTGCTCTGGACAGACTGAACGGGCCACACAGAAACAAGCAGGGCGGCCCCCCAGCAGTGGGCTCTGCTCCCAGAAGTCCCTGTGGAGGACCCGGGGCTCGAAGGCTTGGGTCAGATGAAAGTCAGAATGGGATGTGTTAGGGAGGGCTGGACAAGAGGGGCTCAGTACCAGGAGCCCACATCTAGAGAAGGAAGACAGGTGCCTGACTCATCCCACCCTCCCCACCACACCCACCTGCCCTGGCACTGCTGCTGGCGCTGCGTGGCACCCGGACTCCAGATGGAGGCTGATGTGGTCTGGAGCCAGCAGCATGGCCCCTGGCCTTCCTCTGAGACGTGCACCGACGCCTGTGTTCCAGGTGTTGCTGTTCTTCCCATTGTCTCCCCAGTCATCCAGCCAGGGGCCAGCACAGACCCCCCCCCACCCCTGACTGAGGCTTGGGAGAAGGCTGATTGGCCCGGAGGGGACAGGTCACCGTGCATCCCGAGTGCCCTCCTGGCCTGGTGGCCTGTCCCACAGGGCAGCATCCTTCACGCCGCCTTTCATTCCAAATGTGGGTGGTTCGAGACTGGCCCACCTTGGGGGGCTCAGGGCAAAGTGGGAGAGGAACACAGCTGTGGGAAATGCTCGTACCTGGCAGGCGTGCTGTGGCGGTCAGGGGCCCGGACAGAGCCATGCCGATCTCAGTCATGCCGTACCGCTCCAGCAGGGTGTGGCCCGTGATGTTCTTCCACTTCTCCAGCACCGGGATGGGCAGGGCAGCTGAGCCTGAGACCATGAGCCTACGTGGCACAACCAAAGGCAGGTTTAGCCCCTCGGGACGCGGCCCTCGCGTGCAAAGGTGGCAGGTTTAGCCCCTCGGGACGCGGCCCTCGCGTGCAAAGGTGGCAGGTTTAGCCCCTCAGGACGCGGCCCTCGCGTGCAAAGGTGGCAGGTTTAGCCCCTCGGGACGCGGCCCTCGCATGCAAAGGCGGCAGCTCCTTCACGAGAGCAGGAGCCCCAGGCGTGGGTCCGGCACCACCGTGCGACACCTGGGACCAATGCTGCAGTCTGCACTAGGGCGTTACTTTGTTTTTTGAAAATGATTTGTTGGGTTTATTTTAGAAGGAAGCAGGTCCAACGGCTAATGAGGGTAAACAATGTGCTTAGGGTCCGTGGTGTCCCCCGCAAAGTTCCTGCGCTGTTCACAACCACGCTCAAGAACACCAGTGACCGTGCAGCTGCCCACCACACAGTGATCACAGGTGAACAGCAACGGTGCTGCGGGCTGCAGCCAGGCACATCTGGGGACTAGAGCCAGCTCAGCTTGCAGGGCTCCACAGGAGAACGTGGACACGGATGAATGGCTGCAGCACCCAAGGGGCTCAGAACCGCCCACAGAGCTGGAGCCGTCTTGGCTCACACGCTTGGCTCAGGTTTGGCAGGAGAACACGGGTCCTGAGAACCCTGAGTGCCCGCGCTGCTCACACAGCATTTCCTGCAGCCTCACGGGCAGTAGGGAAGGTGCTTTTGTTAGTGGTTTGAGCAGAGTGGTCCCTGCTGCTGCCCCTGCTTTACGAGGAGGCACCACTGACAGGACCCTCGCTGGGGGATCCAGATGGCTGAGGTCTCATTGCCTCCGTCATCCCGGAAATCACCTGATCCTCTCCTTCACTGACCTCGTTCTTGCCCTCTGTTCCTTAGATTTAGTAAAACATGCTGCTCATCTTGCTCAGCTCAGGGTCTTCCCAGCCCCAAGGCATCCCAGCAGTAGCAGCAGCAAAACCATGGGCTCCGGCGGCCTCACAGAAAAGGGGCGAAGGAACGGTAAAGAGAGCAAAGTGGGATCAGATATATGCCTTGCACAACCTGGAATTCTCTCCAGGAACGAAGGTGCTGCTTCCCTGTGCACTTCCTGGGGACTGGGAGGAGTGCGCGGCAGCCACAGACACGCACACATCCCACTGGAAACTGGATGACAGTCAAGCCTTCAGTTCCTGCGGTGCGCCTGCCACACCACCCCCTCCCTCTCACAAAAAGAAAAAGTGCCCCACCCACGACTCTGCTGGAGAGGAGGGCCTGGGATGCGTGTGAAGACTCACTGAGCCACACGTGTGCATTTCCAGTTAGTGCACCACACTCCAACAGCCACGAGGGAAAAGAAACGTTCCCATGCCTGCAGGTTCAGGCAGGAGTGTAAAGCAAACACGCCCCTGAGTGGCCCCAAAGACCAGCTCGTCCTGGGAGGGAGGGGTTTATCCAGGGAGCTGGGAGGGGAGGAGCAGGGCTGAGAGGAAAAGCAGCAGAACATGCCCCAGGCAGGAGGCGCCACAGGGCTGCCCACGAAGGCACTGCATAGTAGAGGCAGGAGCCGTGGGACATTGGGCAGACAAGGCATGAGTGAGCGAGTCGGCTTACTGTCCTCACCCTTGTCCTTCAGACTCCATGACAGAGAGAGACGGACGGGAAAGAGAGAAGACAGATAGATGGAGACAAAGACAGATGGAGAGACAGGAGAGATATAGAGAGAAGACAGAGAGACAGACGGAGAGACAGATGAAGAGAGATGGAGAGACAGAGAGAAAACAGAGACAGACGGAGAGTCAGACAGGAGAGACAGAAGACAGAGAGATAGATGGAGAGATAGAGACAGACGGAGAGAGAGAGAGACAAAGAGAGACAGAGAGAGACAGAGAGACAGAGAATGACAGAGAGAGTGATACAGAATCCAAGTAGCTATCAACGTGGATGAGATTATAGATATACATACAGACGGGTAGAGAGAGAGACAGGGAGAGAAAGAGAGACGGGGGGAGAGAGAGAGAGATGGGGAGAGAGCGAGGGAACACTGAAAGGAAATGGAAAGCAGTGCTTCCCAGAACTTAGTAGAAGTGATTTATTAGAAATAAGTCGTATCTGTTGATCTTTAAGACTTTCTGAACGGGAAAGTGGGCTCTTTTCACTTACCTAATTTTTTCTTCACAAACTGCACGCAAGAAATCCTGGGCGTGCGGCTGGGTAAAATGCCTGTCATAGTACTCCATCAGCTTGGTGTATATTGTAGGCACTGCCATGAAGACATTGATTCGCGGCATTTCAGAACTTAAGAACTTTTCCCAAACCTACGGAGGAAAGGAAGCACTCGGTAGGAAGATGAGCAGGCACTGAGGCCGCAGCAGAGGCTCCTGGCTCCAGGCACAGCGTTCTCACATTCTCATGGTTTACATTCAAGAGTCTGCAGTGCCTCCCGTCTAAAAGGGGTGCCTCAGACTCTGACCCCTTCCCACAGAAGCCATGTTGCGCGGGACAACTGCATTTGGCCTGTGGGGGGAAGAGCAATCGTGAGTAGAGCTGGGAAAGGCCTTCGGGATCTGCAGCCTGCACAGACATGAGTGGCCAGGCTCTTCCAGCTACACAGAGGAGGGCGGATGTGCACCTTGGGGAAGCTGACAGGAGGCCCCGGTCAGCCGCCCACCCGCAGACCCGAAGTCAGCACACTTCCCAGTATGCACAGGCATGCAGTGACTAGTGAACGGTGAAGTCTTTTATTTAAAAGAGTCATGTGAATTTTATATTTTACTCCATAATAAACATTTCTTGCTTACATATAAGTATGTTTTAAGTTCCTCACTTGTTAGCAGTTTATCGCGTTGCCCATAAAGCTTCAGGAAGACCTGGTGAGCCACGCTCGTTCCATGGCCCTCTCTACCCTCAGTGTTCCACACGGAGCCCCGAACGGTGTGGCGGAGGGCACTCTTCATGCTGTGGGGTCAGCACCTAAGGAAGGCTCATGACACACAGGACAGATCTCGCCCACAGGGCATTGAAACTGGGGTGGATGGATGCCGATGCCACAGTCCAGCCCTAGTCCATCTCATCTCCTCACTGGACTCTGGCAGTGACGAGTACCTCACCACAGCTGCCTGGCAGAGAAAGGCAGGAATCTCCAGAGAAGAAATAGTATAATTCTTTCAAAGACAAAGATTAGAACTCTTCAAAGTTACAAAGCATGTAAGGAAACAAAGATGTAACCCCAAATTGAAGAAGTCTCAGGAAATCCAAATATCAGGACCACCAGACAAAGCCCTTCAAATAACTGCAACAAGCAGATTAAGGAATTTAGAAGAAAAGATGAAGGCCGGGCGCGGTGGCTCAAGCCTGTAATCCCAGCACTTTGGGAGGCCGAGACGGGCGGATCATGAGGTCAGGAGATCGAGACCATCCTGGCTAACACGGTGAAACCCCGTCTCTACTAAAAAATACAAAAAAATTAGCCGGGTGCGGTGGTGGGCGCCTGTAGTCCCAGCTACTCCGGAGGCTGAGGCAGGAGAATGGCGTGAACCCGGGAGGCGGAGCTTGCAGTGAGCTGAGATCCGGCCACTGCACTCCAGCCTGGGCGACAGAGCAAGACTCCGTCTCAAAAAAAAAAAAAAGAAAAATAAAAAAAAAAAAAAAAGAAAAGATGAACAACGTGGGGAAAATGGAGAATTGCAAAGAGAAGTTGAACTGCAAAAAATTGTAAAACTGAAAAACATGAGATCTGAAATGAATTCACTCAATAGACCAAATAACAAACAAGACACAGCAGAAAAGAGGAAAAAAGTCAGACACAGTCAACGGGCGTGATCTACGCTGACGCGCAGACGGCAAAGCAAAGACACAGGCGACCAGAGTGCGGGAGACGGCAGCACCCGTGGAGCAGCACCCATAACACTGCCATCGAGGGAGGGCGGGGGAACAGACAAGCAGGCGGAGAGAGGACATGCTCGTGGACGGGAACACTCCACGCTGTGAAGACGGCAGTTCTTCCCACGCTGAGCTCCAGCTTCAAAGCAATCTTCCCAAAATTCCAGTAAGCTTTATTTTGCAGAAATTGATACACTTATCCTACATTTTACACGAAAAGGCAAAGGACCCAGAAGATCCAAAATAAATTTCAAAAGGCAGATTAAAGGTGAGAACACACGGTTCCCAACTCCAAAACTGACATAAACCAGAAGTAATGAATACAGTGTGATGTTGCGTAAGATCAGACAAGAGACCCACAGAACACACTTGAGAGTCCAGAAACAAACTAACGCACAGATATCTGGTCACGTGATTCTTGGCAAAGAAGCCAAGTCCCCAACAGGGGAAAGGACAAAAGGACAAATCTTTCTCACAAATGGCAACGACACACTGAATATCTCCATGAAGAAGGTGAATCCTAGACCCTACCTCACACCAGATGCAAACTTAACCCAAAGTGGGTCAGAAACCTCCATGTATGAGCTAAAATTAGAAAACTTCTAAGAAAAAACGAAAAGGAGTATCTTCATGACATGACCTGTGGTTTGGCAAAGACTTCTCTGAAGAGATAAAGCACAATCTATAGAGTTTAAAAATTGGGCCGGGCGCGGTGGCTCAAGCCTGTAATCCCAGGACTTTGGGAGGCCGAGACGGGCGGATCACGAGGTCAGGAGATCGAGACCATCCTGGCTAACACGGTGAAATCCCGTCTCTACTAAAAAATACAAAAAAAAAAAAAACTAGCCGGGCAAGGTGGCGGGAGCCTGTAGTCCCAGCTACTCGGGAGGCTGAGGCAGGAGAATGGCGTAAACCCAGGAGGCGGAGCTTGCAGTGAGCCGAGATCGCACCACTGCACTCCAGCCTGGGTGACAGAGTGAGACTCCATCTCAAAAAAAAAAAAAAAAAAAAAAAAGTTAAAAAATTGATAAAATGAATTTATTTTAAAAAATTTTTTATGAAATGAATTTCATCAAAATTAATGTGTGCTTCAAAAGACACATTAAGAAAATAAAAAGACAAGCTGCAGTTAGAGGGAATATTTGCAAACCATACATCTGAAAAGAGACTTGTATCCAGAATACACAGAGAACTCTTACAACTCAATAAGAAGACAAATAGCCCAATTTAAAAATGGTCAAAAGATTTCATTAGACAGTTCACCAAAGAGTACATATGGATGCAAACAAGAACATAAAAAAACAGCACTGGGCGCAGCGCTCACGCCTGTAATCCTGGCACTTTGGGAGGCTGAGGTGGGAGGATCCCTTGAGCTCAGGAGTGTGAGACCAGCCTGGACAACATAGGGAGGCTCTGTCTCTACAAAAATAATTCAAAAGGGAAAAAGTAAAAATAAACATAAAAAATGCTCAACATCTGGCAGGGTGCGGTGGCTCACGCCTACAATCACAGCACTTTGGGAGGCTGAGGCAGGCAGATTAGTTGAGGTCAGGAGTTCAAGACCAGCCTGGCCAACATGGTGACACCCCATCTCTATAAAAATACAAAAAATTAGCTGGGCCTGGGGCTGTGCACCTGTAATCCCAGTTGCTGAGATGGCTGAGGCAGGAGAAGTGCTTGAACCCAGGAGTGAGCCGAGACCGAGTCACTGCACTCCAGCCTGAGTGACAGAGCAAAACTCGGCCTCAAAAAAAAAAAGAAAAGCTCAACATCAGTAGTCATTAGGGAAACACAAACTGAAGCCAGTGACAAGTGCTGGCAGGACGTAAAGAAATGTAAACTCTCATAGGCTGCTGGTGAGAACATACAGCAACACAGCCATTTTGGAAAACAGTTCGCCAGTTTCTTTTCTTTCTTTTTTTTTTTTTTTTGAGACAGAGTCTTGCTGTTACCCAGGCTGGAGTGCAGTGCTGTGATCTTGGCTCACTGCAATCGCCGCCCCCTGGGTTCAAGCGATTCTCCTACCTCAGCCTCCTGACTAGCTGGGATTACAGATGTGAACCACTGTGCCCGGCTAATTTTGTATTTTTAGTACAGACAGTTTCACCATGTTGGTCAGGCTGGTCTCGAACTCCTGACCTCAAGGGATCCACCTGCCTCAGCCTCCCGAAGTGCTGGGATTTCAGGTGTGAGCCACCGTGCCCAGCCAGTTTGCCAGTTTCTTAAAACACTGAACAGAAAGTCACCATACAACCCATCAATTCTATCCCTCTGTGTCTACGTAAGATCAGTGAAAGCGTGTCTACAGAGATTTATACGTAAATGTTCACAGCAGCATTATTCATCGTAGCCCCAAACTGAAACAGTCCAAATGCCCATCAGATGGTGAATGGATGAGGAAAATGTGTTGTGTCCATACGATGAAGTACTACTCAGGAACAAGCTACTAATGCACACAATAGAACATGGATGAAACTCAGAACCATCCTGCAAGTGAAAGAAGCTGGAATAAAAGACTGAGTGTGACGCAACCCATTTGCATGCACTGCCATCTAAAACAAGGAAAGTCTAGAGGCAGAAAGCAGATTCGTGGTTGCCAGGGGCTGGGAATGGCGGGGGGCGGGGAATGGACACTGGTTTGAGGGAATGGCTACACAACTCATAATTTACAATAGTGAATTTTACGGTGTGTGAATTGTATCTCGATAGAGCTGTTTTTGAAAAGGAAGGGTGCAATAAAAACAATTTCAGTGAAACAAAATTGAGGGATTTTTTAGCAAAGCTGTACTACAAGAGCTACTAAAAAGAAGTTCTCCAGGCTGAAGGGAAATGAGTTAGGGGGAAGCAAGGTGCTTCCTGGAGAACCTCTGTAGGGATAAATGAAGGTACCAGAAGAGGAGACATGTGGATAATTTAACAAATTTAAGGACTCCTGATATGGTTTGACTGTGTCCCCACCCAAATCTCAACTTGAACTGTATCTCCCAGAATTCCCACATGTTGTGGGAGGTACCCAGGGGGAGGTAATTGAATTACGGGGGCTGGTCTTTCCTGTGCTATTCTCATGATAGTGAATAAGTCTCACAAGATCTGATGGGTTTATCAAGGGTTTCCGCTTTTGCTTCTTCCTCATTTTCTCTTGCTGCCACCATGTAAGAAGTGCCTTTTGCCTTCCGCCATGATTCTGAGGCCTCCCCAGCCATGTGGAACTGTGAGTCCAATTAAACCTTTTTCTTCCCAGTCTTGGGTATGTCTTTATCAGCAGCGTGCACATGGACTAATACAGTAAATTGGTATCAGAAGAATGGGGCTGGGGGCGCATGAAACATGCAGCCACGTTTGAGAACTCTTCTGCAGCTTCCACTCAAATGAAACATATGTCTAGCCTGTGAGCCGGCACCAGGAGGTGCAGATCCAAGAGAAATGTCCACAGGGACATCTGTGTGAGAATGTTCATAGCAACCGTGACTTCTAATAGCCACAAACTGAAAACAATTCCAAATCTTTCAAGAGCAGAATGGATAAGCATACTGTGGCTTCTGCACACTATGAAATACAACACAGCAATGCAAAAAGAACAAACTGCATTTGATGCAACACACAGATCAACTGTCAAACAGTACAGTGAACCAGAACACAAATGTGACCCTGAGGCACGGAAAATGGAGCACACGTGTAGAGGGACAGTGCTTAGGCGGGGAGAGCATGCGTGTAGAGGGACAGTGCTGAGGCGGGGAGAGCACACACACAGCGGGACAAGGCTGAGGGGCGGGGAGCAGGCACAGAGGTGAAAGACACGAAGGATGGCATTTCTTGGAAGTCATCCAAATCTTCAGAGGGCAGCTGCCGCCCTAAAGAAGGGCACTGAGAGCTGAGTGCGACCTCCTTCCTCCAGCACATCCCAGTGTGTTGCCACACTTCCAAGACCTGTAGGACCTGGAGGCCCCTGAAGTGCTCCTTAACATTTGACTAACTAGCAAGTGCTTCTGAGGCAGCAGGAGCAGGCCTGTTGCTCTAACCCAAGTTACCACAGCACAGACCCTGCCAGATGGCAGTTCCCACGCAGGCTGCTCCGAGGAGCCACCCCCAGCTGCCCTGATTTGCTGCCCTGCCCTCCTGAGTCCATGCTGCGATCCTGAGGACGTCAGCCAGGGCAGCGCTGTCGGAGACAAGTGACTGATCTGAGCCTCTGGCGACTTTGCGGCGACTTTGATCTCTAGAGGCTGTGGCTGCATATCCATCTTCCGGCATCCTCCTCCTGTCCCCCAACCCCATCCGTCACCTGCAGGCACTGACACACACGGCCCTCTGTGCAGGATGACTTGAAGACACCGCATCTAAGACTGTCCAATACCACCGCAGGTGTCTGGTCACCCCACACTTGTATCCTACACATTCTTCAATACAATCTTAGACAACCCCAATATTCAATAACGCTGACAGCTGGATTTTACACATAGAAATTTCTAAAGTCAGAAACCCTGAAATTTGGGAGTTGATGGAAAAGAGCTGCAATCTTTTGTAGCCACAGCATCAAATTTGTTTAAATATTAAGTTTTTGGCTGGGCATAGTGGCTTATGCCTGTAATCCCAGCACTTTGGGAGGCTGAGGCAGGTGGATCGTGAGGTCAGGAGTTCTAGACCAGCCTGGCCAACATAGTGAAAACCCGTCTCTACTAAAAATACAAAAATTTAGCTGGCTGTGGTGGCGGGTGCCTGTAATCCCAACTACTCAGGAGGCTGAGGCAGGAGAATCGCTTGAACCCAGGAGGCAGAGGTTGCAGCGAGCCAAGATCGCGCCACTGCACTCCAGCCTGGCTGACAGTGTGTGACTCCATCTCAAAAAAAAAAAAGTTTTCACAGCATAGTTTAGAGAAAAATCTGAAGTAAGCGTCAAAAACAGTGCAGGTCTGAGGCTTTCCCGTGTCCATTAAAGGTCTGAGGCTTTCCTGTGTCCACTGAAGGTCTGAGGCTTTCCCGTGTCCATTAATGAGCCAGTCTGCAGTGTCTGGAATATGACAGCAGACCCCCAGGCAGAGACCCCAGGGCAGATACTCTCAGAGCAGAGATCCCTGGGCAGACGCCCTTGTGACACAGACCCCAGGGCAGGGACTCCCATGGCTGACGCCCCTGGGCAGAGATGCCGCAGCAGCAGCTCCCAAGCTGTGTGCCTGTGGGCACCAGAAAGAGCCAGGTGGTGTCATTCACACAGTGCTGGAGAAGAAGCAAGCTGAGAAAGTCCAGATCCTTGACAGCGGGTCTGTGCCAGCACCTGCACCCACCTGCCTCTCACCCTGAGAGTAACACTCTTTACTCGGGAGGACGGAACCAACCTGCCCTTGGCTCCCTGGGAGATGCTCTGCCTCTGCCCCTGCAGCTGCATCTCACCCTGGCACAGTCCACGACAAAGGCCGTGGCTACCTCTGCCCAAGTGACCATGGCAGACCAGCCACCGCCAGCACCCGCGCAGCCCCCAACAGAGGTGCAGGCCTCTGCCCAAGTGACCATGGCAGACCAGCCGCCGTCAGCACCCACGCAGCCCCCAACAGAGGTGCAGGGCCAGGCTGCCAAGGAGCAAGGGCTGAGGTGGGGCAGGTTGAGGAGGCCCAGTCACAGGCACAGAAACCAACACCCTCGACAGAGCTGACGGCCAAATGAAAGGAGGGGCTCAAGGTGGAGAGGAGGGAACAGCCCCAGAGGAGCCCCCAGAGACATAGCAAAGGCACCAAAGGTCCCTACACACCAGGCGCTGCACCACCCACACAGCGCACACACGGGGAACTCACTGCAACAAAACCACCTTCGTGTTCACCAAGGACAGCTGTGTCCATTTAGGGCGCACCCCAGAGACAGCCACACGGAGGGTCGGGCCACTAAGCCAGATCCCTACCGGGGGAGCCAGGACAGGTCTGGAGCAGAGCGCCAGGCAGATGTCTCCAGGATGGACCACACAGATGAGGCCACCTCAGTGTCTGCCATCTTAACCAGAGTGCTGTGTTGCAGCTGTGGTCAGTGCTGAGATGTCCATGAAAAATAAGGGCTGAAGCCAACAAGAATGTGGAGTGTCAGGGATACGGGGCCCTGGGGAGGCTCTTCAGGTGACCCTGGCGACAGGGCCCTCCGGAGGCTCTGTGGCTACAGGCGCCCTGGCAAGCAGTGGAGGGAGCTCACGGCTAATGACGCAAGTGTGTTGGCAGCCACCTGTCGTTGGCACGGCAGTAACTGCTAGATTTTAAAGAGGTCGTTCTCTAAAGCCCAGTGTTATCATCTGTGAAGAAACTGGCTCACTTGCTCTTAGAAAGCTGTTCTATATACTGGCTTCTCTTTCAAGACCTTCCCTCCAGTGGAGGCTGGAGAAGAGCCCCTTCTCTTTTTGAAGTTTGTGCCCACTGTGAGCCAGGCTCCAGACCAGGCCAGACCCTCCTACACGCCCCTCGGGCTTAGGTGGCCAGGACCCCTTATTTTCCGGGGATGAGACTAAAGATCAGAGAGGTGGAGGGCCAGATGAGAGGCCTTCTCTCCACCTCCAGCCACTGTGTGGGGTCGGGCGCCCCACAGTGAAGAGGACGGCCTCTCAGCTGCAGTAGCTGCAGTAGCTGCAGCAGCAGAGAGGTGGGCGGAGCCTCTCAGCTGCAGCAGAAGCAATAGGGAGGTGGGTGGGGCCTCTCAGCTGCAGCAGAAGAGAGGTGGGCGGGGCCTCTCAGCTACAGCAGAAGCAGCAGAAGGGAGGTGGGCGGGGCCTCCCAGCTGCCTCAGAAGCAAAGGGGAGGTAGGCGGGGCCTCTCAGCTGCAGCAGGAGAGGTGGGCGGGGCCTCTCAGCTACAGCAGAGGCAGCAGAAGGGAGGTGGGCGGGGCCTCCCAGCTGCCTCAGAAGCAATGGGAGAGGTGGGCGGGGCCTCTCAGTGGCAGCAGAGAGGTGGGCGGGGCCTCTCAGCTGCAGCAGCAGCAGCAGAAAGGAGGTAGGCGGGGCCTCTCAGCTGCAGCAGAAGCAGAAGCGAGGTGGGCGGGGCCTCTCAGCTGCCTCACAAGCAACGGGGAGGTGGGCGGACCCTCAGCGGCAGCAGAAGGGAGGTGGGCGGGGCCTCCCAGCGGCAGCAGAAGCAGAGGGGAGGTGGGTGGGGCCGACCGCTCACAGGGCCCCCTTCCCGGAGAAATTCACACCGCACTAGGGTTTGAGTCCTGAGCTCCGGGTCAGAGGCCTCAGAGTTCCACACAGCCTTCAAGGGGGCCCGAAAGACTTCAGACAGGAAGAGTCCTGGCAAGAGCAGTGAGTGTGGGACCAGCCACTGGTGGCTGCTGTGCTCTGGGCTTTAGGACTGTGCCTCTGCTGGCCGGGACGTCTGCCCTGCAGGACAGCCCTGCACAGACCAGGAGCCCAACCCCAGGCATCTGGCCTCAGAGATGGGCTATTCTGTGCTGAGAACGATCATGATACGACCCAAATCCTAAGGGCTTTTCCCTACATTCACTTTTTAAACTTTTTTTCCTGTGAATAAAAGGCGTATTCATTATATGGGCAGGGGTTGGAAAACATCCGTGGCCTCACTGGAGGGCTCCGCTTCACTACACCTGTGACATACGCACACCCCGTCCTTCCTGTGGGCTCAAGGCCTGCCCCTCATGCCCTCTGCAGCCCGGTGAGTGGCTCTCGCCTGCAGTCAGCTGGAATGCACACAGGGCCACAGCAACTCCTAAAAGCCACCGCCATCCCCAACTGACAGGCGAGGCCCCATGCTGCACACAGGGTCCCACCTCAAGCCCAGGTCCTTTCCCTCCAAAGCAGCATCCTGATCTGCCCTGGAGACAGCTCTGCACAGGCAAGGCTGCGCGTGGCACCTCGGCGACGACTGCTTCCGCCCCAGTGCTGTGTGTGGCCAGTGCCACGTCCTCCCCTCCCTGCCTGCTCCAAGGGAGACACTACAGAGGAAGCAATGCAGAGAGGGGAAACAGAGACTCTGCAGCAGCCCTCCAGCTGGGCCAATACTCCAAAGTAACCCTCCCAGCCAGCAGCTCTCCAGCCGGGCCAGTACTCTGGAGTAACCAAGAGCTGCCACAGTGGCCACATCATAGCTCAAGGGGCCACACCCTACACCCTGTACCCCGAATGTGTCACCTCACGCAGTGGTGGGAACTGCAGGTGGGTGAAGCGAAGGACCTCAAGATGGGAGATTATCTTGGAATATCCGCATAGGCTGTACAAAGAGAAGCCGAAGGAGCCCTGACTACGGAGAGAAGGAGGCCGTGTGCCTACAGAAGCAGAGCAGGACGTGAAGCAGCTGGAGCCAAGGGCACAGGCGGCCTCTAGAAGCTGGAAGACGCAGGAATGGACTTTGTCATGGAGCCTCCTGTCGGAACAGCCCCACCATACCCAGCGTCAGCTCCGCAAGACTCGTCTCTGAATCCTGGCCTCCAAGCATGTCAGAACAAACTCGCAGTATCTTAAACCAAGTGTGTGAGCGTCTGCTGCAGCTCCAGGAGCCCATCCACAGTCTCACTATTCACGGTTTCAGTGACGTGCGGCCCACTGCAGTCTCGCAACAGATGAGCACGGTACCGGAAGGTATTTTGGAGACAGGAGAGCACTTTCCCATAACTTTATTACAGTACGTGGTTATAACTGTTCTGTTACTGTTAATCTCTTACTGTGCCTGACTTACCGATTCAGCATTATCATAGGTACGTATGTATAGCAAAAAGCATTGTAAGTACAGGGTTCCATGCTACCCAGGGTCTCGGCATTGGCGTGTCCCCTGTGGATGGGGTGACTGCACCCCAGGGAAAGGCACCTGGTCTGAGGGCGTGGCCAGAAGCCCTGACCCCGACCAGGGAAAGGCAGCTGGTCTGAGGGTGCGGCCAGGAGCCCTGACCCTGACTCACCTGCTGGGCGCTGAATTCAGGCATCATCACACAGGTGGCTCCCACCCAGAGAGGACAGAGCAGCGCATTGACCACACCGTGGACGTGGTGCAGTGGAAGCACATGGAGGATCACGTCGTCTTTGGTCCATGCCCACTTGTGGACCAGCCCGGTCACCTGCAGGGGACAAGAGCGAAGCTGAGAGCAGGAGCGAGACTGTGGTCCGCAGCAGCATACACAGACCTGGGGCTCAGGGACAGGAGCTCTGGGCCTCTCAGCTGAGGAAGGGGAAGAAGGCTGGCTCTTTGTTGCTCCCCTCTAGCAGCCTCTCAAGATGACGACGAAACCACAGCAGATCTGCTGGGTCACTCACTTACCCTGGGGACAGAGGACAGCACCACACACAGCCGGGGCTTTAGGGAATTTAGACAGTAGGGGAGTGGCTCTGCAGACACCAGGCAGACAGAGCTGTGACTCAGCATCGCCATCCCCAGCTCCGTCCCTGCCCAAGCCTGGACTCAGGGACCCAGCGCCATTCAGGCTGGAATCGACTCCTAGCCCAACCACTGGCTCAGCCGACAGCACCGCCCTCGCAGAGCTCTGCCGATTTGTGAATTATTGTTACCTGCTCAGCCAGGACAGAACCCAGGGCCAGGCATCCTCAGCTCTTACTGAGAAGCAGCGTGAGGCACGGCCCACTGAATCCACCGTCCAGTCTCACGGAGGACGCTGCCTGCTGCCTGCACAGGCTCCAGGGACAAGCACATGTGAGTGCCACTCCCCTCAGCAAGGACAGAGGAGTCCGGAGCCCGTCCCTCCCGACAGGTGCGCTGCCTCCGGGAATGACGGCGCAGGCCACCCAGGGCCTAGCCTGCAGCGTGTTCATGGTGCCTCCATCAACCCACGACTCCGTGGGGTCCACTTCCTGCCTTCCCCTTCGTGGCTTTTGGCTTTCATTTTTACTTTATTGCTTCAACCGCATAGGAGACTTTATGACACTATACAAATGACAAGTAAGTGATGTGGCTGGAGAGTTCTGTGAAGATGTGACTGAGGTCACAGGACACAAAAATAACGAGTAAGACGCAGGTGTACGTGGGGTCCTGACCAGGCATCCTAACACGTGGCTGGCCTCGGAAAAGCCCCTCAGCATTGCAGGCAGTGAGTGGCCCCTTCTGACCTCACGCCACGTGGTCCTGGCGGGGTCACTTGGTGGCCCCTCAATCCCTCTACACCTGAAGGCTTCGCCCCTGCCCGAGCCGTCCTGCGTGGCCAGTGGCTACACCCTGCGGGACTGTGTCCGTGTATCTCACACGGGTTTGCAGGATGGTGACAACCATGAACGACTCCACAGAGAAGCAAATGAACAGATGTGCTTCTGGCCCGGAGCCCACCCAGAGTGCCGCGCCGTGACCGATGCCATCGTGGCGAGGGGCCCGGAGCCCACCCAGAGTGCCGCGCCGTGACCGATGCCATCGTGGCGAGGGGCCCGGAGCCCACCCAGAGTGCCGCGCCGTGACCGATGCCATCGCGGCGAGGGGCCCGGAGCCCACCCAGAGTGCCGCGCCGTGACCGATGCCATCGTGGCGAGGGGCCCGGAGCCCACCCAGAGTGCCGTGCCGTGACCGATGCCATCGTGGTGAGGGGCCTGGAGCCCACCCAGAGTGCCGTGCCGTGACCGATGCCATTGCGGCGAGGGGCGGCACTCACCACAGCCCTGATGTTTTGGTGCGTGCTCAGTACGCCCTTGGGTCTCCCTGTGGTCCCACTGGTGTAGATGATCATGGCGCCCTGGTCCCTCCACCCCTGCTCTGGGACTGGGACCTCTGCTGGTTCCTCTACTGCTCCAGTGTAGACGGCTGGTGTGAGCGGCAGCAGCGGGACCCCCAGCTTCCTGACCACCGGGCTCAGGAGCTCCAGGTACTCCTGGCCGGCAAGGACCACAGAGCTCTGGGAGTCGCAGATGACATACTCCAGTTGGGCTGCGGGGTGCTTCCTGTAGAGGGGGACTGCCACACCGCCGCTCATCCACGAGGCCCACTGGGCCACCACATAGGAGGCGTCGTTAGTGCACAGGAAGGAGACCCTCTCCCCCCGGAGGTCCCCGCCGACACACCCGCGGAGTCTGCAGATCTCCTGGGACAGGCGAAGGCTGCGGGAATAAAGCTCCCTGTACGTGTGGTGGCCATGCTGGTCAACCAGGGCGGTTCTGTCCCCAAAGGCCAGGGCGCGGGTGAACACGGGGGCGCTCCTGTCCGAGCGGGCTGCCGGGGCTGTGTGCAGAAGGCCACTTCCTCTGTGTTTCACAGGAGCCAGCCGGCAGGAGGCCGAGGCACAGCCCAGGCGCCGGAAGGTGAGCATCACATGGGGCAGCATCGCACTGACAGGTGTTCCCGGGAGCCTCCTGGGGCCAACCTGGAGAAAGGCAAGGCACAGCACGTGAGTGCCCAACCGTCCCATCCTAACGTAGCCACGACAGGATCTAAAACACCTCCCAGTACCCAGCCAGGTACGCCTGCTGCACCTTCAGTCAGAAGGCAGCGCATCAGACAGGCCGCGTCCAGCCTTCCTCGCCTACGCCACTGGAACGTTCCGTACGCGCCCAGCATCTCAGCTTTCTATTTCACTTCACTAGTTTAAGGATTCCCAAATCACACAAGATTCTGAACAATGAAATAAACTAGGTAAGTTTATTTCAAGGAGAAGCATATAAAATTCAATACACTTACGGTACATCTGAATAATGGGTTTTAGAATCTTGAGCCTGGAAAACCACCCATGAGAGGAGGAAGTGTGGAGAAGAGCTCAGTACAGCCCCTGCTCACAACAGGCATGGCCTGAAGACCCCGCCCCTGGGGCAGACACGGCCTCTGCTCACAACAGGCATGGCCTGGAGACCTCGCCCCCGGGGCAGACATGGCCTCTGCTCACAACAGGCATGGCCTGGAGACCTCGCCCCCAGGGCAGACACAGCCTCTGCTCACAACAGGCATGGCCTGGAGACCCCGTCCCCACGGCAGACATGGCCTCTGCTCACAACAGGCATGGCCTGGAGACCCCACCCCCAGGGCAGACACGGTGCTGCCTCGCTCAGACCCTTCCCACACAGGTGCATGGTGGAAATGTGGTGAGGTGCCAAGGTTTTTTTTTTGTTTTCTTTTTTTGAGACAGGGTCTTGCTGTGTTGCCCAGGCTGGTGTAGTGATGCAATCACGGCTGACTGTAATCTCGACTTCCTGGGCTCAAGCCATCCTCCACCCTCAGTCTCCCGAGTAGCTGGGCCCACAGGCATGTGATACCACACCCAGCTTTTTTTTTTTTTTTTTTTTGGTAGAGACAAGGTCTCACTGTGTTGCCCAGCCTGGTCCAAAGTCCTGGGGTTATGGCAGGTGTAAACCATGCTTTTTTCCTTCTTTTCTTTTCTTTCTCTCTCTCACCATTTTTTCTTTCTCTCTTTCCTATCTAACTGAGATGGAGTCTCACTCTATCCATCTATCTATCTATCTATCTATCTATCTATCTATCTACCTACCTACCTACCTACCTACCTACCTACCTACCTACATACCTACCTACCTATCTATCTATGATGCAGTCTTGGTGTGTCACCCAGGCTGGAGTGCAATGGCATGATCTGGGCTCACTGCAACCTCTGTCTCCTGGGTTCAAGTGATTCTCCTGCCTCAGCCTCCTGAATAGCTGGGATTATAGGTGCGTGCTACCATGCCTGGTTAATTTTTGTATTGTTAGTAGAAATGAGGGGTTCACCGTGTTGACCAGACTGGTCTCCAACTCCCAACCTCCGGTGATCCATTCACCTCGGCCTCCCAAAGTGTTGAAATTACAGGCGTGAGCCACTGCGCCCAGCCAAGCCAAGCTTTAAACCAGGCAATTCACAGGGCTAGAGAATGTGTTTTAGGTTGAACTATAATTCTCCCCTTTCCCCCAAAAAACTTTACTAAATGACTAATAAATCAGCAGGAAGTGAGGGCTCCCTGGGAGGAGCCGTGCGGGCCCGCGATCCGCTGGAATTCTTCATTCAGAGAAAGGAGACTGAGAACAAGCCAGGGCACAACGCTCCAGACGCGTGAGGGCTGGTCCAACTCTGCAACACGCATTCTGCAGCCAGAGGACACTGCCCACGGGACACCACCCCAGGACGCGGACACAGGCCCGGGGTAAAGCCCCCGCATTCCAGAGCAAGGAGAAGGGGTGCACTTTCCACGAGGCTCCTGCATCCCTGGCCTTTTATAATCGAAGCTTCGCTTGACTCACGAGGGCACGGGACAATCTGCTTTCTCAGGCTCTTTATGACCAGCAGAACTGACCATGTTTCCTTCCCAGCACTGATGCGGCCTGCTGGGGTGAACAACAGTCACTCGCTCTGGTTTCATGCCCCCAACTTCATAGCTCCTTCAGGTACTGCACTGTCCCTACCTCAGCCTCTGAAGTAAGAATAGGCTGGTCTGCCTCCCTTCCTGGCGGAAGCACCCACTGGGCACTCAGGGGCCTCTGACAGCGTCCCAGGCCTGTGGCCCACGCGTAGTCAAGTTGTCCATGTGGTTCTCAGGGACTCTGAACGAGTATTATTTTGACAATGATGCTACCATCTAACACACACATATTAGATTAGGTTTCATCTCAGCATTTTGCCTCAACCACACTCTGTTCAGTAAACAAACAAGGCAACCACTTGTTCACACACAGAAAAGCAAAGGAGGCCAAGTTCAAAGTCACCCAGCTTCCGAGCCAGAGAGAGAGGTAAGGGGAAGCTCACAGTTCACAAGAGCAGCAGGCACAGCTGCTTCAGCAGGTGGAGGGGCACGATGAGGCGAAGGCCTGCACATGCTCATCCTCCTGGGGTGGGCACCAGGACTGGCGCTGTAACCCGGAAGGCCGGCGAGGACACCTGCCAACGGGCATCTGTGCTGAGGACCCAGGCTGTGTGTCTAACGCTTCTCACAGGCACAACACTCAACACTCAATGGGGGAAGGGAAGCATGTTATTTCCAAGCTAAAGACAACATTATAAAATAAAACCAAGGGGCAGCAGTGACCCCACAACCCTGTCGCGTCTCCTCCTGCACACCACGTCCCCTCTGCGGGATCTGTGGCCACGTTCGGCAGGCTCGCTCTCTCCAGCACAGCTCTTTCGTTAACTAGCGAGGGGAAAGCTACTGTGTCACTGCCTGCGGTTTGTACTAAACAGTTTTATTCTCTGCTCTTAGTCTGAAACCGTATACAACACTTCATCGTCACCTAACAAAACAAATCTCATGACAGTGAAAACTGTCAGAACCAAAGTATGTTTTGTGCTTGAGACCCTCAACTACTGCCCTTGGTTTCTGCTTGCTTGATTTGGGTGTCTGCCTCCTCTGCTAGCCTGGGGCTCTTAATGAAGCCCCTGTCCCAGCCAGAGGGATCTCCTGCCTCTGGCCCAGGCCAGAGGAAAACGACCCATGCCGGGCAGCACAGCTCCGTGGGCTGCCTGGATGTCCTGTGTGAGTATTCTCTGAATTCTACCAAACGGTCAGCCCTGTAGGCCACATCATCTCCTGACGTGAGGCACCCATGTTCTGCCCTCCACATCTGTTCAGAGGCAGGGCCATGGCTGGTCCGCCCACACACCCGCACTCTGCTACCATAGAGAAACCCAGAGAATGTCAAGGAAACAACTGGGCTCGACCAGACACAAGACACAAGATCAGCACGTGGGCTGTGCCAGCTTCAGAAAGCAGCAAACCAGGGCAGCCCCACCACACTTCCTTCCTCACTTCCAACCAATCCTGCACTGCTTTACAGGTGTGAGGGCACGGAAACAAGGAGAATCCACACACAGAAAACCAACCAGGCACTGGGTGTTCTGGGTCACAGCCCCGAGGCCAGATTTCCGCTGCTAAGAGCCACAGGGAGTGTCTGGGGTGCGTGGTGCAGGGGACGGTGCTTTCTGGGGTGCCAAGGAGTGGAGTACTAGGGCGGCCGGCGATACTCACGAGTGGATATAGAAGTTGCCTGTCATTGTCTGTAGCTGTTTCTCAATATGACAGAAGCACATGAAAGGGGGATGACAGCTTTCCTCTAACTAAAGCTGCTGCTCAGAAAAGGTTTCTGCAGACCACAAAGAACCGAGTTCCGACAAAGCGAGTTCATGCTTGTGCTGTGCACATGCTAACCACATGCTGAGCACACACAGCACACACTACCAGAGCACAGCCCCAACTTCGGCATTTTTACAAATTCCTGGGTCACCCTGCAGCGTGAAGCCATGCAAGAGTAAGAGTGGATTCCCCACAAAACCCAGAGGTCAGCAGAGCTGGCGATGCAGATGTGCACAGCTGGGCTGGGCAAACTCAAAGTGCTGGCTGAGAAGAAACTGCTGTTCTCCTGGGCGGAATCCAGAGCCCTGCCTGTGGCTGGGCACTCCTGCCACCAACCCCTGGGAGGTGACAGACATGACTGGCCCCATGTGAGACGGTCCCAGCTCCCACAGAGCCCATGTGCTATGAGGAGAGGCCACGGGCAGGAGGGACAGAGGGGGGCCTGGTGGGGAAGCTTCCTACGGAGGCTGAGAAGCGCCCGGCCCAGCCAGCGTCTGCCGGGGGAAGGGGAGAGTCCTGGCACCTACGGCCGCGTTCACTCGGGGTGTCTAGGGCACAGATGCCGGGAAGTGACATTGCTGGGTCATCTTTAATTTTGAGAAATACTGACAAAGTCCCCTCCAATGAGGTGCTGATTTATTCTCCCACCAAGCATGTGGAAAACGGAACCAGCCCCATCAAACCAGCGTTTAAGTCCCTCAGGCTTGAGACCAACAAGCACCCAGTCATCAATTCTTTTCAGCACAGAGGTTGAATCCTCACGGTCATCGGATCAGAGCCCTGCCTTGAACAAGCAGACAGAGTCTACTCAGGGCAGATGGCCATGAGCGGTGTTCCTGCACATCTCCCGGTCCAGAGGCATCCCAGCTCCCTCAGAGAGAACCCCACCTTTCAACCACCGGAACCCCTTCTACCGTGGGGCTCCCCATCACCACCAGGAGCGCAGTGTTGGAGGGACACTGCCCACCAAACAAACGGAGCTCAGTCAGGGGTCTTCCACCCTCATCAGCCAGCTTCACACCCCTGCTACGCGGCACCCTGATAACCCAAGGTCAGCAGCGTCACCACGTGGCTGGGAAAGGACTCTAGTCAGAAGCTGAGAAAGGTGCATGAGCCAGGACAGCCTCCTTGGTGAAGGCGTGCTGGAACCACTGAGCCACTGAACACAGCTGCTCTCCAGCCCTCACGGAGGCAGGCCGGCCCTCTCGGTGTTCTAGCCATCAGGTTCTGAGATCAGACCACTCAGGCACTGGGGCTTTTCGGGAACACACATGCAGCGCCAGTGGGAGGCATCGTTTCCGTCTTCACCAGAGTGCTGGTTAACAGCAGAGTTTAGAGTCGCCACAGGCTTTGACTTGAATGGCCGTTCTCTTGTCCTCATTTCCTCACTGGCCTAGCCCTTCACTTCCCACCACTAAGATGGGACAGTAACAAGATCTGCCTCACAGGTTCCACGTGAGAATGTACGAATGGTCCGGCACAGGCCAGGCAGAAGACAAATGGCCGCGCCATGCTCAGCAGGGTGCTCCCCATGGAGCCTCACAACAAAAATTACTAGATCAGAACGACACTGGCATTCAAATGAAGGGGCTGGTTTCAACATGAATAAAGTGGCACCTGACCTGTTCACCACCACACCTGGCCCCCCACCCCAGACTTTGTGTTTGAAGTGGATGCCAGCACTTCCTCCTGTGACTGCCCCGATGACGGTGTAGGGCAGAGGAGGGTATGGGGCAGGGGAGGGCTGTGCTTGGCCTGCAGGGCAGGATGCGTTTCAGCATCACGCCTGTGGTTTGGGGGGTTGTTTTCAAAATTACATTTTTAAGTAGCAGACATTCACATTGCATTCATGAACAGGACATTCAAATCAAAAAAACCAAAAGGGAAAAATACACTTGAAACGCATATCGATTTTAGGAAGAAAAATATTATTTAAAAAATGCCATCTGGAAAGGTGACACAACAATCCCAAGCCCATAGTTTAATCCACCATTTGTGTCTGCCTTGAGAAGACGGTTCAGAGCCAAAGGAGTGAGAGCAAGGGAAGCCTCATCTTATGTCCCCAAACACCTGCGGAAAGAACACTGGCCTGAGCCAGGCTTCACGCCACGAAGCTCCCAGGGTCCAGCGGTAGTAACACGTGAATACCTGTGCTCCCAGGCCCACCATGTGAACCCTCCTCAACAAGGTCTCAGCCCTGGGCCCTATCACGAATGTCTGTCCTCGCAGGCTGGGAAAGCAACAACTATGCCCCAGACACAATTCGTGTTCCCATCTCTAAACGCGTTCCCTTTCTGGCAAATTCCTAATCATTCTTCCAAGCCCAGTTCAAATATCACCCCTTCTTTTTTAGTTTTATTATTTATTGAGACGGTGTCTTGCTCTGCCGCCCACGCTGGAGTGCAATGGTACTGTCGTGGGTCACTGCAGCCTCCGATTCCTGAGCTCGAGTGATCCTCCTGCCTCAGCCTCCTGAGTAGCTGGAACTGCAGGGGTACACCACCACACCCGGCTAATTTTTACATTTTTTGTAGAGACAGGGTTCTCACCATGTTGCCCAGGCTGGTCTTGAACTCCCGGCCAGAAGTGATCCTCCTGTCTTTGCTGCCCAGAGGGCTGGGATTACAGCCATAAGCCACTGCACCTGGCCTGCCTGCTGGAATTTAGACTTAGGACGGCAACATCAACTCCTGACTGCACGGGGCCTCAGCCCTGTAAACCTTCCCTCTCTCCAGGGAATGGGCTGCCTGCAGGGCCTTCCAAATACTTCACGGCCGCACGTCGCCATCGTTTGCTCACAGATCTACCTGCCCTCAGGAGCTAGGCCGGCTATGAAGCTGTGCCCCACGCGCCCAGCAAGGTGCACGCAGCAAACAACTCAAACGGGGAGTACCTGAAGGGTGACTTCTGAGGCCCAACGAGAAATGGAAGTGAATGTATTCCAGACACAACCGAACACGATACTCTGAGGATGCCTGAACACGGACCCCGCCGGCTCCACCGTCTCACCGGGCCCGGCGTCAGCACGCCTTCTCTCCCCCGTCCCCGCGCGGGGGGCCCCGCTCCCCACCGGACACGAGAGGCTCGGCGGCCCGGGAAGGCCGACGCCCGGCCCCAGGCGGCTCGCAGGGAAGCGGCCGCGCCACGGGCCACGGCTCAAGCCCAGCTGCGGCCCAGGTGCGGGCGCTGGAGCCCGCGCCCCCGAGAGCTCTGCGCCCGGCCGACCCCGCCGTGGTCCCGTGGTCGCCGCCGCCCGCACCTACAAGACGGCCGCGGTCGCGGGGCAAGATCTGCCCGGCCACAGCTCTTCCTCGTCCTCCGCCGCGCGCGCGCCGGAGTCGGGCCGGAACCGCTTCCGGCTCCCAACAGCGTCCCCGGCGCGGCGCGTCCGTCGCCCAAGCGCGTCCCCCCGGCGCGGCCCCGTGGCGGCGGGTTCCGGGCGCGCGCGTTCCCCTCTCCCTCCTGTCCCGTTGTGGCCGGGTCGGGGCCGCGGGCTTTTCGTGAACCGTGGCGGAGGCAGGCGCCGTGGTCTCCGCCAGTCCCAGGCTACTCCGATCAGAACGCCGCGCGGGAGCGTTCCGAACGCGGATTGCTGGGCCTCGCCCCGTCCTCCCAAAAGGGGGTCCCTGGGCTCTGGGGCTGGGGGTCTGCGCGCCGAGCTCCTGCCTTCTTCTTCTTCTTCTTCTTCTTATTATTATTATTATTTTGAGATGGAGTCTCGCTCTGTCACCCAAGGCTGGAGTGCAGTGGTGCGATCTCGGCTCACCGCAACCTCCGCCTCCCGGGTTCAAGTGATTCTCCTGCCTCAACCTCCCCAGTAGCTGGGACCACAGGCGCCCGCCATCATGCCTGCCTAATTTTTGTATTTCTTGGGTGATTTTAAACGGACCGCATTTGAGAATCTCTCCTCGAAGGGACTTGGGAACCAGGACACGGATATGAAGCTAGACTGTTGGAGGGCAGTGGCGGGAAACATTTAAAGCCAGACGCAAAGTCCAGTTGGCTGAAATGTGAGGGTTTTTTCCCCCTAAAATAAATACAAATAGCACAAAGACATGTGCTGGCAAACAGTAGTACAAATTATCTGCAGAACCGTCCGGGTGTGGTGGCTCACGCCTGTAATTCCAGCACTTTGGAAGGCCGAGGTGGGCAGATCACGAGGTCAGGAGTTCAAGACCAGCCTGACCAACATGGTGAAACTCCGTCTCTGCTAAAACTACAAAAATTAGCTGGGCTTGGTGGCGGGCGCCTGTAATCCCAGTTACGTGGGAGGCTGAGGCAGGAGAATCTCTTGAGCCTGGGAGGAGGTGGAGATTGCAGTGAGCTGAGATTGCACCACTGCACTCCAGCCTGGGCAACAGAGTGAGACTGTCTCAAAAATAAAAATAAAAATAAAAAATTAGCTGCAGAACCTTGCACACTGTTTTTCTGTAAGTATATTCTTTTCTCTGTCCATCTTCCTCTCTGGTGATGGTTGTTGGGGCAGCAGCCGTGTCCTTGGAAAGCTCAGGAAAGGGCATTTCAGAAGCCCGAGGGTGGTTTTCCTGGGAGGAAGGAGCTGGATCTGGGGGAAGTTTGTAATACAGAGTGTGGGAGAACAAACGCAAATTTCTAGTGCCCCTGGTTGCCACCCTGCTAGGTATCATACAGAAAAAGCAAGTCCAATCCTCTGCCACTGGGACGGACTTGATCTGGTGTCAGAATTCTGTCTGCTTCCAGGACTCAGCAGGCTGAATGGTGTTTCCAACGAGGGCAGTAGGAAGAGTAAGGAGGGCGTCTAACATCGGGATTCAGCCCCAGGCTGTGTGTGTGCAAATTTCTGTCCCTGGGAAGTTGCAGAGCTCAGGCCGGGTCGCTCACCTGGAGACAGGACTTGGGTCAGGGTGACACCTCCCGTGGTCCTTGGCCGTGGCTCTGTGAGGGTGGCAGTGGGGGAGGGTGCAGTCTCCGAGAAATGGCCCAGTCATCCTATGAGCGGGGTCCCAGCCATGCCTGGGCTCTGGTCGGCATCATAGTGGCAGGTGGAAAGCAGGAGCAGTCGGGAATTAGCAGACATTGGAGGACAGTTTCTAGCCAGAGAGATGAGGCTGAAAACCCGCAGAACAACTGCAGGCAGCCAGGCTGTGCAGAGTGAAGAGATCCCCAAACCACCCCCTGTTAATACCCTCAGAGAAACAAGAGAAGCGACAGCCCCCGTGAGTCCAGAGCGAGATGCCCCGAGAAAGAGCGTTCCAGTAACATAAAGGGGGGCGGGGGGCGAGATACCCTGAGAAAGAGCGTTCCAGTAACATAAAGGGGGGACCGGGGGGGCAAGATGTCCCGAAAAAGAACATTCCAGTAACATAAATGGGGGCAGGGGTCGAGATACCCTGAGAAAGAACGTTCCAGTAACATAAAGGGGGGCGGGGGGCGAGATACCCTGAGAAAGAACGTTCTGCCGGAGGCACGGTGGCTCAAGCCTGTAATCCCAGCACTTTGGGAGGCCAAGACGGGCGGATCACAAGGTCAGGAGATCGAGACCATCCTGGCTAACACAGTGAAACCCTGTCTCTACTGAAAGTAACAAAAATTAGCCGGGTGAGGTGGCAGGTGCCTGTAGTCCCAGCTATATGTGAGGCTAAGCCAGGAGAATGGCATGAACCCGGGAGGCGGAGCTTGTAGTGAGCCGAGATAGCGCCACTGTACTCCAGCCTGGGCGACAGAGCAAGACTCCGTCTCAAAAAAGAAAAGAAGGGTCAGTGGCAGAGATAGCGAAGGGCCGGCCGGAGGGCAGAGGGCACCCTCTGGAGGAGGCCAGGCTCTGCACATCGGGCCACTCAAAGTCATGGGTAGGGAGCACACCTTCCAGTGCCCAGGGGCTTGCTGTGAAAGTAAGTGGGGTCCAACTGAAGCCCCCTAACTCCAGGAGCTCACACCAAGGCCCCCATCCACTGGCCATGTCCACACCTCACCATGTGCCCCTCTGACCACATCTGTGCCCCGTGGGGCCAGAAAACAGCTGCTGATCCCCCAAAGCCCAGAGAAGTTCCTTGTGGCTTCATTTTCCCTCGTCCCTAGGAGGCTAGATCCCGGCCAGTGCTCCATGGGCAGGAGGCTGCCCTCCCACCTGCTCCTCCACAGTCCTCATTTTGGACAATTGCATTTTTAAAACTTTAAATTATTACAAGTAATATACTCACCGTAAAGAAGACAGATGGAAAAACCCAGATAAGCATAAACAGTTAAGTCATAAACTTAAACATAAACCCAGATCGCTTGCCTTGCCCCAGTCGTGCTCCCTGACACGTGTGTGCATGTCCGTGAGCATGGCGTGTATTTGTGCAGGTCACGATGTTCATGTGCATCTTTGCACTCCCTTCCACCCTTGCTTCTTCCTTTACTGCCTAAGGCCCATATCACGGGGATGGGAATTTTGGCATTTGACCTGGAAGCATTTGCCCCACCTGGGCTTGGAAAGAGTTCTGGGCAGGCCCTCAAAGTTTGCAGGAGCCTCCAGAGGACCTGAACATAGCTTAGATGCTGAGTCCATTGCACACACACCCAGAGTCATACACACAAGCCCTGGGCCATTGGCCCTGAGGCCGACCTCCCTCCCAGAAGGTGACGTCACCAAAGCTGACTGCTGGGGCCACGCGTTGGACATGGGCACGATGGGGGCGGGCCCAGATCATGGGCACGATGAGGGAGGCCCAGGTGGAAGGAACGCCAGGCACGGGCACGTAGTGACCTCAGCCCTGGACACGACACGCTTTCCCCACAAGGAAGAGACACACAGGCCTCGCCGGGCAAAGCTGTCCAAGTGCCACACACGTGTCCCGGCAGCTGACGCTGGCTTGGCACAGGCCCGGCTCCCAGGGTCTGGCTTCTACATGTGGAGCGGTGGGCACAGCTGCCAGCTCTGCACAGCGGCTGCGAGGGGAGGCCTGGCTGCTGCCTTCTGGGACCTGTGGTGGGGACGCTTTTCCTGGAGCCTGAAAAGCTTTCCAGATCCTCCCTCCTCCTGCCACACTCCTCCTCCTGCCACACTCCTCCTCCTGCCACACTCCTCCTTCTGCCACACTCCTCCTCCTGCCACACTCCTCCTTCTGCCACACTCCTCCTCCTCAGGCCTCCCTCCTCCCTCTGCCTTCTCCAGCAGCTCTAAGCCCCGCAGGGTCCTCTCATCACTCAGCGCCCGGCCCGAGGCACCACCTGCACCATCAGGGCAGTGGCCTGTCCCCATGGTTTGTGCCAAATCAGGGCAGACCCAGCGTCGTCTGTGGGTGTGTGGGCCGAGGTCCTGTTGGCCGCACAGTTCGCGGGTCTCCAAGCCTCCGTTTTGACCCCAGAGCGTGAGCCAGCTGGTGCCACCAGCAGGAGGGACCCAGAGTTTCTGAGAAACCCAGAGGCTGGACGCCCGTGTCCGAGCTGCAACAGCACCCACGGGAGAGAACCCTGGGACATGGCGAGGCCCCACGTGAGCCAGGGAAGGCCTGGCCTTGAACAGCAGAAAACACAGACGCCCCCGGCTAATGAAGTTCCTGCGAAGTTGCGCTGTATTCCAGCAGACGGGCCCGCCGGCCTGAGGAAGTCACACGCACGTCCCTCTGCGCTTCTCCCTGTTGGGTTTATGCACCGCCTCCCAGACGTCGTGTAGCTGGCACAGATCTCCCGCGCAGTCATTGCCTGAATCTCCCACGCGGGCATTGCCGGGCTCCGCAGGAGGGTGCAGGAGGGGCGCCGGGGAGCACCCAGCCTATCTGGCTGCAGTGGTGGCATTTTAGGAGCCAGAGTCCAGGGCCCGGATGGGACAGATTTGGGGTTTTAGGGGAGCAAGGTGGATTCATCCATCCATACTGCCTCACCAAAAACGGGGTGCATGGGGTGAGGATGAAGATGAAAACGGTGAAAATGGGGGGTGGGGTGGGCCCACAAGCGGGCAGGCCTTGAAACCATCTCACCACAGAACATTCTCGGGGTGCCCCGGCCATGGGTCCAGGAGAAGCCACCCCCAGGGGAGGCTGGCTTTCCACAGGTCCTAGGTCCCCGGGGCTGTGAGCCCAGACAACAGGACTGAGCCACTGAGGGGGACAGAATCCATTCGGTGGAGTGACGTGAAGCCCTGGAAATAAAACCAGGTGGCTTTTTTAAAATAACATAAAATAACATAAAAAATAAACATAACATAAAAATAACATAAAAATGACACTAGGGAGGAGAAAAACCATACAGCCATCTCTTATACAAGGGGTCACGTTCCTAGACCCCTGGGGATGCCTGAACCCCACAGGTCCTATGTGTTTTTGATCTGACAGCAGAGGCAGCTCCTGGGGGACTCACGGGTGCAGAGTGTCCACTGTGTGAATCTACTGGACAAATGGAGGATCCCGTCCTGGGTGGACAGGGCGGGGGCGTCAGAGTTCGTCAAGCTGTGTACAATTTAAAACTTACGAATTGTTTAGTTTTAGAATTTTCCATTTAATAATTTTGGAGCTCTGTTGACCATGGATAACTGAAACTGCAGAAAAAGGGAAACCCTGGGCCGGGCACAGTGGCTCACACCCATCATCCCAGCACTGTGGGAGGCCGAGGCAGGTGGATCACCTGAGGTCAGGAGTTCAAAACCAGCCTGGCCAACGTGGAGAAACGCCATCTCTAGTAAAAGTAAAAAAAAAATTAGCTCGGCATGGTGGTGTACGCCTGTGATCCCAGCTGCTCGGGAGGCTGAGGCAGGAGAATGACTTGAACCCAGGAAGCCGAGACTGCACCATTACACTCCAACCTGGGCAACAGAGCAAGACTCCATCTCAAAAAAAAAAAAAAAAAGAAAAGGAAACCCTGGCTAAGCAGGGATGTCTGCATTTTCCTATTTCTTTTTCAGACCTTCATGTCCTTGGAGATGCCATTGGAGCTTCCTGGCAGCATTGACCAAGTTGCCCCTCCTTTCCTGACAACCTTGGCCTCAGCGCTCACCTTCTGGGCTCACCCTGCTGAAGGCTCACCTTCTGGGCTCACCTTGCTGCGGGGTAGCCAGAAGAGCCCAGGGGCAGGTGCCAGCCTTTAGGAGGGGTTGTGCCTTTTCTGTTCCAGAATCAGGGGAGAGTCCTTCCTACCAAGCATGCCAGTCTTCTTTTCATCCAGGGCTCCTGGGATCTCTAAAAATGCTGGAGATTTCAGTGAAGCCCCAGAGGGGGCGCGATCCGACCTGAGGCGAGCCCTGGAGTTTGCCGGGGGCAGTTTATAGAGGCCCCCCAACAATGGAGTTTGCTGGGTGTAGCTTATAGAGGCCCCCCGACAATGAGTGTAGCTTATAGAGCTCCCACCCCCCACAGTGGTCTTGCCAATGGCTGCACCCTCTTTCAATTTCCAGATGAGGGTCCAAGAGGTGCTGTGGTCACAGTGATGAAGGTGGGGCCTGGGATTGCAGCCCAGCAACCACCTGGGCCCAGCCCTGCGATGTGTCCTCAAGGCAGGAGCTGGGCTGGCTGCACGGGGGCCACCTACAGAGTCATTCCTGGCTGCCTTGCCTGGGGTCCGGGGCCTGACTCCGTGAATGAGTGGTGCTGATGGAGGCTCCAGGACATCCTGCGGGATGTGCAGACACACTGAGGGTGCCCATCTCAACGTCACTGAGTCCTGGGGCCTCTCTCCTCCTGGAGAACCCCAGGGAAGCCAAGTGATGCCACACAAGGGCAATGTTGAATTTTGTTATTTTTAAACGTAGTTTATTTGCAAGCATGGACGTTATTATTGGTGACAAGTGACTTGGGGATAGTAGGTGGGAGCCCCTGTGGGCTCCATCCTCTGTTTCTGCTGTTCCTTGGCCGACAGGAGACTGGGCTCCCTGTGGGGCCTCCCGGGTTTCCTGGGCCTTCCTCTCCGGGCCCCCAAACCCCAGACAAGTCACTCTGGGCTCCAGTCCTCAATTGCCAACTGGAGCTTTGCTTTGGGGACTGAGTTGGCTGACGGCTTGTCGGGACCTTGGAGACCTGGGCCGTGGGTGTCCCTCCAGGGGCTGGGCTGGGAGTGGAGGCTCCTCAGGATGTCTCCCCTGCTCACAGGTAGCACAAGCAGAGGCCCCAGGGCCATGGTCCACACCGGTGCTTGTGTGAGTGTGCACATGTCCACACAATCAAATGCTCACACACAGACATGTGCAAACACTCACACACGGATATAGCCAGACACCCACATTCCACACGTGCACACACTCACACATCCACATATGACACCACATGCCCACACACAGACATGCATGAGCACACACAGACACAGTGGACAGACACGTGTGCGTGCAGCCACATGCCCACACACACGTATACACACGCACATATTCGCAGGCACAGTGAATGCACACCATATACACTTGTATGCCTGTGTTCACACACCTGTGTACACACGAGTACACATGCTCACAATGGGCAAAGCCACACACTAACACATGCAGACACTCACATGCACTCACGCATCTGCTGACAGTCACACATGCCACATGTACACACATGTACACACATGTACACACACGCTCATATGGACACACCAACATACCTTCACAGATGTGCTCACAGTGCACACACTCACATGCATGCACATACACAAGGTATGCACACACACATATACACCCACACGCAGTCACACATGTGCATGCATGAACACACACCCTCACACTCGCGTGCATGAACTCAGCTCTCACCGTGAGCCCGTGCAGCTGGCAGCACAAAAGGTAAAATTAATCGGCAGCCGGGAGGACGGCTGTAGTCACGTGGCCGTCAGCCGCAGACATTGCATTTCGATCAAGGGTGCAGAGTTGTTGCGAGGTACCCAGGTTGGAGGCCTGTCTTGTGCTCATCTGGGCCCAGCACAACAATGAGCCTAGCAAGAGCGTCAGTGCAAGGGCAGTGCTCTCACTGGTCTCCTTGGTCTCCTGGCTGCAGCCACACTGGGCCAGACCTTCTTTGTTCAGCAGGCACTGGTCACGCCTTCTCGACGCAGACGTGAGGTGCGTTTACGCACTCAGTGACCTGCGCTGGACACAGCGAGGGCAGGTGCCCAGTAGCAGGGATGAGGCCTCTTGGGCTGGCCGTGACACCCTCCCCTGCAGCTCCAGCTGTCTGCCTGGGAGGAGGGGCTGCCTGGGTCTGTGAGGGCCACTCAGCAGCACTGCAGGTACCTGGGGCTCAGAAAATGCAGAGGCATCCCCTGCCCTGCCCAGGCATGGGATTGGCTGAGGCATCCTGCCTTCAGCCTGGTCCACACATGACAGGTCCACACATGACAGGTTCACATGTGACAGGTCCACACTTGACTGGGGCATGCATGACAGGTCCACACATGACAGGCCCACACGTGACAGGTCCACACGTGACAGGTTCACATGTGACAGGTTCACGTGACAGGTCCACACATGACTGGTGCATGCTTGAGTTGTTCATTACATGAACAATTCATGACATGACTGGGCCGTGTCAGCTCCAGCTCCCTGCAGAATTTCGTTGACTGTGCTGACTTCCAAGGCCGTGGCCCCTGCTCCCTGCGACGTGGCTGCAGTGCGGATTCCTGCACACACACCACTCAGGAAAGGCAGCAACAGGGTGCTGTGAGCATACAGGGTCTGTCTTGGGAAGAAAAATGTAGGTTTTCTGGGAGGGAAATTGGCGGGTGTAGTTGTTTCCCGCATGCGCCATGACCAAGCGCCACACATGGGTGTGGAAATGGTGCCGCCGTTCTCCACAGCAGCAACTCTCACACCCGCTGGCATCCTACAACTCGATTCAGTCCCGTCACCACCCGTGTGAAAGTTCTCAGCGTGTCCCACCCTCACTAAACAGGAGCTGGAGGCCATGAAGGAGGGGCCCGCACGCGCGGGGTGTGCCCATGAGAAGAACCAAGCGAGAGGCTGGGTATGGCGGCTCACGCCTGTTATCCCAGCACTTCGGGAGGCTGAGGCAAGAAGATTGCTTGAGCCCAGGAGTTCGAGACCAGCCTGGGTTGGTCCCGGTCGAGACCCCGTCCCTATAAAAAAATTTAAAAATTAGCTGGGCATGGTGGTGCCCACCTGTAGTACCAGCTACTCAGAAGGCTGAGGTGGGAGGATTGCTTAAGCCCAGGAGACAGAGGCTGTAGTGAGCTGAGATTGTGTCACTGCACTGAAGCCAGGGTGACAGAGTGAGACTCTGTCTCAAAAAGAAAATGGAACTATGCAAGAAATTCCTCCGGGCCACAGCACTTCAGATAAGTGTCCTGCATAGGCCGGGCGCAGTGGCTCACGCCTGTAATCCCAGCACTTTGGGAGGCCGAGGCGGGCGGATCACAAAGTCAGGAGATCGAGACCATCCTGGCTAACACGGTGAAACCCTGTCTCTACTAAAAATACAAAAAAATTAGCCGGGCGCGGTGGTGGGTGCCTGTAGTCCCAGCTACTTGGGAGGCTGAGGCAGGAGAATGGCGTGAACCCGGGAGGCGGAGCGTGCAGTGAGCCGAGATCCCACCACTGCCACTACACTCCAGCCCGGGCGACGAGCAAGACTCCGTCTCAAAAAAAAAAAAAAAAAAAAAAAAAAATGTCCTGCACAAAGGCAGCTGCCTGACATCTTGACAGCCAGGGGAAGCCACTCCCGATGCCCTTGGCCCTGCAGGACCCGGCTCTGCTGTGCCTCTGAGCCAGCCTGTGCCAGCATTGTCCTGCACCTCACCTCCTGCTGCAGGAACCCCTGAGGCCGGAAGGACACCTGTCGAAAGCCACCACGGGCAGGCCTGGTGTGGGGTGGAGGCTGCGATGAGGGCCACGACTTCAGCTGACTGGGGGCGCCACACAGAGCCTTGGGCTCTGTGCTTCACCCGCTTTTCTTTTTTTTTTTTTTTTTTTTTTTTTCTTTTGAGACGGAGTCTTGCTCTGTCGCCCGGGTTGGAGTGCAGTGGCCGGATCTCAGCTCACTGCAAGCTCCGCCTCCCGGGTTTACGCCATTCTCCTGCCTCAGCCTCCCGAGTAGCGGGGACTACAGGCGCCCGCCACCTCGCCCGGCTAGTTTTTTGTGTTTTTAGTAGAGACGGGGTTTCACTGTGTTAGCCAGGATGGTCTCGATCTCCTGACCTCGTGATCCGCCCGTCTCGGCCTCCCAAAGTGCTGGGATTACAGGCTTGAGCCACCGCGCCCGGCCTTACCCGCTTTTCTTACTCGTCCTCCCAGCAGTCCTGCGAGCTCAGAAGCCTCAGGGCCTCCACTTCCAGGAGAGGAAATGAAGATCTGGTGCCAGGTCGCCCAGCCCAGGCTCCTGGCGTGACAGACGTCAATTATCGTCTATGACAGTAACAGGGACCACTCTTACCCACCAGCACCCACCCCTGGCCCAAGCACCTGGTCACTTGTAGGTGCAGCTCTCCTGGGTGCCCGGTGACATGGTGGGGAAACAGATTCAGGGAGATTCATGGCCTCGTGGGGGGCCCCCGCAGGTGGCCAGGTGGCTGGTGGGTGGAGGGGAGCTGGGCCTGGCCCGGGACTGGGCCACCTGCCATTGGTGCGGGGACAGGGGCCGCTCCTCCCTCTCCCTGGCTCCCCATGAAACCGGGCCCTGGGAACACCTCTGATCCGTGTGTTTTTATTTAAACGCTCCCTAGAGCATATTTGTCTCGAGTACGAGGGGCATCTGGATTCAATCAAAACGACAGCTGGGCGTCTCGCCCCGGCCATTCCAGAGTGGGCGTGGAGCCAGCCAGTCTGTGTGCAGTACGGCTGTCCTTGTGTCCCCTCCCCAGGTACTGCTGGGCCCTCGGTGCCTCGGTGTCCCTTCCTACACGGCTCCCCAATGTCCCCGAGGAGCCAGCCAGCCCCCAGCACCTCCCGCCTTTGCAGACCACAGAGTATGAGGGAAAAGCGCTCGTGTCTGACGTCCTGGCCGTGCGCTCCTGCAGCACTCTCGTGCTTATCACCACATGGCACATACTTCTCCTCCCACCTGTACCCTGCTGCTGGGAACGTGCCTGAAGGCACATTCCCACCTGCACAGACATTCCTGCCAGCGAGTCTCCTGAAAGGCAGGAGGCCAGGAGAGGCCGTGGGGGTGCCCTGTGCCTGGTATTAGACAGTAGCAGCTGGTGGCATGATGATTAGGCTTGGCCCATGGAGAGTCATCTTGTTCTTCTCCATGACAAGCACCTGCTGGAAGGCGACTTCCTCTTGGTTTGTTTAGGGAACAGGGACAAGGGTCCAGTTGGGAGGAGCCAAGCTCACGTGGTCACCTGCAGTGTTTCCTTTCCTCTTCCTCCTTTAAAAACTATTTCAGGCCGGGCGCAGTGGGTCACGCCTGTAATCTCAGCACTTTGGGAGGTTGAGGAGGGTGGATCACGAGGTCAGGAGATCGAGACCATCCTGGCTAACATGGTGAAACCCCATCTCTACTAAAAATACAAAAAATTAGCGGGGCGTGGTGGCGGGCGCCTGTAGTCCCAGCTACTCGGGAGGCTGAGGCAGGAGAATGGCCTGAACCCAGAGGCGGAGCTTGCAGTGAGCCGAGATTACGCCACTGCACTCCAGCCTGGGCGACAGAGCAAGACTCTGTTTCAAAATAAAAGAAAAAAAAAAAACAAACCTGGAACTGAGGTCTTATTCTGAGCCAGCACTGGGCTTAGGGATTTACACAACATAACCCCATTCAACTTCACAAGCCCATAAAGAGGGGCCCTGACTTCCCTGATCTACAGCTGAGGAAAGTGGAATGGGCAGGTCAGGGTATGGGGACCCCAGCTGGGAGCACTTTCCCCGCTGGCCTCGGAGGCGGGAAGGGAGCGGAGCCAGGAACCATGCAGCAGAGCTCAGGACACCCGTGGGGTCCAGAGTTGGGAAAGGAACTGGGAGGGAGTGGCAGAGGTGTGGAGGGGAGACAGGTATTGAGGCCTGGGCTCCACCACTTGCTCTGTGATCTCCAGGAAGGCCCCTGGCCTTGCTGAAGCTGAGTTTACTCATCTGTAAGATGGGATGAATGCTGGCACCAACCGAATAGCGGGGGGAGGATCAAATGAGAAGGTCAGGAGATGCAAGCCCTACGCGGCCAACGCCGTGTCTGTCTTTCCTCTGTTTCTCCCGGATGCTGGGTTCGCCAACAGGAGAAGAGAAGCTGGGGAGAGCAGCTGGACCCAGTGCTCACCTGGCTCACCTGACCTCCAGGAGCATTTCCTGGAGGACCCAGTGCTCACTCGGCTCACCTGACCTATTTCCTGGAGGACCTAGTGCTCGCCCGGCTCACCTGACCTCCAGGAGCATTCCCCAGAGGACCCAGTGCTCACCCGGCTCACCTGACTTCCAGGAGCATTTCCTGGAGGACACAGGTGACCTGGCTCCTGTCCCATTTGCCCATTTGTGGGGACAACTAAGCAATGTGGTGGTGGCTCTGCCCAGAATGAGCGCTGGCCTGGAAGCCTGCAGCCCCGAGGCTGGTTCCCACTGGTTCTGCCTTCTCCAGAGCAGCCGTTCCTACCAGGCCAGTTCCCCTGCGGAAGCTCCCAGTGGACACCTGAAGCCTCTGCCATACCCCTCAGTCACAGCCCCCGAGACCAGGTAGGTTTGCCTCTGAGCTGGGCTGGTGCTCCAGTAGGGCAGACTGGACTCCAGTGGTGGAGGAGAAGAGAGGTGATGGTAGCTGGGCAGCCACTGGTGGCACAGCAGGCAGGCAGCATGTTATCCAGAAAAGCAAACGGAGGCAGAGTGGTGGGCAACGTAGCTCAAATCCAGGCTTTTTACCCCAAGGCCAGAATTTTTCTGCTTTGAGGCAGAGGGAGCAGGCGAGGCAAGGGTGCTGGTGGGGGGCGAGGGCAGCAGGGGTGAGGGCGGTGGGGGGGGTGAGGGTGGCAGTTGGGGGGGCGGTCAGGGGTGGGGGTCAGGGCCGTGCCCCTTGCTGCACCGAGGGGCCCTGGCGTACCTTGGAGGGCTTCCCTCTCACCAGCCAGCAGCACCCCTAGGGTGCCCGGCTGTCCCTCCTTGAGTCCTGTAGACTTTGGCCCATCGGGGCCACGTGTGGCTCTGCTCAGCCTGGGGGACAAACTCATGATAGACAGGGAGGGGTCCGGGCAAAGACGCCCCCAAACTGCTCTCACGGGGAGACAGCCTATCTGGTGGGTGGGACGTGTGGTCGGTGCGTGGGATGTGTGGGTGGTGGGATGTCAGTGGGTGGGATGTGTGGTCGGTGGGTGGGATGTGTGGCCGGTGCGTGGGATGTGTGGCCGGTGGGATGTGTGCGTGGGATGTGTGGTCGGTGGGTGGGATGTGTGCGTGGGATATGTGGTCGGTGGGTGGGATGTGTGGCTGGTGCGTGGGATGTGTGGTCGGTGGGTGGGATGTGTGGCCAGTGCGTGGGACGTGTGGCCGGTGCGTGGGATGTGTGGCCGGTGGGTGGGATGTGTGGCCGGTGCGTGGGATGTGTGGCCGGTGGGTGGGATGTGTGGCCGGTGGGTGGGATGTGTGGCCGGTGCGTGGGATGTGTGGCCCGTAGGTGGGTTGTGTGGCTGGCAGACATAGGCTACAGGCAGGAGCCACTGCTGCAGCTGGAGTTCACACTCCCCAGAGCCAGATTCCAGTTGGTGAGAGTCACCCCCTGAGACCTTGCTCCATTCCCGGGCAGACCCTCCCACCCTGGCCCACTTATAGATGTCCTTCAAGGTACAGCTTAAATCTCACCTTCTGCATCAGACAGTTCGGGCTGCTATAAGAAAGGACCAGGGGCTTGAGGGCTTATACACAACAGACCTCTCCGTCTCACAGTTCTGGAGGCTGGAGTCCAAGATCAAGGTGCTGGCGTGGTTGGGTTCTGGTGAGGACCCATTTCCAAGCTGCAGATGGCCAGCTTCTCACTGCATCCTCACATGACAAAAAGAGGGCTGGTAGCTCTCTGGGTTCCCGTTCATGAGGGCAGCAGTCTGATTCATGAGGGTCCGCCCTCATGACTTAATCACCTACCAAAGGCCCCACCTAATACCATCACTCTAGGAATAATGATTTCTTTTTTTCTTTTTTCTTTTTCTTTTTCTATTTTTTTTTTTGAGGCAGAGTCTCGCTCTGTCGCCCAGGCTGGAGTACCGTGGTGCGATCTCGGCTCACTGCAAGCTCCGCCTTCTGGGTTCACGCCATTCTTCTGCCTCAGTCTCCCAAGTAGCTGGGACTACAGGGGCCTGTCACCACGCCTGGCTAATTTTTTGTACTTTTAGTAGAGACGGGGTTTCACCGTGTTAGCCAGGATGGTCTCGATCTCCTGACCTCGTGATCCGCCCATCTTGGCCTCCCAAAGTGCTGGGATTACAGGCATGAGCCACCGCACCAGGCTGGGATAAGGATTTCAATATATGAATTTGGGGAGGACAGAAACATTCAGTCCACTGCACCTCCTGCACAATTCCAGCTCCTCCCAGTGGGGTCACACCCTGTGCTCTGAACTCAGCCTCTTCCCCCAATTTCATGAGATACTTTGTGAAGCAGCATGGCTTCATGGGACAGGACAGTGAAGCAGCTATGGACATGGGCTCTGGACATGGGCTCCAACCAGAATGTGTAGCCCCAAGTCCCTACTCTGCCACTTACTGGCTGTGGGTTACTGAGTTACTGTGGGTTAAGTGAGTTACTTTCTCTGCTTCACTGTCCTCACACGCAAAATAGACACGGTCATTGGCTTATTGTGAGAATTAAATGAGTTAATATGTATAAACTGCCAAGAACAATGCCAACACAATCATCAACATCACCATCACCGCCGTCATCATCACCATATCATTGCCATCATTATCACCACCACCACCATCACCACCATAATCATTGCCATCATCATAATCACTATCACCATCCCCACCATCATCACCATCATCACCATCACCATCATCACCACCACCATCACCACCACAATTACTGCCATCATCATAATCCCTATCACCATCCCCATCACCATCATCACCATCACCACCACAATTATTGCCATCATCTTAATCACCATCACCATCCCCACCATCATCACCATCACCATCACCATCCCCACCATCATCACCACCATCATCTTCATCACCATCATCACCATCATCACCATCATCACCATCATCACCATCCCCACCATCATCACCATCATCACCATCATCACCATCATCACCATCATCACCATCATCACCATCCCCACCATCATCACCATCACCACCACAATTATTGCCATCATCTTAATCACCATCACCATCCCCACCATCATCACCATCACCATCACCATCCCCACCATCATCACCACCATCATCTTCATCACCATCATCACCATCATCACCATCATCACCATCACCACCATCATCTTCATCACCATCATCACCATCATCACCATCACCGCCATAATCATTGCCATCATCATAATCACTGTCACCATCACCATCATTGCCATCACCATGACCATCATCTTCACCACCACCATCATCACCATCACCATCGGGGTTGAACTTCCAGCTCCTTCTCTACTAGCTGCATGGCTTCAGGTGGGCTAGTGAACCTTTCAGTACCTCGGTCTCCTCCTCTGTGAGTGGAGGTAACAATGCTTCCACTCCCAGATTCCTTTGAGGATGAATGTGGCTAACCTGTGCCCCGATATGACAGTGCATGTGGGTAGTCACTTCCTTGTGCCAGGAACATGCACAGAGTGTCACCTCATTTGGTCTCCTCAAGGACCTGGGGGGTGGAAGTATTCTTATCCTTATTTTACAGACGCGGAAACAGGCTTGGGTAATGCAGGATTCTGCCAAGGCCTCACAGCAGTCAGTGGAGGGGCTTGGAGAATGCCCAGAACCACCTGTGGCCAGACTCCGTGTCCCTTCCTGACTCTCTTCTAGTGGGACCCACCCGCGCCCCCCATCAGCAATTTTCACTCCCACGCATGCAGCAGAGCCCCTGGGGAGCTGCAGCAGTGCTGCTGGGACTGGTCTGGCTGGAGCTTGGCTCCAGAACCTCCCCCCAGCTTCCCAGGGCCCCTGAGTGAGCTGAGTTGAGACAGGGGCCACTGACCCCTCTCAGGGCCTCCTGTGGTGCCTGGCACTGGGGAACTGTCATGACTAGCCAAAGCCTGGGCCAGTGGCTCCTGTGGGAAGGGGTCCTGACAGTACAGCAGGGAAAAGGGGGTAAGGGCTGCAGTGCACCCTGCTGAAGTCCAGCCTCCAGCCCTGGGGAGGAGGTGGCTCCCTCAGGCCCCCCAGGCAGGTAGATTAGGGGCAGGGCTGCTGGCACCGGGCCCGACTGCTCTGGGCAATACATTTTGCAAGCAGGAGTCTGGGAACAGGACATGTGAGTTGGTGCACAGACGTGACGCACACGGGGATGGGTACCACTGGACAGCAAGGTTGCAGGGTGTGGCACTGCTGTGGTGTCACAGGTCTGGCCCAGCCAGCCCCCGGGAAAAGTGGCTCTTCCCTCCCCAGCATCTTGTTTTAGCCACAACACTCACCAGGTGACCCCGCTGCAAAAAACTAGAAACAATTCTCAGTAAACGAGCCTCTGTGGGCCACTATTTCTCCATGTCCTCACTGGCTGTGACCTCCACTCTACAGAAGGGGACACTGAGGCTCAGAGAGGTCCAGTAGCTTGCCCAGGGCCACACAGCAAGCCCTCATCAGGAAAGGGCCAGCCTCTGCTCCTGGTGTGTCCGTCCAGAACTCGGGCAGCCACATAACATGGCTTTGCAAATGTTTCTGGAAGGTGGCGATGAGGCAGCAGGTCTGTGTCCACACTGCATGTAGTGGGAGAAGGGCCACAGGTCTCGGGGCCAGGCCAGGCTGCACCCGCTCCTGGCCTCCCCACCACCTCCCCTCCCGGATTCATGGTGAGTTCCACAAACATTCCTACTCACCTGAGTGACAAGTACCTCGAGAGAAAACGACACAGGGGCTTAGGTGGGTGGGGACAGCAATCCACAGTCGCCTGCAGAGGCAGAAGCCAGATGCGAGGGGCTCCCCGAAAGTCAGGCCTGGAGAGGCAATTCCGGAGGAACTTCCAGCTGACGGGGAAACTCCGGCCTGTCTGGAGATGGCTCACGGTCCGTCCAGCCAGGGTCGGGGGACCAGGAGGGACACGGCTCACAGCCCGTCCAGCCAGGATCAGAGGGACCAGGAGGGACACGGCTCACAGCCTGTCCAGCCAGGATCAGAGGGACCAGGAGGGACCACCCAGTGCTGAATGCAGGCTGACCGGAGCACTCTGAGAGAACGGGGCGGGGGCTGCTGCTTTGCACCGGTGTCTGGAGGGCCTGCCCAGCTGCTCAGTCAGGACACCACGGCGCTTAGCCCCTCAGCTGCACTGGGGCCGAGGCCTCAACTCTCCTTCCCAAAGCGCGTTTCACAGACTGCCAGCTCTGGGAGAAGTCCCAAGAAAAACAGCGTTCCGTGTCGGGCGGTTCGGGGAACACCAAACGCTGTAACCTCCCCTCCCATCCCCTTGGAGGTCTGTCATGTGTTTGGACGAGTCCCGTGGACGGAAACCCGTCACTGTGTTTGACCCAGATTCCTGGACACATCTGACTTGAGCCCTTTGTGCAGACCACAGACCGAGGCAGTGGAGGCCACCAAGCTCTTGGATCCAGGGCCCCCCTCACTCCGTCCCCTTCTTGCCTCCACTGTGGCCCCTCTGGACCCGGCTCTCCCTCTCCCTGCAAGCCATGCGTGCTCACCACCTTCCCGAAACTGCATGCGGGGCCCCTGCTGAGCCAACGCTCTGCTGCCACCATCCTGAAATGCTTAATACTTCTTAAAGAAGGGCACACATTCTCATTGTCTTCTTTTTGTTTGTTTGTTTGAGACAGGATCTCACTGTGTCACTCAGGCTGGAGTGCAATGGCATGATCTTGGCTCACTGCAACCTCCAACCCCCAGGCTCAAGCGATTCTCCCACCTCTGCCTCCCGAGTAGCTGGGATTACAGACGCTCCACCACGCCTGGCTATTTTTATTTTTTGTATTTTTATTAGAGATGGGGTTTCACTATGTTGCCCAGGCTGGTCTTGAACTTCTGACCTTGTGATCCTCCCGCCTCGGCCTCCCGAGGTGCTGGGATGACAGACGCTCCACCACGTGCCCGCACATTTTCATTTTCTTTTTTTTTTTTTTTTTTTTTGAGAGGGAGTCTGAGTCTGGCTCTGTGGCCCAGGCTGGAGTGCAGTGGCCGGATCTCAGCTCACTGCAAGCTCCGCCTCCCGGATTTACGCCATTCTCCTGCCTCAGCCTCCCGAGTAGCTGGGACCACAGGTGCCTGCCACCTCGCCCGGCTAGTTTTTTGTACTTTTTAGTAGAGACGGGGTTTCACCGTGTTAGCCAGGATGGTCTCGATCTCCTGACCTCGTGATCCGCCCGTCTCGACCTCCCAAAGTGCTGGGATTACAGGCTTGAGCCACCGCGCCCGGCCCACATTTTCATTTTCTATGGGCCCTACAGATGACACAGCTGGCCCTGCCTCTGGGCCTCAGTTTCCTCTCCTGAAAAGGGGAGGGGTTAGTAAAAAGGACAGCTGCCTCTCAGGGTGCTGAGGGAAGACTCGCTGAGGGCTGAGAACAGGGGCCCTGGTCACCAGACCCCACCTAGAGCAGCCATGTCCCCAAGAGGCCTCGGGGGAGGAGAGACGCCCACGTGGACATCCCTGGGGCCGGCCCAACGCTCCCTCTGATTGGCCGCAGAATCAACGCTCCCTCTGATTGGCCGCAGAATCGCTTCCTCCCTGTGGGCAGGCAGCCTGTGGACAGGGTGGTGGTCTTCCTCACCCCCTGGGGTCTAGCCCATCTCTCCTCTGCTGTGGACACTCAGCACCCACCCCAGGTGCCTGGACACGACCACCACCTTGGACACCACTGCCTGGAAGAAGACGGGTTCCCATGCCACCCTTGAGAAATTTGCCTGGTGTGCCCACGCGGCCCTCACCTGCCACACCCGGCACAGACCAAGCAATTTCACTTCCCAGTCCCCGGGGTGGGTGGCAGCAGGCACGGTGGGTGGAATGTTCCAACACCCACACACTGCACACTTCCGTTCGGGGCAGCTGGGCAGGGCGGCCTCTGGGAGCATGAGCCCCTCAGAGTCCAAGGAGCCTGTTGAGAGCCCAGCTTCCAGCATCGGGGGACGGCTGGGGACAGCGCCTCTGCTCTCACAGCCTGGGGTGCCACTGAGCCCCAAGGACAGACCCCCAGAGTGGAGGACACTGCCCAGCCCTCTGAGCCTCCTTGCCACATGCCGTGGGTGGTGGACTGGGCCCCCGGGAGCTCTAAACCGGTCCCTGGTCTGTGACACCCTCCCCGGGCCACCAGACAGAGCAGGGTTATGATGTGCAGAGCAAGCGACGCCTCAGAATGTGCCTTCCAGGCCGTGGTGGGTGGTGAGAGGCAGAACTCTTCTAGAAGCTGGAGCCAGGCCTGAGGCTATGTCCATCGCAGGACGGCCCTGGTGGCCCCGGGCTCTCCCGGCAAGTCCCTGCAGGCCCAGGTCTCCCTGCCGTGCTGGAAGGAGGGCCGCTTAGGACCACAGGAAAACCCTCCTGTGGGTGGGAGGCCGGGGTCCTAGCAGGTTGGCCTGGGATCTGCTGGGCCTGCTCTGCGGGACCCGGAGAAGTCACTTGGAGAGGGAGCTCTGGAGCCACAGGGTCACAACTGCGTGTTGCTCAGATCTCAAGTTTGTGAAGCCTAGAGGTCGGATGACGGGCCAGGCTCGCAGGATACACTTGCCTCATGGACGTCTCTCCCCGAACCACCGCAGGGCCTGGTCAAAGGGCGTTCACTCTTGGCGGAGAGAAAGGAGACACGTCTCACACACCTGACAGGGAAGGAACAGGAGCGAGCAGCTGTTCCCGCCTGGCTGACGAGCAGACTGAGATTCAGAGAGGAACCCAGGCAGCCGGTGGGCAGCAGTCTCGGGCCTCAGCACTGTGATGCTCCCCTGCCCAGGTCCTGGTTAGAAGCCTAGTTTAACGGGACTCCCTGATAGCCGAGGGGCCATGCCATCCCACAGGGCACCCTGAACACCAGCCGCTGGCCATTCCCCACCCCTCCCCTGCAGGATGCAGCGTGGAGAACCAAGCCAGGGCTGATCTGGTGGGGCAGGGATTGTGTGGAGCCAAGAACACGGCTGAGGCTCCCCGCCTCCCACAGCCCAGAGGCAAGACCCAGGCTGAGGCCCGGGGAGGCTCTTCTGTGCCCCTCCCCACAGGTCACTCCCTGAGCCAACCATGCCCCTGGGTCACAGTCGGGGTTCTTGGACAACCTCTTTTCCTGGAAGCCATGAGTGCTCCTGGGTTATGTGGCCCAGCCAGCCCAGCGGATGGCCAGGGTGGGGATGGTCATGCGCTCAGCAGAAGGCCAGCCCACGTTTCCGGGGGCCCCAGTGGCTGGGAAACTCCCAGGGGCCGGGCCCTCCCCGCCCAGTCTCCCTTCCTCCTTCTCTGGCCTGGCCTGGCTGGACCACACCTGGGACCGTGGCCACCTGTGCCCCCTTTTCTCAGCCTGTTCTTGCTTGGGCCACCCGGGACACTCCAGCACCCCAAGACAAGTCAGGGCCAGTAGACTCCCCTGCAAAGAGGGCCCCAGTGCGGAAGCCCTCGGAGACGTCAGCCCTGACTCACGGTGCGGAGGGGAGACGGAGCTACCGTGCAAAGGACGCTTCAGCCCCGCCTTGGCAGGCTGGATAAGGCGGAGTGCACCAGGCCCTTGGGCAGCCCAGTGGGCAGAGCCCAGAAGAGGGGGGCGCACGGCCCGGCCTGAGGAGCAGGGTGGGGACCCTGTACCAGGCAGACACCCTCAAGCCTCCCCATGCCCCTTTGGCCTTCCCTTACTTGGCTGGGGCTCCCTTCCTGCAATCGAAGAGCCCCTGGCATCTCCAGCCCTTGGGCCAGGGGACCTGGACCCCACCCCCATGTGTCCCCAGAAGCTAAAGGGACCCTGTGGAATGGGGCCGGACTTAGGCTTCTTGCCCCCCAGGCAGGCGTGAGGCTCCAGGGGAGCAGAGCAGGTCAGCAGCTGCTCAGAAGCCTGGCAGGGTTTGCAGGGCCTGGGTTTCCCCGAGCTCATCTGCACAGAGCCCTGACTTCTGGCTCCAGGACCAGAGCAGGAGACATGGGAAGAAGAGCGAGGGTAGAAAGTGAAGTGCCAGGGGAGGAAGGAGGTGCTGGCCCAGGAGGCACATGCACTGGCCCGGGAGGGTAGAGAGCAGGGTGCCGGCAGTGGGAGGCAGGTGGGGGTGGCCCAGGTGGCATGTGCACCAGCCTGGGGCCAAGGGGGCGTGGGACTGTCCCTCTAAGCCAGGGATCCTGGTTTTGTCCTTGGATCAACTCATGCTGTCAGGAGCGGCCAGGCCGCAGGGGTCAAAGGTGACCACAGGCTCTAGCAGCTTTCCCGGGCCCAGAATCCCCCGTCCAGGATGGGCCTGGAGTGTGACCACCACCCTAAGCCCCAGACACACTCATCCAGCCACCCTTGAGGGTGGGGCCCAGGTAGAGCAGGGCTCCCTGTTTCCTTTTGGGCCTGTGTCTCTGTGGGGGCACCCAAAACCAGCACTTTTTGGCTTCTCTGCAGGCCTCCATGAGTACCTTCAGGAGCCCCCCAAGCCCTCCCACCTTGCCGTCCCCCCAGCTCCCACCGACCTCACTCCCTCCCCTCCCACTGCAGCCTTCCTGCCACCATGGCCGCCCCGCTTTGTCACCCTCCTCTTGTCAGACCCCATCCTTGTCCACACCCCGTCCTTCCCGCCCTCTGTGCTCTGGGCTCTGAGGCCCTGCTTGGTCCCCTTCATGCCCCTTAACTGTGGGGTGTCTCACACACTTCTATGATTCTCACGGCCTCTTTGAGGCTGGGTGGTCCCAGACCCCCACCCCCACTAGGAGACCCCACAGCTCCTCAACCTCCCCTTGTCCGTGGGTCTCCATCAGCTTGGGGTCCTTGGGCCTGGTTGCCGCATTCCCATCGCCCTGCCGAGCCTGGGCCCCAGGCTTCACCCCCCACCTCCTGCCCTGCCTCGCTCCAGCCGTGCCCTCACGGGCTCCCCCTGCCTGATCATCCGGCTAGCTCCGTGGCGATCGAAGCTTTGGAGAGCCCGGGCGAGCCCCTAAAGGCCTAAGCTGGAGTTGGTACACAGTCTCTCCCACAAAACTGCAAGGTTCCCACTCCTTGTGGGGGAGCAGCAGGGCCCCTGTGTGGGCACGGGTGAGGGGTGCAGGGACGGGGCCACCTTTGCAAGGAATCTCCCCACCCACCCTGGAGCTTCACACTCCTCACCATGGGGGTGGAGGCTGGAGGTCAACGTTTCCCCCACAGCCCAGCATCCCTTCGCCCTTTCGGTAGCCAGACCTTGAAAATCACTGGGAAACTTCCTGGGTGCAGGTGGACTCTGCTGTTAGCCCAGGGCCCTGGCAAGAGGCTGCTGGCCCGTGTGGCCAGGTCTTGGCCACTGGTCCGTGGAAGCCGGGGATTGGTTAGGGGAGCTGCTCCCAGCTGCTATTTTACTTCTTCATAATTTTACATCATGAGGTATTTTTTCTTCTCTTAAAACTTCTCCACAGGTGGCTGCCGTACTTCATTTGAGGGTATGAGGTGACGACGGGGCCAGCGCCCCTGGGGCAGCTGAGACCAGGGCGGGGAAGATCATAAATCAGGCAGGAGCCAGTGCCCGGTGGAGGTGAGCACATGGAGGGACGGTGACCACTGGTCCTGGGAGCGAGCACGGAGCCCACCGGAAAGCAAGGAGCCCAGCGGGAAAGCTCTGAGCCTATGGGAAGGGGCGGAGCCCACCGGGAAAGGGCGAAGCCCACGGGAAAGCGCGGAGCCCACGGGAAAGCGCGGAGCCCACGGGAAATCAGGGCTGCACACCAGTTCAGATGCTTCCAGTGTCCACTGCATGCCCTGTCCGCCTCGGAAGAAGGTGGGCGCTCAGGGGCACCCTCAGCATCGTGCTGTGTCCACACCTGGGGGCTGCTTCTGAAGGAGGAGGGGCATTTGCAGGAGGAGGGGAGAACCCCAGGAAGAAGGAAAGACCCCAAGGCCCGTGGCGGGGCCGCCCTGCTGGGCTGAGGTGCAGGACAGGGGGACGTGTGCGGACGGATGTGTAGCTTGGATTTCATCCTGTAGATTTAACCTGCACGGACCAGGCCTGTGTCTGCCTGAGGCTTGGCTGGGGTTGCTTGAACGCACGCATACAGAGTTCTAAAAGGCCATGGGAAGGCGCCTGAACCTTCCCTTAAATCACAGGAGTGAGCAGGAAAGAATCCGCGTGATGGCCGGGCTAAGATCCCAAATCCCAGTAATCATTGTGACATGGTTAAGGAACAGGGTGCAAGTCCCACCAAGAATTCCAAAAGAAAACTTCATATGCAAACCAGAATCACATCCATCAGCTGAGTCTTCATTTTCTTTTTTTGAGACAGGGTCTCGCTCTCTCGCTCAGGCTGGAATGCGGTGGTGCAATCTCGGCTCACTGCAGCCTCTACCTCCTGGGCTCAAGTGATTCTCACACCTCAGTCTCCCGCATTGCTGAGACTACTGACGTGCACCACCATGCCTGGCTATTTGTTTTGTATTTTTAGTAGAGATGGGGTCTCACCATATTGCCCAGGCTGGTCTCAAACTCCTGGGCTCAAGCAATCCTCCTGCCTTGCCGTCCCACAGCCGTGCACCACTGCACCCAGTGACGAGTCTTCATTTTCTTCACATGCCAACAAAAATAAGTATCCCTGGGAGGGCAGTGACAGGGGAGGCAGAGGCAGGCTAAGTGCTCACACACGGGGAAATGGTTCCTCACACAGGTGGTCAGAGAAAAAGAAGGCAAGTACTAGAAAATTAAAACAGGATGAATATCTCTCTAGCTACTAGTGAAAAATAGAGTGAAATGTGCCACACCTGCCTAGGGCTAGAAAACAGCAGACACAGAGCAACACCAAACAATCATCGCCCTAAGATGACGGGAGCACATGTGTCACCGGCAAGAGCAAAAAACATGCACGGATCCCCCCTGGCAGCCTCAGATCTGCTTTCTGTCCCTATGGGTTTGCCTACTCTGGGTACGTTCTGAGTTAATTTTTGTTTAAGTTGGGAGACTTAGGTCAAAGTTCCTTTTTTTTTTTTTTTTTTTGGCCGATAGATGTCTGATTCTTCCAGCACCATTTGTTGAAAAGCTGCTCTTCCTCCACTGAATTGTTTGTATGTCTTTGTCAAAAATCAGGTGGGCATGTTTGTGGCGGTCACTTTCTGGGTTTTCTGCTCTGTTCCGTTGGTTCGGGAGTCTACCCTGCTGCACACGTCACTTTCTCAACACTGTCACGATGGATGAGGCTTTAATACCCACGCCAGCTAGAGTGACGCCTCCACTTTTTTCTCCCTTGTTTCAGGATTTGGTTTTATTTGTTTGAGCTGGAGTTTTGCTCTTGTTGCCCAGGCTGGAGTGCAGTGGCACGATCTTGGCTCGCTATAATCTCTGCCTCCCAGGTTCAAGTGATTCTCCTGCCTCAGTCTCCCGAGTAGCTGGGATTACAGGCACAACCACCACGCTCGGCTAATTTTTGTATTTTTAGTAGAGATGGAGTTTCACTATGTTGGCCAGGCTGGTCTCAATCTCCTGACCTAGTGATCCACCTGCCTCAGCCTCCCAAAGTGCTGGGATTACAGGCATGAGCCATCAAGCCTGGCCTAATTTTTGTATTTTTCAGTAGGGACGGGGTTTCGCCATGTTGGCCAGGCTGGTCTTGAACCCCCGACTTCAGGTGATCCACCCGCCTCAGCCTCCCACAGTGCTGGGATTACAGACATGAGCAACCACGCCTGGCCAAGATTGTTTTTTTGTTTTGTTTTTTCTTCCGAGATGGAGTCTTGCTCTGTCACCAAGGCTGGAGTGCAGTGGTGTGATCTTGGCTCACTGCAACCTCTGCCTCCTGGGTTCAAGCGATTCTCCTGCCTCACCCTCCTGAGTAGCTGGGACTATAGGCATGTGCCACCATGCCTGGCTAATTTTTGTATTCTTATTAGACACAGGGTTTCACCATGTTGGCCAGGATGGTCTCAATTTCCTGACCTCATGATCTGCCTGCCTCGGCCTCCCAAAATGCTGGGATTACAGGCATGAGCCGCCGCACCCAGTGGTTGTTTTAAGTATTCTAGGTCCTTCGCCTTTCTTTACAAATTTTATTTTATTTATTTTCTTTTATCTCCTCAACCCCAATCGTTAACCCCAAGCCCCAGGCAATAACCACTTTACTCTTAGCTTCTATGGGGGATTGGCATTTTTAGATTCCACACATTTGTAAGATGGGCAATGTGTGTCTCCGCACCCAGCTGATTTTACTTGTGTGACGTCCTCCAGGCTCACCCAAGACGTTGCTCCTTTTTGAGGGCTGCATAATACTCCATCGTGGGTGTGCCAAGCTTTCTTCATCCATCCACTGAAGGGCAGAAGGTCAAGGGTGGGACCTGTATCCACCGTCCTGCCACCACCCTAACAGCACCCCCTCGGCCACTCTCCCATGGTCTTCCTGCTGTGGAGGCCGAGCTGCCCAGGGAGGCTGAGGCTGGAGGCAAGGTTTGGCCACCTTTGCCAAAGGCCTGGGTCCCAGGGGCAGGGAAGGGCTACCCCCATCGGTGTACAACCTTGACAGTCCAGGTCATCTCTGGGGTGACGCCGGACACAACAGTCTTTCCCTACCCCCCAAGTCAGGCCAGCCCAGCCCTGGCACCTCTCTGGCAGTGGTTAGCTAGGGTTAAAGCTAACTGGGCTCTCCTGTCATCCCCGCCTGGCAGTGGGGACCCTCCTGCTGCCTGTACTGAGTGGCTCGCTGGTTAACTGTGGAGGAAACCAGTGGCTCTCGATCCCTCAGTGTTTCCTTACAGCAGCCTCTGCACTGTTCAGGGAAATTGTGGCGTGAGCACCTCTGCTGTGTGTGGAACTGGAAGCAGCTTGGGCTTGGTGGCAGCTTGGGTTGCCAATGGCCACTGAGCCCAAGCTTGAGGCTCCAGGCCCTGGTGAAGGAGACAGACAGGAAGGGCTGGTGGGGCAGGAGAGCCCAGCACAGACTGCACCATCTCAGACTGGCCTGGGCGCCCGCTAAGGAGGCTCCCAGAGGCCCAGGTCCTGCAGCTGTCCAGGAGGAGGTGGTGGGAGGTGTCCCAGGATGGAAGGAGCGCGGCCCCTCCCCTCCTCTCCCATCCTGACTCAGCAGGGCCCTGCTGGGCACACGCCTCTCTGCCTGTCATTAATGCCCCGTTCATACCCCAGCTCAAGGCGGAGCAAATGGCCTGGCGGGCACCCTCCCTCCACCCTGCACCTGTCCTGCAGATGTCTCAAGGAGAGGAGAGGAGGACAGGAAGGACTGGGGCTCCCGCGTCCACCTGGGAGGAGGAGGACAGGGAGGAGGGCAAGGGCTCCACGTCCACCTGGGAGGAGGAGGACAGGGAGGAGGGCAGGGGCTCCGCGTCCACTTGGGAGGAGGAGGACAGGGAGGAGGGCAGAGGATCCTGCATCCATCTGGGAGGAGGAGGACGGGATCCCGTGTCCACCTGGGAGGAGGACAGGGAGGAGGGCAGGGGCTCCGCGTCCACCTGGGAGGAGGAGGACAGGGAGGAGGGCAGGGGCTCCGCATCCACTTGGGAGGAGGAGGACAGGGAGGAGGGCAGAGGATCCCGCATCCATCTGGGAGGAGGAGGACAGGGAGGAGGGCAGGGGCTCCCGTGTCCATATGGGAGGAGGAGGACGGGATCCCGTGTCCACCTGGGAGGAGGACAGGGAGGAGGGCAGGGGCTCCTGCGTCTACCTGGGAGGAGGAGGACAGGGAGGATGGCAGGGGCTCCGCGTCCACTTGGAAGGAGGATGACAGGGAGGAGGGCAGAGGATCCCGCATCCATCTGGGAGGAGGAGGAGGACAGGGAGGAGGGCAGGGGCTCCCGCGTCTACCTGGGAGGAGGAGGACAGGGAGGAGGGCAGGGAATCCCGCGTCCACCTGGGAGGAGGATGACAGGAAGGAGGACAGGGAATCCCGCGTCCACCTGGGAGAAGGAGGACAGGGAGGAGGGCAGAGGCTCCCGCATTCACTTGGGAGGAGGAGGAGGACAGGAAGGAGGACAGGGGATCCCGTGTCCACCTGGGAGAAGGAGGACAGGGAGGAGGGCAGGGGCTCCCGCATCCATATGGGAGGAGGAGGACGGGATCCTGTGTCCACCTGGGAGGAGGACAGGGAGGAGGGCAGAGGCTCCCGCGTTCACTTGGGAGGAGGAGGAGGACAGGAAGGACAGGGAATCCCGCGTCCACCTGGGAGGAGGATGACAGGAAGGAGGGCAGAGGCTCCCGCGTTCACTTGGGAGAAGGGGGACAGGGAGGAGGACAGGGGCTCCCGCGTCTACCTGGGAGGAGGAGGACAGGAAGGACAGGGAATCCCGAGTCCACCTGGGAGAAGGAGGACAGGGAGGAGGGCAGAGGCTCCCGCGTTCACTTGGGAGGAGGAGGAGGACAGGAAGGAGGACAGGGGCTCCAGCGTCCACCTGGCTTTGCCCACTCTCTCTCGGGCTGGCACTGCTGAGTGCTCTGTGGGCGCTGGGGCTGGTGACCTCAAGGACAGCCGGGGTTGGTGGAGGGAACCCGAGATGAGAATCCAGGCCTTGGTGCACGACCTTGGACAAGGGACTTCTGCCCCCTGGGCCTGCGTGAGGTGGGACAGCCAATCCCAGTCCTGCAGGGAGGTAGCAAGAGCAGAACCCAGGGCGGCTGGCCCCACAGGCCCGTGAGGACATCCTGACCTTGCTGTTGGTCCCAGGTCCTGAGCGCATTAAGGCAGGAGTGGTGGCCGCTCTGAGGCACAGGCTGTCCTCATGGGGTGAAATCCAAGGTGTTCGGGGGTGCCACTGCAAACCCGAGGCTCTAGAGGGCTGCCCCCAGCATCATTGGGCATGGCTGGGAAAGTGCTGTCAGTGTAGCCAAGGGCTGAGGCAGCCGGGCCCCCACGATTGCCCGAGAATTCTCTTCCTGAGCCTGGCCTGCTTCTGGCTGAAGATAGGAAGGTGCCTGCCGGCCGGGCGCGGTGGCTCACGCCTGTAATCCCAGCACTTTGGGAGGCCGAGGCGGGCGGATCACGAGGTCAGGAGATCGAGACCATGGTGAAACCGCGTCTCTACTAAAAAATAGAAAAAAATTAGCCGGGCGCGGTGGCGGCGCCTGTAGTCCCAGCTACTCGGGAGGCTGAGGTAGGAGAATGGCGTGAACCCGGGAGGCGGAGCTTGCAGTGAGCCGAGATGGCGCCACTGCACTCCAGCCTGGGCGACAGAGTGAGACTCCGTCTCAAAAAAAATAAAAAAATAAAAAAGGAAGGTGCCTGCCAACGAGGCCGGCTATCGGGGCTGACCCGGGTGCCCTGCCTCACCCACCTGCCTGCCCTCCCTGCCTCCCTCTGATCTTTACTGTCAGCCACCGGGAGGGTCTGCAGGGCGGGCCATGGGACCCTGGCTCTGCAGTGATGGTGGCTGCCATGGCTGTGTAGAGGAGCAGGGTGGGGTGACCAGGTAGTTCCCAGTAGGAGGAATCCATTCGCTGGTCCCCAGGGCTCACCTGGGGGCTGACACTGAGGCTCAACGGAGCTGAGGGGGACCAGCTCTGAGCGTGGCACACACAGAGACGCACACACCAGGCCCACAGTGACACGCAGAGCCATACAGGGACTCAAGGCAAGACAATCACACTTGGTCGGGCGCGGTGGCTCAAGCCTGTAATCCCAGCACTTTGGGAGGCCGAGACAGGCGGATCACGAGGTCAGGAGATTGAGACCATCCTGGCTAACACGGTGAAACCCCGTCTCTACTAAAAATACAAAAAAACTAGCTGGGCGAGGTGGCGGGCGCCTGTAGTCCCAGCTACTTGGGAGGCTGAGGCAGGAGAATGGCGTGAACCCGGGAGGCGGAGCTTGCAGTGAGCTGAGATCGGGCCACTCACTCCAGCCTGGGTGACAGAGCGAGACTTCATCTCAAAAACAAAAACAAAAACAAAAACAAACAAAAAACTAGCTGGGCAAGGTGGCAGGCGCCTGTAGTCCCAGCTACTTGGGAGGCTGAGGCAGGAGAATGGCGTAAACCTGGGAGGCGGAGCTTGCAGTGAGCTGAGATCCGGTCGCTGCACTCCAACCTGGGCGACAGAGTGAGACTCCATCTCAAAAAAAAAAAAAAAAAAAGACAATCACACTCATGCTGTCACACACACGCGCAGGCAGGTGCACATGGCCAGTGGTGCTGGATCCGCCTAAACCAGTTGTGGAGCCAACAGGGCTCCCCTCTTCCCCGCTCCAAATTGAGTGACATCGCATCATAATTGGGTGACATCACACCATGATTGAGTGACATCACACCATGATTAAGTGACATTACATCATAATTCAGTGACATCACACCATGATTGAGTGACATCACACCATGACTGAGTGACATTACATCATAATTCAGTGACATCACATCGTAATCCAGTGACATCACAATATGATTGACATAACACCATGATTGAGTGACATTACATCATAATTCGGTGACATCACACCATAATTGAGTGACATCACGTCATAGCTTGAAGTTGGTGGGAGAGTTTACACCACAGAAATGGGCGAACATTGCCAGGCAGGGCTGTTGCAGGTTTGGGTTCCTGCCCACCAGCACCTGCTGCAGCACAGTCACATAAACAGGTGCACACGGACACACATGCCTGGACACACTCGCATTCCTGCACATTCACGGAGGCTCCTGGGCACACACGCAGCCCTGCATGCTCACACTGCCTCGTGGTGTGTATGCACCTGGTGGATGGCCCACACACACGGTGGCATGCTCTCCCATGTAGTCACAGGCAGATGCACACCTAGGCACACCCGCATGTGACTCTGCACACACTGGAAGTCCACCTGTGCTCATGCACACACCCAGACAGGCACACAACGTCACAGTCCAGCACCCAGGCCCGGCCACCGCACATGGCTGTACCATGACATTTAACCTGCTCTGGGGATGGGGCTTTGGCTCTGGCACTGGCTCTGATGTTTGAATCTGGGGGTTCACTGAGCCCTCACATCCTGCTCAGGAAGCTTAGGTATGGACGTGCGAAGCTGAGCCTGTTGTCTGCACATCTCTGCGTGTGCAGGGCCAGCAAGAGCTGCAGGACAGGCTCAGCCTCTGCCCCCAGCTCCAGGAGGCCAGGTGCCCTGCATGAGCCCGGGCAGGGAGGCTCATAGAGCCATGAGCCCAGGAGAGGGGCCCCTTCTGCAGCCATCAGGAGATGCCTCTCTTCCAAGGGGAGCAGCCTGGTGGCACCCGCTCGGGGAACTGGAGGCCCTGGCTGGGGAGGTGCTGACCGCGAGAGGCCTCAGAAGGTGTTAGGGTTCCTGAGACCCTGCCAGCGGTCCCCTGTGATGGATGAGGTGTGCGACCTGCCGGCAGCAGGGTGCTGACTCGCTGGGAGTCCCCTGACTCAGTCCGTCTGTCGGGGTGATGGGTAGAGCCTGGGGGAGCCCGGGTGGGGGCTGGCAGAACACCAGCAGCTGCCCACACAGGGTTGGGGGAAGCCAGGCGCTCCCTGATGGTTCCAGGTTCCGTCCCTCCCCAGTGGTCACTCCAGCTTATGGTGTCGCTCTGTGGTCAGACTGTGGCTGCGGGGCCGGCCCTCCTGCCTGCCCTCGAGCTGATCACGTCCTGAAGTGTTCCCAGCCCCGCAGCTGGACACGCTGGTGTTTCACTGTCCTGGGTTCACATCTACTCTTCCCCACTGGTCTGCCGCACGTCGTTTCGTTTTAGCAGGACGCGCCCAGGCACGTGGGAGGTTAAAGGAAAGGTCAGTGCTTTGCGGGTGCTTAGCAGGCCTGTGCTGATTCCCGCCAGGCGGCTGCGCGCTGAGCCTTCCCTCCTCTTCTAGATGAGCTGAGAACAGGGAGGAGGGTTCAGAGGGAGGCGGGCTTTGCTTGCCCTTCTCCTGGCTCCTGCACCTCACATCACACGTCACCTGCAGTGGTCACAGTGGGCCTCAGACCTTAGGTCCTGCTGGGTAGCCACGGCGGGCCACAGAGCCACCTCCAGGACCTGCAGGAGGAGCCTCCAGGCTGAGGGAACAGCTGGGGCCTCAGTGGAGGAGCTCCCGGAACATTCCAGGGGCAGCAAGAAGGCCCGTGTGGTGGAACAGAGTGAACCCAGGGAGGCAGCAGGGGCCGGGTTCCAGGTGGGCGAGGCCGCAAGGTCAGCTGAGCAGCCCAGGGCCCTTACCTCCCCACTCCTGGCGCTAGGCCGTACCTTCCAGAACCTCCTCCGGCCTGGGGCCTGGGAACGCCCAATGCAGAGGAAGACCCAGGGGCCTGAGGTCAGAGGTTGCAGCCTAAACGCAAGCTGTGACCAGGAGCAGCCGGTGGCACAGAGGGTGGGATGGAGCAGGGCACAGGGTGGGGACCTGTCAGACACGGGCTGGGAGCAGGTGAGGGGAGTGACAGCCACAGGGCAGATGCCACAGGCAGGAGCTCCCCTGTTCACTCCCGCAGCTCCCAGCCATGCCCTGGGGGTTGGCACTGGCCGTGTGTTCCTGCTGCAGGGCACGGGGAAGACGACCAGGTTCTTCTGGGGAGCAGGGTGGCCCCAGGAGCCCCAGCCATGCAATCCGCGGCTCTGGGGTATCCAGGGTGTTGAGAGCATCTCAGGGCTGAGTCTCGGGGTCAGCCCTGGAGGGTGTTAGCTCCACCCCTGTCCTCAGCCTGAGGCTGAACTTTCACGTCCAATTGGGATGTCGTCTGCCCCTCAGACGTAGGTCAGGACTCTGGAGCTGTGCCCGCCGCAGGCAACAACCCCCAGGGTTGTCCCGCCAGACTCTCGGCCAGCTTTGCTCTCTCGCCGGCCGCCGTGTCCGCACAGGAGCCAGGGTTGGCACTCGAAGAAATGCCTTTCAGGAGAAGGAAGGCAGGGAGTTGAGTGTGGTCACCATGGCAGGCCGGTGGGGGAGGCGGGGGGCTGGACGGGGACAGGGTGGCCCGGGGCTGGCACGTGCCCCAGGGGACCCGGCCGGGGAAGGTACGCCCAATCAGGAGGCTCTGTGATGTGACGTGGATCCGTGTTTCCTCTTCTTCTTCCTGGGGGTTTACGTAAGAGGGAGAGCAATGGGGACAGGCAGGGACGGAGCTGCGGGCTGAGGTTCCTCCACTTGGCGAAGCCCCTTCTCTCTGCGCCCGCCTGCTCCGGGCTTTCTTGGCTGTGTCTCCTCCTGACAGAAGGGATGTGTGTTGCCAGGGGTGGGGGCTTGGCGTGTGTGCGTGTGAGAGTATGTCTGTGCGTTTAAAATACAGAAAAAAAGAAGCGTGCCTATACTCAGCCGTGAGACGCTGGCCAGGCTCCATCCGTGCCAACTCCCCTCCGAGCTGGCGCTGGGGACTCCGGAGGCACAGGGAGGAGGAAGGTGCGGGCAGCGTGCGGTGAGGATGGACACGTGCCACCGACGCATGCCAGCGGCTGCATGGGGCCAAACGCCCACCCACAAAACCCACCGCGGTCTCTGGCAGCCGTGGCGGGAGGCGGCAGCCGTTGGCAGAGGTGCTGGGGAGGGCCGGCTGGGGCAGGTGGATCCCGGCAGCGGCAGTGCAGGTAAAGTGTGCGGGCTCGTGGGGCGTGGGCACCTGGCATCTGCGTCGGGTGCCAGAGGCCGGGGCTGGATCTCAGCCTGGCTCTGGGTTACAGGGCGTGACAGGGTCGGGGAGGGCTGAATCCCCCAGGGGTCTGGGCCAGCCTGGTAGAGGACGGCTCCTCCCGGCTCCCCCAGCGTCGTCCTGGGGCCTGTTTCCAGGTAGACTTGGCCCTTGGTCCTCCAGGCAGCTCGGCTGGGTGGGCTGGGTGGGGCCAGCACGGGGTGCCTATGGGGGCTGCAGCACTCTGGCCTCCCTCTGGGGTCTCACGGCCGTACCACCTCCGCCTGATGCCCTGTGGGCCCCCAGGGCCAGGTCCCCTCTGCCCGGTTCCGTATAGTCCCGCAGACGGTCCCCCAATGTTGCTCGCTCTCCCCAGGCGGAGGCTGCAGGGCTGCACCTTGGGGTCCAGGGCTCCTACGGGAGTGCGTCTGCCCTCCCTCCTGTCTTCCCAGAGCCCCCTGCCCCACCTCTTGCTCCCAGCCTGGCTTGGTGCCTCGGAGCCTGTGCAGAACAATGGGACAGACGTCAAATGTGTGGTAGCAGGAGTGCGGGTGACGGTGCCAGCGAGCCCAGCTGCTGAGGGTGGGAAGGAGCCCGAGATGAGGGACTCCCCAGCAGCTCCAAGGCAAAGTCCTGCTGCCCTTCCCAGCAATTACTGGCTGGGCAGAAAGAGATGGGGCCCGTGGGAGAGGGGATTTTCACCTGCAGAAAGGTGGGTGACACCCAGGTGGGCCAGCGTGGAGCCGGCAGGGCTGGGGGTGTTAGCCGTGGCCCCTCAGTGTGATCCATGGCGAGCAGGATGGCAGAGGTGGCCAGACACAGCATCAGCTGGCAGAGACCCACGCCCTGGCAGGGCTGCGGCACAGAGAGGCCCTGGCTGTGCCGGGGGCTCCGGGCTGGCCGCTGCCCAGTCAATGCTCTGAGCAGCCTGTCCAGTCCCAGAAAGAAGGTTCCACTGGAGGGGCGATTAGAGAGCCTGGGCAGGGGCTGGGGTAAAGATGACTGGGCCCCCAGCTCCTCAAAGCCCAGAAGGAAGTTGGGCCTATGGACCTTAAGATTCTGAGCCTAGAGCCAGGCTGGCCCACGGGAGCCTCCACCTTGAAGAGGCCAAGAGGAGCCTCTGAGGCCAAGGTCAGGAGCCCGGACTGGGCTGAGGGGCAGGGAGGGCTGGGGGGGCGGGGGAGGGCAGTGGTCTTCTAGTCCAGACTACCTTGACCTTCAGGGCAAGGCTCAGAGCCCTGCAGAGGCCCAGCCTGAGATGTCCCAGAGGCGGGGATGGGGCGGGGCTCCCAGGGACTGGCCGTCCTCAGCCTCCTCTTCCCCTTAAGCCTGCAGCCCCAGTAGGCGCTGCTTCAGCCCAACTCTGGCCATCACTTCATGACGGGGGCTTCCCTTTCTTCCCCTTCGAAGTGCTGGTGGTGGGGGTGACCCCAGGTGGGCCTTGGCGCAGGTGACCTTCCCCAGCAGGCGCCTGGACCTGACCCTGAGGTCACTGCCCTCAGACGGCACGGGCATGGAGGGCGGGCGGGGCCGGCCGCAGCGTCGGTGTCAGTGGGATAAACACCCAGGTGGGGAGGCTCCGGGGACTCGGGGCACAGCAGAGGCCCTGGTCCCTCAGGCGACACATTCTAGGGTTCCCGGAGGAGACTGGGGTGGGCGAGGTGCTGGGTGGGACCCCCTGGCCTGGGTCTGTGCTGGGTGGGATATCAGGACCTGTAGGTCCCAGACCTCCATTGTGAGGAGAGTGGTGTGAGTGGGTGCCCCTCCCTCGAGGGCTCCAGGGGACCTGGAAAATGGTCCCCATGGTGGGACAAGCTGGAAGCTGCGACCCCCACGACAGAGAGTGCCTGGATTGGGGACCAGGCTTCTCCCACCCTGCTGGGCAAGGTCCAGCCCCTCACCTCCCACCCCCACCCCCTCACCGGCCGGCCTGAAAACCCAGCAGACAGCTCGCCCACTGAGGGTCTTTGGGGGTCCTGGCCGCCCACTGGGCTTCCAGCAACAGGTGCAGGCCCCCCTGGCCCCAGCCACAGCGCCATCTCACGTCCCGGGTGTGTGCCGTCCCTGTGGCACCCTGTTCCAGCCCTGCCTGACCCCAGATCGAGACCCTCTCTCAGGCCCCTTCCCACCCTCCGCTGCTCTGACCTGGCCATGGGCCTGAGTAGGAACGGTGGGCAGGGGACTGTCTGGGAATTGAGGAGGTTGGCCCTGCCGTCACCCTCACTGTGTCACCCACAGCCGCCCCCACACAGGGCTGGCCTTTGCCAGGGGAGCAGGCTTGCCAGGCCACAGCAGCAACAGGGACCCTCCTGCCTGCCGCAACCCTCCTCCCTCCACCTCCGAATTTCACAGTCCCTGCTTCCCGCGCTGGCTTGGAGCTCCCTAGAGACTCCTGCCAGATGTTCCTGGCGGCCCCACATCGCTTCCCTAATGAAATATTCATGGGCCTTTCTGTCTCTTGACATAAAGCCTTCCTCAGCTCCGCACACCACGGAAAGGGAGCCAGCCTCCCAACGAGCCCAGGAAGGAGTGGGCGCCCGGCCAGCCCCTCCCCCTGTGCCAACCCTGGCTGCCCACTGTGCCTCCTGCGACAGTGACGGGGCCTCCGCCTCCCTTTTGCTCTGCTAAGGGTCAGGGGTCCAGCTGCCTGCACCCTCACCCAGCCCAGAGGCCTCCCTGCTGCCTCCGCCTCCCTAGAGCCCAGTGTCAGCTGTGCAGGCACATCAGCCCCGTGACTGGGCTCTGGAGGGAGGGCAGCCACCACCCTGCCCAGGAGGGAGCCAGCGCCTGTGTGTCCAGGACCACCCTCACAGGCCCAGGGAGGAGGGGTCCCTACCTCTTCCTTCAGTACCTTGTGGCCGAGAGCTCCTTACCCCATGCCAATAAGACCGGGTTCCTGGAGCCCACCTTGCCCCTAGCTGCGTGGTGGCCAGCCTGGCCTTGCGGTCACCTGCTGTCATCCGTCCACGCCTCTGCCCGTGTGCTCACACACGTGGTGTCGGCACCATGCCAGGTTCTGTGCGGACATCAGACTTCATGACGTTGAGTAAAACCAGCCCAGCCTTGCGCTCCAGGTGTTCACACCGGCTCCCACCAGGCCATGTGGGCGGAGGACTTTGGGGCAGGGCTGGTGAGGCCAAGAAGGACAGGGTGGACGGAAAGTTTCAGGGCCTGGGAGCTGTGGGAGGAGTAGAAAGCGGCCAGTTGGTGAGTCCCACACAGGCGGGACCTTTGCGCCCCAGGTCAAAGGAAAAGGGAGCAGGCCCTGGCCAAGTCCACACCAGCCTCTGCTTGGTCCACAGGCCCTGTCTGGCTCTGCTGGGTCTCCTCAGTCAGGGGGTCCATGAGACCCTGGCCCC